>NW_006399920.1:363054-375391 GCF_000299155.1 Elephantulus edwardii | reverse complement strand
GGTCCACACAGTCAAACACCTTCTGGCAGGTCTAGTATCAATTAAAAGTTCCATTTCTATTAATGAATAAAATTTTATAGAGCAATGTTATTTTATTGTGTTCTAAAAGCCCTCACAAAAATAGGAGTGGTTTTTGTTCAGCCAGTGTCCTGATTTTAATTAATTTGTTCACTTCGTTTTCCCCCCTTTTTATTAGTATACAATTTTTTTATGTAATACATGCTTTGTTGTAATTGGATTTTTCTAAATAAACTAGAACTAATATAATAAACTAAGACCCATCCATGAACCATGTGTTGTTGTGTGCCCTCAAGTTGGGATCCACTCATAGCTGACCCTACACAAAGGGTTTTCAGAGGTGAAAAATTGCACAGGAGGAGATTGTCCCATAACACTAATTATAATATGTGAAATATCTGCTCTTCCATTGATTTCATATTTTCCATCCTTTCCCACACACAAAAAAATTTCTTAGCTTTTAATTATTTTTCTACTCTCTCCTTCTCTCAGATAACAATACTAGATTAATTCTTCTCTATGTAAACCTTTCATCAGCTTTTTATAACAGTGGTCTTCTCCAATATTTGTCCTTCTGTAACGGACTTATTTCACTCAGCAAAGTGAAATCTAGACTCATCCTTATTGGGGATGCTTCACAAATTCTTCATTGTTCTTCAGTATTCTATTGTAATCCATTGTGTGACTGTATAATAGTTTATTCATTTTGTCTGGTAGTTCTTGGGCACTTGGGTTGTTTGCATCTTTTGGCTATTGTGAAGAATGCTACAATAAATATGAGTGTTCATGGATTTGTTTTGTCACAGCGCTTAGTATTTTTAGTGTATATACCTAGTAGTAGAAGGGTTGGATTAAATGGGACTTCTATTTTAACTTTCTTAGTAGATGCCAAATGGCTTACCATGGTGATAACATTTTACATTCTCCCCAGCAGTATATGAACTATTTGCTGTTTGCTCCCTGTGAACTTTGTTCTTATTGCTGGTGTGACATGATATCTCATGTTATTTTAATTTCCATCCCTCGGATAGTGATCTGGAGCGTTTATTCATGTGCTTGTTGGCCATCTGCATGTCTGCTTTGGTGAAGAATCTTTTCATATCTTCTGGCAATTTTGTAATGAGGTTGCATGTCTTTTTCTTCATTTTCTGTTAATTTTAGCTATGATTCCTTCATCAGCTATTCCATTTCCAGTTGTCTTTTTCCAGATGTGTAGGCTCTGTTTTTACTCTTTTAAGAAATTTCTTATTACAGAAGAGGAAATTTATTTTCTCTGTCTTGAATTTTGTGTGTTTATTTTATATCTTATAAAGTTATAAGTAAAAATTAATAAGAGAGGAAACCAGAAAGAATGGATATTAGTCAATATTGCAGTTCTTTCTCTTGCCATTGTAGTTCTTTTTCTTGTCAGTTTGAATAAATGTAGGAAATAAAAGGAGTGAGGATAAGGATAAAAGAGTGTGTTTAGAAGCAAAAAGTATTGCAGCAATGAATGAATGGAATTCCAAAATCTCTGTAGATATTCATTGAATTTAATAATAAAAAATGAAGCAAAAAGTACTCCTATGTTGGTTATATTCTCATCTCCATTAACCTGTAGTTTAAGTTAAAATACTTTTACATGTAAAAAAACCAAGAATATTTCACAGAGAAAGGGTGGAGTAAGCCTGAGTGTATTCTAGACTAACATGAAAATAGGGTAACATCAAGGTAAGTACATGAAAACTTGAAAGAAATGTAACCAATGCAAGGCAGAAAATTGTCATAGAAAAAAAATGCAAATATCTTCACTAAAATGAGGAAGAAAAGAGCTCTACCCTATTGAAAGCAGATACTTTCTGAAACCCATTAAAATAAGACAATCTCATCCAATCTGGCACTCAAGATATTACTGAGTCAATTTCCATTCAGGGAATGGTCCAACAGAACCTAACAATGACACAAAATTCACAAATGCTGCAGTGTTTGAAACCATTGTTGCAACCATTCTAGCAATTCTTCTTGCTGAAAATTTTTCCCAAAAAGATTGAGACTGTGAATGACTTCATTTTACTTGAATCCACAATCACTACACTTGGTATCAGCAGTCAGGAGATAAAAGATTATGATCAGGAACTTCTCCAAATAATTGAGGAGTAATGATGTCAATTTATGGACCAGGCTGTGCCTGATTCAGGTCACGGTCTTTTCATTTACTTAAGACTCAAAAGTTCATCTGAAAGCTGGACGGTAACCAAGGATGACAGAAGAAGAATTGATGCCTTTGAATTGTGGTATTGTAGAAGAGTGCTGAAGTCAGAGATCCTTGGAACCAGGGATAATGAAGCTTCATTTCACAACTTTGAACAGCTTTCTAGGAGAAGTTATTCATTGGAGAATGATATCGCAATTGGGAAGGTAAAAGAAAGGCAAAAAAGACCCTTGTCCAGGTTGGATGGACGTAGTGACTCCAGCAATGGGCTTGACTGTGTTAGAGATTGTGAGAATGGCACAGAATAGAATATTCAACTCTGTTATTCATAGGGTCACTATGAGTCAGACTCAACTTGACGACAGCGAACAACAACTACTTTACCAAGCATGATGTCCTTCTACAGGTACTGACCATTCCTGATAAAATGGCTAAATTATAGGAGAGAAGTTGTGCAATCTTTATTTCTGAGGAACATTTTGGCTGTATGTCTTTCAAGACTTCTTTTTTTCTCTTCTGGTTATCCATTATGCATTAGTATTTTTCACCAAGACTATATGATGCAAGACTATGATTTATACCCTCTTATTTATTGTTGAAGGAACTCTAGTGATAGTGATTTGAGTTGAGCTAGGCATCCATTTTCCAGCTTTCAAATGATAATGTTGTTTTCGTAAGTGGCATCTAGTGGACTAATGCTATCTATGATTTGGGTGAAGTGCACCTTAGCCCTGAAAATGACATTTTCCCCCTACTTTTTATATCTCTAAAGAAATCCTTTCCAGAAGATTCATTGCAATACATTGTTTGATATCTTCACCATTGATTCTGAGGGTATTGTTTGTGAATCCAAGTAAGATGAAATCTTGACATCTCCAATCTTTTTTTTTCATTTATGATGATATTCTTTATTGACAGAACAAGTTTTGAGAATTTTTTGCTTTCTTTATGTTGAAGTATTATCCACATTGAATGCTATAGACATTATTTTTATCAGTAAATGCTTCAGATTCTCTTTACTTTCAGTAATAATCATATCACAGGCTATGGATAATGATTCTTCTTCTGGTTCTGATGTAGTGTTCTTCACACAATCTAATTTTTTGTAGTATTTCCTCAGCATGCAGATTGTACGAATATAGTAAAAGGATACAACCCTTACATATACCTTTACTGATCATTTTATATAGATTTTTGAATCAACACTAACCAGCAATAAGTATTTGTTGTTGTTAAGTGTCCTCAAGTTGCTTGTGACTCATAGTGACAGCATCTCTGAACCCTGCTCTATCCAGTTCCAACCTCATCATCTCCGAATCACTTAGCACCATAACTCCAATCACTGAGTCAATCCATCTCATTCAGCGTCTTCTTTTCTTGCGCTGTCCTTCTACCTTTCCAACCATGATGTCCCTCTCCAAGAACTGGTCCCTCTTTGCAACATGCCCCAAATATGTCAGATGAAGTGTCAGAATCCTTGTCTCCAAGGAGCAGCCTGGTTTGACCCTCTCTAGGACAAACCTGATTGTTCACCTAGCAGTGCACAGTATATTTAAAACCCTTCTCCAGCACCACAGCTCAAAGACTTCAATTCTCCTATCATTGATAGTCATTGTCTAGCTTTCTGATGTGTAGTACATAATTGTAAACACCATGGCCTGGATCAGGTCCACCTTAGTCTCCTGACTGACTTTATTGTTCTTCGGTTCTCTGGAATAGTCCCTGACAACAGATTTTTCCCAGTGCAATTAATATTTTTATTTCCTGGCTGCTGGTTCCAAAAGTGTTGATTTTGGAGCCAAGCAGACTGGAGCCATTCACAATCTCAATCTCTTCAGCATCTATCATGATACTGTGAATCAGTCCAGTGGTAAAAATCTTTGTTTTCTTGATGTTGAGCTTCAATCCATATTGAAGGCTGCAGTTATTGACCAGCAAATGCCTCATTCCTTCCTTAGTTTCAACAAGCAAAGTTGTATCATCTGCATAACACAGGTTGTTGATGAGTCTTCCTCCAATCCTAATTCTACATTCCTCCTTATAGAGCCCTGTCTCCTAGATGATCTGTTCTTCACATCGATTGAAAAGATAGGATGCATCCCTGGCATACTTCTTTTTTTAAAATTCTTATTATTAATTTTAATTACAATTTACAGAGACTTTGGATTTCCATTCATTCATTGTTGCGCTTTTCTCCCTACCCACCCCTCTGCCACCAGTTCACTCTTCTCTTTGAGAAGAAAAATAAAAATTCTTTAATTGTTATACAATCCCTCTCCCCAAATCCACTACACTATGCAGACTTCATTCTGGACTCCTGTCATGACAATAATACCTAATCACGTATCCCTTTTGAACAGTTCTTTCCCTCATCTGTTTCAGTGCAATATACATTATCTCATCTTTCTCAGTCTCCCCCCCCAACCCTGATGTCAGTCCCGTTTTACAACAGCAACACCATGCAGTATTTGTTCTTTTGTGACTGAGATATTTCACTCAGCATAATGTCCTCCACGGTCATCCATTTTGAATAATATTGCGTGAGTTCCTTGTTTTACAATGCAGTGTAGTATTCCATTGTGTGAATATACCACAGCTTCTCCCTTCATTTGTTGATGGGCATTAGGTTGTTTCCAACTCTTTGCTATTGTGAACAAAGCTGCGATAAACATGGGTGTGCATATATCTGCCTGGGTGGCAGTTATGGTTTCTTTGGGGTATATTCCCAGTAGTGGAATGTTTCCTTACTCTGTTCAGATGACTGCTTCCTGATTATGTTTCACATAATCACAATCAAGTGTTCTGGGATCCCCATTCTTCTCAGAGTTAGCCCCACTTTATTATGATCCACACACTCAAATGTCTTTGCACAGTCAATGAAACACAGACATTCCTCTGGTACTCTCTGCTTTTAGGCGAGATCAATCTAACATTAACTATTATATCCCTAGTACCTTGACCTCTTCTAAACCCAGCCTGCACATCTGGTCATTCTCTGTTGATATTGAAGGCGTATTTGTCCTGCAATAAGTAAGTGATATAAATTTGGGAAAGTTCGCTTAACTCTTCAATCTAATGTTATTTCCTTTTTTAAAAGTTAAAATATCCCTCTATCATGAGATTAGTATAAAGATCTGTTGCTACTTTTAGGAGTTGTTTAGTTAACTATGATTTAGCAATCCAATGTACAACAGGTGGGAACTCTGCCCAGTTCAGTGCCGTCATCATGATCTTCAGGGTGCTTGAATCCTTTGTTCCAGAAACTGTGTCAATTCACATCATTGACTGTATTTCTTGCTTTCACCAACTCTTCACCTTTTTTACATATGATGTCTTACCCAGTTACTGCCCCCTCCTGACAACATGCCCAAAGTATGTGAAAGAAAGTATCAAAATCTGGAGTTAAATCATATGAGAAAATGCTGAGGGGTGACCTTATTCTAAATATTCAATATAAAAGTGTTGAGATGCCAAGTTGAAATAGTTAAACACAAATTAAAGTGTTAAAACCATAAGGCAAGTGCAAAGTGAGGATTTAAAAAATGTGTTAATGTTGTTGTTTGTTGTTGAATCATTTCTGACCCATAGTGACCCTATAGACCAAAGTGGAATTGCTTCATTGAGTTTCTATAGCTGTAATCTTTACAAATCTTTATAAGCCATTGAGATCAGCACTTTTCACATGAAAATAACTTGACCAAAAATCTGTTGCAGAAACTTGAGACCACTCACAACAAAGTCCAATGGGGAATTTTTTAAGGTAAAACTTTCTTTAATCAATCATGAAAACTGCTGAACAGTTACCAAATGATACACTCCATTTAGCCAACCCACTCTGGATTTGAAAAGTTGCATTTAAAATAATTGTTGAAGTTTGCTATGCTAATTTTTCAAAACTCATTAAAACTAGATCTTTTACTACCCACAAAATTAAAACTGCACAGGGAATAAAAATGTTTTCTTATTACAATCATTACATCAGGGTCATAGAAAGTGTTTTTTAAATATATACCCAGTGAGTACTCTATTACAACTGCATTGATGATGTTCCCTCTTCCTTATATAACTGGTATTTTATTATAGAATTTCAAAAGACCATAAGCTATTTTGTTTTAAAAAAAGCAATTCAAGAAGCTATACCATATTAAGAAAAATACGTCATCAGGATTGAAAGAAAACTCATCAACCACCTGCATTAAACAGATGACACATCTGGTTTTTCTTTTCTCACAATTTACAACATCATTTTATTTCTTATTTCCATAATTAACTTTCTAGATTCATGAAACATTGTTTTGAACTTTTTAATTTTTTTTTGTTTTTTAATGAAAGTTTATATAGCAAATAAACTAATATCCAACATTTCATGCACTAAATATTCCATAATATTGTTTACAATACCTACAATATACCAGCACTCATGTTTTCTCTGAACCTGTACTACTTTCATCAATTCATTATCCCTGCCTCTCTTTATCTTCTTCGCTTTGCTTTTTATTAAAATTTTTTATTGAGATTTCAACACAAGTTTACTGAGAAGTTGGATTTCTATTTATTCATCGTGTCACATTTTCCTCTCCCAGTGCACTTTGCTATGCACCGCTTACCCTTATTGACTGTTGGTGGGAGTGTAAAAGTGGTACAACCACTATGGAAGACAGTATGGCACTTTTCATAAAGTTGGAAGTAGAAATACCATTTGATCCAGCAATTCCACCACTGGGAATATACCCTAAAGAAACTGGAACTGCTATCTAAACAGTTGTATGCACACCCATGTTTATTGCTGCATTGTTCACAATAGCAAAGAGATGGAAACAATCTAAGTGTCCATCATCAAATGGATGTATGGAAGAGCTGTGGAATATTCACACAATGGAATACTATGTAGCACTGAAAAACAAGGAACTCATAAAATATAATACAAAATGGTTATCCGGAGTGCAATATTTCAGTCATAAAAGGACAAATACTGCATAATGCGACTGTTATAAAACAAAACTCACATTGGTGTTTGGGGAAAACAAAGAAAAGAGAGAATAAATAATGAACACTGCATTAAAACAAATGAGGGAAAGAACTTTTTAAAAGATGACACAATCTTCCTTGCTGAAAGTGAAGAGAACTTGAAGCACTTACTGAAGAAGATAAAAAGCCGCAGCCTTCAGTGTGGATTTTACATCAAAATCACTAAAACAAAAATCCTCACTAGACTAATAAACAGCATCCTGATGAATGGAGAAAGATTGAAGTTGTCAAGGGTTTAATTTTATTTGCCTCTGCTATTAACATCTATGAACTTGGGAGTTAAGAAATAAATGTATTGATTGGTCAAATTTTTAAATTTTTAAAAATTTCATTAAACTGTTAAGGAACAAAGATATTACTTTCAAGACTAAGCTGTTTATGACTCATGCCATGCACTTTCAATCTCCTTATGTGGTTGTTGCTGTTGTTGTTATGTGCCATTGAGTCGCTTGAAACTCATATTGACTTTATGTACAACAGCCCTGAAACATGCTCTATCCTGTGTCAAACTTATTATCTCTGACATACCTGCCCAGTCACTATATCAGTCTGTTTCATCCAGGGTCTTTTTTCTTGTGCTGTCCCTCCACACTCCCAATCATGACTTCCTTCTACAGGGACTTGTCCCTTCTTACTATATGCCCAAAGTATGTCAGACAAAGCCTCAGAATCCTTGCCTCCAAGGAGCAACCTTGTTTAACCCCTTGCCAGGATGAACCTGTTTGTTCTCCTAGAAGTCCATGGTATAGTTAACACTCCTCCCCAGCACCACAGCTCAAAGGCATTAATTCTCTTTCTTTCATCCCTAGTCACTGTCCAGCTCTCTGGTCCATAGTGCAATTGTGGAAACTATGGCCTGGATCAGGCACACCTTAGTCTCCAGCCTGATATCATTGCTCTTCAGTACTCTGGAGAGGTTCATAATTGCAGACCTTCCCAATGCAATTCATCTTTTGATTTCCTGGCTGCTGGTACCAAGAGTGTTGATTGTGGAGCCAAGAAAACTAAAGCTGTTAACAATCTCAATCTCTTCAGCATCTATCATAATGCTGCCACTTGGCCCAGTAATGAGAATCTTTGTTTTCTTGATGTTGAGCTTCAATCCATATTGAATGCTGCAGTCCCTGACCTTTCGCAGGAAGTGTTTCAGGTCCTCCTCAGTCTCAGCAAGCAGGGTTGTGTCATCTGCCTAATGCAGATTTTTTATGAATCTTCCACCAATCCTGGTGCCACATTCCTCCTCATAGAGCCCTGCCTCCTGGATGATTTTTCCCCTGTATACAGATAGAAAATATATGGAAATAGGACACATCCCTTTCATACATCCTTCCCAATTTTTAACCAGTGTTTCCTTGCTCTGTTTTGATGACTGCCTCCTGGTCCAAGTATATGCTTGCAAAAACTAGACAGTGAATGAGGAAAACTGAAGAATTAATGCATGTGAATTACAGAATTAGCAAAGAATATTGACACTATCATAGAATTCCAAAGAAATGAATAAATAGAGCTTGCATGGTCATGAGAAATAAGGATGGTATGACTTTGTCTTCCATATTTTAGACATGTTATTAAGAATATAGTCAGTTTTGGAAGAAAGACATGTTTGTTAAAGTAGAGGATAGAGAAAGAAAGATAAAGCCCCTCAGTAAGATGAATTTACTTCAACATTGGGCTCTAGTGTAACAATGGTAAAGATGGTGCAGTATTAGATTGTGGTTAGTCCTGTTGGACCTACTGTTTCAATGAATCAGATATCCTTCATTGACATCTAGCAAAAAGACAGTGACGGAATTTAATTGTCATATTCTCCCCCCACCCTGTGCAGAACAACTAATGGTTTTGAATAATGAACCTTTCAGTTAGCACCCAAATTCTTAAAACATGGTGGCACCAGAAATCCTTTTAAAACTATAACAAAACCTACCCTAAACATGTTGCCATCCAGTTATGTACAATTCATGACAGTGCTAACGGAGAAAATAGAGCTGCTTTTTGGAATTTTTGTGTTTGCTATATTTACAGAAGCATCTGGTACATCTTCTGAAAAAATTATTTATGAGCTTGAACTGTAGAACTTTTGGTAAACGGCTACCTACTTTAACCAGCATCACCTGGACTCCTTTATATAGGACATGAAAGTTAATACGTAGAATTTCTGAAGAGATTCTTTGAAACATATCCAAGTCTCTCAAATGCAGAGATCCCCTTCAGTTTCAAAGACTACTCTCAAATTCTATTATATTTGTATTCTGTAGCATGAATTGAGCAAGCTCTGTTGGAATAACCTGTAGCAAGTTCTGCTTCTAACTCAAACACTGCACATCTCTGGCTATTTGAATCCACCAGTGTCTCCTTGGGATAAAGATGGAGAACATATCCCCATGACAATTGACTTCCTTGGATCCAATGGAAGGTCACCATAAATTGAAATTAACTAAATGATAGTGAGCAAAAAATGTGAGGAAAGCGGGTAGCGTAGTGTGTAAAGTGCTGCAGACCACAAGATTAGAGATTGGAATCTACTGAAAACTACCTTACTATGGGAGAAAGGTGAACTGTCTCCTCCCGTAAAGATTTAAACCTCAGAATCAACTCCATGGCAATGACTTTGGCGTGGTGTTGGAGCATGAGGAGTGGAGTCCCTGAAAATTGCAAAAAGTTAAAATAATCAACTGCTTTAATATAAAGGATGGAGATTCAAGTCCACCAGGAGACATCTCAACTTCTTCTGAACATGAGGTAGCTACAATTTAGAACAGAACAATTGAGCAGTAGTTGGTTTTGGTTTGGTGAATAGTGACAATGATAGCTATGTGATAACAAAAGTGTTGAAATGGCATAAACAAAAAGATAATAACTTGTAATTTCAGGTAATAATTTTTATCCATATTAATACTTCAATTTCAAAAAGCTGCCATGAAACACAAATGGAAATAATGTTTTATTTCTTCACTATTTAAGGAAATTATTTTAACAACATACAAATGTACATGTATAAAAACACATACCTAAGAAATTTGAAACTAGCATTTAACTACCTCATATGTTATAAATAGTCCCACCTTTACACACATTTTCCTTGAGAAGCTAATAGAGTTGTTTACTTTCTATAGATATTTACTATTTTTCAAAATGTCTTTCTTACAAAAATATTAAATTAATTGGGGAGTTGGTTAAGAAAACACACTGCTTTATACAACATATAACTATGTGATTTATATGATAAATGCAACCACAGTGGCTGTATATTTTCTGGATGTTAATAGCCTGAAATTCCTTTCAGTGGCAGCATTAATCAGTCAAGGATGGGTTATTTTATGGTCTTTAATGACTTTGTTGATAGATGGAGATTTTGTTTACAGATTATTCTTCATTGGATTGCCATATACTGCAATCTATGATTCTTAAGAGATGTTTTTAAAATACAAATAGTGCTGCTGAGAAATCTGCTCACTGCTAAATTAAATTAGATAGTCAAATTCTTTATGAGGCATAGGTAATGGAGTAGTATGCTAAAAATGCCTTCTCCTAAGACATTAGTTTGGAGTGTCTTAAACATACAATTTTTCCCGAAGAAATATTTCTCTGGTTTTATGCAAGTTTATGAGCCTACTTGTTGTTACTCCTGAGTAATTTATGTAGAATACACAACATTTGGAATTTATTTTATGATGTTTGACTATTATAGTGATAAATATCTTCCTTCAGGTCAGGCATTAGCAGTGATTTTCCATTTTTAAAAATGTACAATAGCAGAAGCACTCATTTATATTTTCTACATGTTTTAATAATGTTGAATATACTGAAAATTCAGTGGTGAGAGTTTTAATAATTGTCACAGTCAATGTTTTGTTTTACAGAGAATAATTGTTTATTGTGCCTTTCAGGGTAGCATTATTCACCAGCTTGTAATACATGCTATCATTCATCTTTGTTTCAGTAATGTTTTGCTTATGTAAGTCTTGTGGATTTAGTACAAAGTCTCAAAGTTTAGGTATTATTATTATTTAACAGTACATTTTGCTTTTCAAATACCAATCATTGACATTTAAAATCTCTACCTAGGGAATTTTTCTTCCTTTTTTTTTTTTAACTGAAAACAATAGCTGTAGAAAACAAATGGCGATGTTTTACTGAACTACCCAAAACAAGACATCTCTTAATTTAATTCAGCTTAGTATTGTGATTTTTAGAAGAATTTAAGTGCCTGGCATGCTGAAGAATACCAGCTGACATTATTTTATTTTATGACTCTCTTATTTTGAATGAAGGTATTACCTAGAGAGCCCACAGAGGCTAGAGTTATGCCTGTTTCTCTTTAGAACTCTGTTACTTACACTATTTGGCAATGAAAAATATTTCACTTTTCAAACTTTATTTTAGCATCTCAATTATTTTGCATACTTTTCATGAAGACCACAATAATATATGGTGCTACTTTTCAAAGCTGTATATAGAGTGCTGAGGCAGCTTGCATAGAAGTGTCTAGTCTCAATAAAATCAGTAAACTTTATGGGAACACAATTTTTTCCCACCACCATTCCAAAATATCAGCAAGTATATTGGATTCTAGGAGGTAAAACAAACAAACCAAACAACCCAATAATAAATCACAAACCACCCTAAACATCCTTTTAAAGAGTCAAGTGATTTGTTAATATTTTCTAATATTCATCCTAATAAAATGCTAGGATAATCCATATTTTAAAGTATTCATTACTGGATATTTTTTTTTTGCTCTGAGTCCAAAATTAGATTAAATTTGGCACTATGACAAATTGGCATAATGTGTAAAAAAGAAACATATGCCCGGAAATGAAAGACTCTGACAGCAATGACCTGTATGTCATTACTGCTTTTCAAAATGGCTGTTCCCGTACCTCTTATGCCATATTTTATCTTTCCACACTTTATAAAATTTCTCTAGTATCATGCACTGTGTAAGGATCGTGGAGAGGTGAAGTGTCAAGAAATTTACCAGAGTTACCTAACTCATGAGAAACGTTGTTGTTGTTGTTATATGCCATCGAGTCGCCTGCGACTCATAGCGACCCTATGTACAACAGCCCTAAACTCCGCTCTGTCCTCTGCCAATCGCAC
>NW_006399920.1:353015-361079 GCF_000299155.1 Elephantulus edwardii | reverse complement strand
ATTATCCAAAAACGACTGGAACAGCACATCAACAGAGAACTACCAAAAGTCCAGGCTGGTTTCAGAAGGAGTCATGGTACTGAAAAACATTACATATAGAAAAATTTTACATAGCCACACAGTTATTAAAACATATTTTATGTTTTCCACAAACTAAACCCATTGAGGTAAAGTTATTGTAACTCGTGGTGACCTTACTCCAGGTTTCCGAAGATGTAATTCTTTATTGGAGGAGACTTCCCACATTTCTCCCACAGAGTGTTTGAGTGGATCTAAACTGTTGACCTTTTAGTTAGTAATGCAGCGTGTGGCACAAGATGCCACCAAACTTCTGTATACCACCTGTTGTTATTTGTTGATCTGTACCCTCAGATCAGAACCAACTCATAACTGTCCGTCCAGTGCATAGGAATGATAGACCTGAACCATGTCCTGTCCTATGCTGTCCTCATAATCTCTCATCTGTTTGAACTCATTGTTACAATTACTATAAGGAGTTCTGGTCACTTGTTATTGTTGTTATGTGCCATCGAGTCACCTTTGGTCATAGTGACCCTATGTACATGAGTTCTGAAGCATGCTCTATCTTGAGCCATTTTTATTGTCTCTGACACACCTATTCCCACTACCCTGTCACTGAGTTAAGCTATCTCGTCCAGGATCTTCCTCTCTTTCACTGTCCCTCCACCCGTCGAGGCACGATGTCCCTCTCCAAGGACTGGTCCCACCTGGCAACATGATCAAAGTGTATCAAAATCCTTGCCTGCAAGGGGAAGCCTAGTTTCACCCTCTTCAGGAATGACCTGTTTGTTCTCCTAGCAGTCCACAGAATATTCAATGCTCTTCTCCAGCACCACAGCTTAAAGGTGTGATTCTTCTTCTATTATCCTTAGGCATTGTCCAGCTCCCTGATGCATGGCAAGGAATTGGGAAGACCATGACATGGATCAGGTACACTATTGGATCTAGGCTGACATCATTGCTCTTCAGTACTCTGGAGAGGTCCCTGATGCAGATTTTCCCTATGCAATTAATCTTTTGGTTTTTTAGCTGCTATTACCAAGAGTGTTGATTGTGGAGCCAAGTAAGTGAAAGCTGTTAAAAATCTCAATCTCCTCTCTGTCTATCATGATGTTATCAATGGGCACAATGATTTCTTTGATGTTGAACTTCAATCCATATTGAAGACTGCAGTCTTTGATCGTCTGCCTCAGGTCCTCCTTAATTTTAATATTGGCAGGCAAGATTGTGTCACTTGCATAATGCAGGTTATTGATGAGTCTTTCTCCAATCCTTGCGGCACTTTCCTCCTCAAAATCTCAGCCTTCCACACATAGATTGAAAAAGTTTGGAGGTAGAATGCATCCCTGGCATACACCTTTCTTGATCTTGAACCACGCAGGTTATCCTTTCTTTGCCTGATGACTGACTGCCTCCTGGTCAACTTATGGGTTTCACATAAGCACAGTCAAGTGTTCTGGAATTCCATTTCTTCTCAAAGTCAGCCACAGTTTGTTGTGATCAACACAGTTAAATGCTTTTGCATAGTCGAATAAAACACAGAAACACATAGACTTTCTCTGGTACTCTCTGATTTCAATTAAGATCTATCTAACTAACACTGGCTGTAATGGCCCTAATGCTATGACCTCTTCTAAACCCAACCTGTACACCTGGAAGCTATTTGCTCATGTGCTGTCATAGTATTGTTTTCATTATTTTCAGCAGGATCTTGCTTGCATGTGATATTAATTATATTGTTTGATAATTTCCACGTTCTGTTGGGTCATCTTTTTTTGGAATGGGAAAAATATGGATCTATTCTAGTCATTTGGCCAGGTAGCTCTTCTCCAGATTTCTTTGCACAACCTGGTAAGAGCATATTCAGGGCAGCATCTATTTGTTGAAATAAGTCAACTGATATTCCATCAATTCCTGGAACCTCATTTTTCACCAGTTCCTTCAGAGCAGCTTTAACATCTTCTTTCATCACCAGACTACTGATTATATGTTATTTCATGAGATAATTCTGTGTCAGTCAATTCTTTTTGGTATAGTTTCTATGTGTACCCCTTCTATTTTCTTTTGATATTTCCAGGGTCGTTCAGCATTCTGTGCACAGAATCCTTAAGTATTGCCACTTGAGGCTTCAATTTGTTCTTCAGTTCCTTGATCTTAAAACAATACTGAACAAGTTCATTCCTTTTAGTTATCTAACTCGAGCTCTTTGCACATTTTATTATAAAACTTTACTTTCCCTTCCTGTGCTGCCCTTTGGAATTTTCTCTTCAGCTACTTCACACCTTGATTTCTTCCCTTTTCTTTGGCTTCTTGGTGCTCTAGTGTACTATTCATTCTTTTCCTGCATCCATTTTGGTCTTTTTCCTCCATCTTTGTGATGATCTTTTGCATTCTTCATGAATGATGTTCTTGATATCCTCCTACAACTCATCTGGTCTTTTCTCATTAGTATTTAAGGCCTCAAACCTCCTCCTGAGATGATCTTTAAATTGAGGATGGATAGATTTAAGGTCAAACTTTGGTTATTGTGTATTGGATTTTATTTTATTTAGTTTCAGTTTGAACTTGCATAAGAGTATTTCATGCTCTGATCCACAATCAGCACCTGGTCTAGTTTTCAGAGCTGATAGTGAGCTTTCCCAGTAATTTTTTTCCCACAGATACAATCTGATTTCTGTTTAGACCATCAGGTAGGTCCATGTTGATAAAATTATGTACTTGTTTTTATTTCTTTGTGATACTTATTTCTTGCTGGGGTGTCAGAACCCTTGAAACTTGGCTTTTCTAGTCATTATGATTGCGAAGCACGGTCTCCAGATACCTTAACTGTGGACACGTGGTCTTGCACACCAGCATCAGATATGGGGCCAATATAAGACAGCATTTTCTACACTGTGAAAAATTATGATAATGGTAGAGAGATTGTAAAGAGACTGTAACACTGCTTTATCACTGCTGTAAAGAGTTTGTGGCAAGCTGTAACCAGAGGAACCTTAAAAATGGTTTGCTTGTTAAATGATTGAAGAAAAACTAACTTGTCTTGTTACTATTCTGAGAAAAAGTTTGTTGGATTATTGAAGAAAGCAAAGCCTTCTTGCATTTGTGCTGTTGAACTGACCCTGGACTTTCCCTAACTGAGAAATTGTGCCTTGTTAATATAGTTTGGAACTGGTGAACTAACCCTGAACTTGCTATATGAGATATTCTTTGCCTCTCCTACTCTCCAACCTATTTTCCTAATGAATCCCACCACTGTGAGTAAAGTTTGTGAGTCTTGCAGTGAACATTGGACCCAGTGATTGATAGAAAAAAGTCCCGAAGCATGGAGGGGTATCATGTCTGACCTTGTAACTATTTTGGTACTGTGGATATTATTGACGGGGACTGTTCCCCTTTATGAAGCAGGTTGGCCACCTCATTTTGTAACTGTTCCTTTTACATACACTAATTCTTCTTTCAGTTAACCATAATTGAAATACCCTGAAGATTAGTGGTTTGTATTTACCGGTCATTCTGTGGGAGAAAGATGGCAGACAGCTTCATTAAAGATTACACTCTTAGAAATGCTATTGAGTAATTCTAATTGGACTTACAGGATCACTAGAAATTGGAAATAATTTGAAGGCACTGCCTTTAGGGTTTTTTTAATCAATGATTGGTAAACTTTGAAAGAAATTGAATAATTGATCAATGAGTATGAAATGTGTAGTATTTGCATAGTGTTGTGAAGCAAAGAAAAAAGCTGTAGTTATGGATTTATAGTTAATATACTAGGATAACTGGAATTTAAGCTACACTCTTTGAGAGCTAGTGCTATTAACTACACTGTATTTAACAGTAATTTGTGCTTATAAAATTATGCAGATTGAGGCTACATATAGTTAAGTAGTCGTCAGACCCTATGATGCCTAAATGTTAACACTTAATAATTTTGTAATAAAGTTCTTAGCTCTCATAAATACTTTTGAACTAGGCAATGCGTGGAACAAAAACTGGTAATTGGCTTCAGTAGAAGACATGAGCAAGAACATTACTGAGCCATTCTACTCTTTAGCATATGAGTCTTATCAGCTCAGTAAAAACAGACTTTTTTCTTCAATTGTATAGCATTGGAGAGTTAGCTTTAGTTTCTCCTTATGAAGGATAGAATATGTTATATGGTCTATGTTATGTTATGTAATGTAATGTTTTGTTATTATTAATTACTGTAGAGTTGGAGTCAATGTTAAGCCCATTATGGAAGTGACTATGTCAATC
The DNA here is from genome assembly GCF_000299155.1 of Elephantulus edwardii. Lineage (NCBI taxonomy): Eukaryota > Metazoa > Chordata > Mammalia > Macroscelidea > Macroscelididae > Elephantulus > Elephantulus edwardii. The sequence goes on along the minus strand of NW_006399920.1, from coordinate 356,801 downwards.
CAGCCATTGAGAGTTTGTTTCTTTTTTCCTGACCCTCTACTTCTCCGTTCATGATGATTCCCCCTAGCCCACAAGTATTGCACCTCTTCAAAACATTCCCAACGAATGGGAAATGAAGTAGCATTGTCCTTGTCTCTAAGGAACACCTTGGTTATACTTTCTTCATGACAGATTTGTTTGTGCTTTTGTCAGTCCATGGTGTATCAATATTCTTTACTAATACTCCAATTCATGAGCATTCATTCTTCTTCTGACCTTCTCATTTGCTGTCCAACTTTTGCATGGAATTGAAAATTTATGACTTGGGTCTGTATTATAAGGTTGTAAAATAATTTAGTAAGGCAATATTAGAGAAGAAGCCTTTTTTATACATAGTATATAACCAATAGTTCTTTTTTTCCCCAAAAATGTTATTTCTATACCACTCAAATGTAAATCCCTTGAAGTCAGGGAGAGCCTTATCTCCATTAAATACGCAAGGCTAGGAGAATAGTAGATACTCATTTAAAATCAATTAACCGTAGTTTCTCTATTCTTAAAACAAAACTATTAGTAAATAGAACTCTGTGGTGTTTATTTTATTTTTCATAAAGCATGAACACTTACTTTCAATTAAGTTTCAAAATATATTCATCTTTATTCCTTTCATATTCCATGTATAATGAAACAGCAATAACTTTCTACTTAAATGAAAATTATATGACATGTGTGACCATACTTAAACACTAAGAAACGGAATCCAATTTTCCTAAAAATTAGCCTTAAAGGAACAACTGGGAGTAATTTAGTTTCTGACTTGATTTAGCAGTCAGTTTTATTAGTCCAATTCTCCCTTCTTGGGACAGGATTGTCTTTGCACAAATCTATTAGGCTCTTCCATATACCAACACATTAACTCATTTGTGCCTTTGAGGCAGAGATGAAGTGGCTATTTTTTTTTTATTCTCAAGTGTCCTACCCACAGGAAAGCAATATTATTTTTCATTTAATGAGCTTTAGCACATGAACAATTAAGAAGACATAATTGAATGACGCTAATCAGCAGAAGCCAGGAGCTTGTCTCTGGGAACCTGCTGAACTTGATTGTGGCTCCTATCTGTGGTGCTATCTGTTAAGTTAATAGTGCCAAAGGGTGAGAAAAATACAGACTAGTAATTATACATCGTTGGCATTCCCTTGTTTTAACTTTTTTTTTTTAATGCATACTGCAGGAGGACTGATGGTACTGATAAAAAGAGAAAGACATTATTTTTTGACCTACTACTGTCAGATTACCCTTAAAGAAACCAAGCCTGAGAGAGCACAGGTTCATTTTCTTATCTAGTTGTTAACAAGTGCTTTGAGGGTTACCTTTAATCATGGTAAGGAAGTTCTACTTAGTCTAAGGTAGGAGGTAAGACATTTAATGAAATATAGATTTATTAGAACTTTTTTTCCCAACTTTAATGAAGGCCAGGTTTTAAAATATTCGGTTCTCTAAAGAAAGAGGGAATATTTGCATCTGTTAGCTAGGAAATGCTAATTCATAGGAAATTGCTACTTGGGGAGGACCAACACCAAGCCCTGGAAACCCTCACAGGATTGATGGCCCAATTAAAACAGTGCAGATCTCAGCTGGGGTGTACACTAAAATTCTAGATGATACTTAAATGAAACCTTAAAGGTAACCAACTTTTTTAAACCATTTGCCACTTGTATATCCTGTTTCTAGAATCTTTCAATAGTGGTGTTCTTGAACCTGGCTTTTTAATCAATCTATTTGCATACTGTACTTACAGGGGTTTTAGGTGCAGAACCAAAATTTCCTGCCAGTATGTTAAATCTGACACATAGGAACCTTCGATTGGGTTTCCCAAGATGTAAATCTTTAAGCAAAGAGACTTCCCTTCTTTCTCTCAAAAAATAGTTGACAGATTAAAACTGTTGGACTTCAAGCAGCAGTACAGTACAACACCTAAAGTACTATGCCACCACATCTCATTTTTAGATCTATATACATTATACTTTTAATAAAGTATGTTTTTGTTTTGTACCATAGAGTTGGAATCAACCCATAGCTGGCCCTCTGGCAGATTTGCAGATTCACTTAATTACATGAGAGGAAAGTGCTCCTTCTGCAGAAAAGCTGGTGGCCTCGAACTTCAATCCTTGGGGATTGCAGTGCAGCTTCTTGCCACTAGGAAACTGGAGCTCCCTTTTATAAAATATACAACAGTGTATTTTATACTTTCATACTTTAAAATGACCTTTAATATTTATATTTTCATATAACTGAATCATACTTACCTGTTCAGGATATTCTGTAACTGTAATTGCTTCTGATAATTCCCTTTATTTTCTTTCCAAATAATCCTATATTATATTCCTTATTATGCCTAGAAGGTCATTATTAATGGTTATTGGGAATGAATCCAAATATCCACTCACAACTTGATTGCAGCTACTCTATCTAAGAACATCTGCCAGATCACTTATTCCTTCTGCAGGAGCAGGGAGACAATTTAGAGGTGAGAGGAATAAACTGGATTAAAAAAAAAACCAGAAGAAAAATGTAGATAGCATAGCAAAGGGAAACATAACTGACACAAATCAAGGAAGATTAAAAAGAAATATGGAAATTACTGGATGGGGGGGGAAACCAGTTTAAAAGCAAGATAAAATAGAAACTCATTGTGAATGCTTTGTTATACAAGATGATAAATTTAAGATACCATTCTACCAGATGCTCTGTCGGAGAAGGAGGGTCAATCTCCTCCCATACCAGTCAGATCTGATTTCATGGTACACATACACAAAATAAAAAAAAATTTAAAAAGAATAAAAATGTTTAAGAAAAATTAAGAGATCATTTATAAATAATGTAGAACTTTAAAATGTTTCTATGTCTGTAGAGAATCTCAGCATACTCTGATTCATGTTGAGCTGCTAACCAAAAGTCCTTATGTTTCTGGTCATTTGAATCCACTAATATCTCCAAGAAAGAAACAAGATGGAGGACGGCTATGTATGAGTCACAATCTATTCCAGGGCAATGAGATAAACAGTATATCCTTATTTTGAGGACAAATGACTGCTATTTACCGGTTCTTGTCACCTTTTAGTAGTAGTAGTTGTTGTTGTTGTTATGTGCCATCGAGTCATTTGTGACTCATAGCGACCCTTCCTACAACAGCCCTAATCCCTGCTCTATCCTGTGCCAATTTACATAGCAAAGACTCTCACCTCAGCAATGAGGGAAGTTTTGCTTAGTTTGAAACCTGAGGAAAAGAGAGGCCATATTCCTTTACTACATTAAATAATAGTTTAATAGCTGGTTTTATTTAGTTTATTATTCAACTTGAGCCTTTCTCCTTAGAGAATCGGGTTTGTCTTTTACAATGTAAATAATACATTCTATCCATATCCATAGGGAGCTCCGGTGGCCTAGTTAGCGAGAAGCTGCACTGCAGTCAGTCCTAAAGGCACACAGCTCAAGGCCACAGGAGAAGGATGGGCAATCCCTTCCTGTGTGATTAACTGTTTCTGAAAACCCACTGAAAGGTCAGATATGGGTTAGTTCTGACCTGATGGTTGTTGTTGTTGTTGTTGTTCTTATGTGCCGTCGAGTGGCTTGCGACTCATAGTGACCCTATGTACAACAGCCCTAAACCCTGCTCTATCCTGTGCCAATCTCACTGCCTCTGACACATCCATCCTGATTTCCCCAGTCACTGAATCAATCCACCTCATAGAGGGTCTTCTCCTCCTGCGCTGTCCCTTCACTCTGCCCAGCATGATGTCCCTCTC
>NW_006399920.1:344059-352785 GCF_000299155.1 Elephantulus edwardii | reverse complement strand
ATATTTGTTCCCATCCCAAAGAAGGGCGACCCGACTGAATGTGGAAACAACAGAACAATATCATTGATTTCACATGCAAGCAAGATTTTACTGAAGATTATCCAAAAACGACTGGAACAGTACATCAGCAAAAATGAGAACTTTTAGTAGTAGCAATTATATTTAAATAGTTCTATTATTTTAAGTCAATTTTTGAAGGTAAGTTTGTATCCCTTTGAAGGGATATTTTTCACTTATTGAATATATTTTAAAAAGTATCTATTTTTACACCTTCCTACTATGAAATATGGTTGTCTTTAGCAAACAATGAGAAGACTGTAAGTAAAAAGTGGTCTTTGGTTCATTGAGGTTGTTAGAATAATTGAAAAATAAAAAGACTACTATACTTACTTCTTCACACTGTTAAATGTAAAATAGGTCTTCTAATTCAAAGGAATATAAAAATAAGACCTTAATTGCATAATATTTTCATCTTCTTGACTACTAAACTCCATTTATTAACCCTACTCTGAGCTCTTACACATTAGATTTCACAATATTGTTCTAATTCAATTTATTTATAGAGGATAATTTTTTTTCTTAATATATTACATTGAAGACATTCCTGGATGTAAATAACCTTATTTATGTCTTTTGGAGAGATGCATTTTGCTTTGTTTTAGCTCCATCAATGACTGTTCTAATTTTATGACCATGGATTGAAAACTTTTAATATTGAAGTATGGGCATTTTTACATTATTCTTTTAAACATTCACTTATTTATTCTAAAATTATTTATTTGTACTACTAAAGGTTATTATGGTCTACTGGAATTTAACTTAGTTAAATGTTTCTTCTGTGAACTACTTTCAAAATAAAGGAGAGGAAAAAAGATTAAAAAAGAAAAAAAAAGGAGAGGGGAGCGAAGAGCCAGTGATCACACAAATAATGGTGATGTAAATGACATCCAAATGTTTTAAAACTCCAGTTTAGACTGGAATAGAATCCCAATAAAGATGTACGCACCTCTGTTAGAAACTAGAGTAGTAATCACTCAATAAAATTATACTACATAAATGCATATATAGGCATAATGTAGAATTTTAAAATGTTCCTATATCTGTATAGAATTTCTGATTTATTAAATTACTAATTAAATTACTAATTTATCTTTAACTTATACTTTCATGATTCAGGAAATTATATCATTTATAATATTTTAAGATTCATTTCTCAGATGATCATTTATACTTTTCCAAATCAGAATTTTAAAATGTATGTTTAAATTATGGACAATTATTAGAAATGAAGAAAATAGACTTAAAAGAAAGGGGTGGGGGAAAACAACAATTAAAACCAGAAAACAAACCCCAAAAAACCAATACATATCTTTCATTTACAGTAGTTTTTTAAATTAGACTATTTTTATTATACAGAGTCTTAAATAAAACATCTAATAAGTTTTAGTTAAAGAGTTAAGAAAATACTGCTTAACAACTGGTTGTGTGATGAGGAAGTAGCTAAAAATAATTTTGCTTCTGTTTCTCAAATATATTTCTTGTTCCATTTTTATGCTGTTATAATTTTTAAATCATTTTTGCAAAATCAATATATTATTAAAGGTGAGCCATCATGCTTGAAAGGGGGAGGGACAGTGCAAGAGAAGAAGACCTTGGATGAGATACATTGATTCAGTGACTAGGCTAATGGAGGTAGGTGTGTCAGAGACCATGAAATTGGCTCAAGATAGAACAAGATTCAGAGCTCTTGTACACAGGGTCACTATGAGTTGGAGTTAATAACACATAACAACAACATATAAATAATTATAAACACCAATTTTCTTTATCTTTTCTTTTTACTTTTTTTATTATTCACTTACAAGAAAACATATATATATATATATAAATCATATGCAAATAAATCAATACTGATAGATTTTGAGAGACTATATACTTGCATTGTTTAAAAAAATGTGTAGGGCAACTAATTAAACTCTAAGTTCACATTACTCTACAAATATTGCCTATTATTTGAAACGAAACAAAACAAGTTTGTGGAAAAGTGTGACAGTTTTACAGGTCAGAAGTCCCTGATCATCTGTGCTGAAATGGCTTAAAGTAGGTGCTTAGGGAATTTTTTGTGTTTGTGTCCTATTTTATATTTTTTTTAAGTAGATCAGCAATCTTATACAGTTATGCTTTTCTTGATTATATAGTAAGAGCAGTCAAGAATTCTTAAGGCTGCAGAGTAACAGTCTACTTTGTAAAATCCAGTGTGTAGTAGTGTTAGCCTAGAGAGTAGGTAGAGACAATCTCAGGAAATGAGAGCATACATGGCAGTCTGTTACTTCTTAGTTTTCTTCCTTAGGTCTCTGCTTTCTATTGCTTAATCATTAATGCTATGTTTCCTAAGATATCCTTGCTTAATTAGGGGAGTATGTTAAAGTACAAATTTTGATAACTTTGTAGATTAATTTTCAGTTGTGACTTTTTTTAAAATTTTCTTATTTTGTTATTGTTAAAAAACCCCCCAAACCCCATATATGGGATTCCAAGAGGGAAAGGGGTGGGAGCAGAAGGGTGAGGATGGGTAGGGATAAAATCACAGGGTTGCACAACTTGGTGGGTGGAGGGAGGGCGTAGGTAAGGAAATGAGAAAGATCTGTCAGGGACTGGAAAAGACAGGATACAGTGGGCATAGTCTAATGCGATTAATTTGTTGTTGTTGTTGTTGTTGTTGTTGTTTTTACAAAGAGATTGTCTTTTTTATTTGTGGATTTCCTATTTGGGAATGGGGTGCAAACTCTCTGGCTGTTTCATGATGAAGAGGGGCGTTGAGATGAAAGGGAAGGCAAGCCCACTCTAACACTTAATTGGTCTTCTTGAGTTGAAGCTGCATGCTTTCTTGTTCAGTTTGAAGATATTTTCATAACCTTTTCTGCCCTCGGTACTGCAAAGGAGTAGCTGGCCAAACTTTGAGGCTCCATCCACCTTCACTTTCTTGTTGTTGTTCTTGTTAATTGCCACAGGATCATAGGCGACTCATAACAACCCTAGGAATGAAATACCTGCACATTTGTATAACTTTCGTTTCTCCAAGTTCATAGGGTTTCCGGAGGCAAGCTGTTTCGGAAGTGGATACCACTCCTGCTTCCAAGCTTGTTATAATCAAGAGCTCCACCAAACACTGTCCACCACAGATGACCAGTATTGCATTTGGCACATTAGGGTCACAGTGTTCAGCATCACTTTCTTAGCTCGCAGTTATATTCCCCTTTTATTTTTGGAACCAAGCTCAGTATTCAGGTTCTGGAAAAAGACTCAATGTTCAGGTTACCTATAGGAAAGGGAGCAAACCTAGATAAAACCAACTTGTGAGTTACAAAAATAAAGGGCTTTGGAGATATTACTTGGAGGTGTATTTGAAGAGGAGATGGAGAAAAGTGACTTAGATAAAATTTGTCATGCACTGCATGTGGTTCTCCTTAGGGACCAGACAGCTTTCGCCAGGGTCTGGGTGGCTCTCCCCAGGCTCTGAGTGGCTCTCTCCAGAGGCCCCATGCAGCTTGAGTGTATGCTTCTGCATATTTTGGAAATGATCTTCAGCAGAATTTTCTTTGCAGAGGAAGATTAAAGATGGCTGACCCAAGCTTCGGATGTCTCACAACCTGCCTTCAGACAACCTTGGTTTGAGTGCTTTTTCTTCTGCCTTTGTTACTTTTTCAATCTTGAGTAGGTCTGTTTACAATTCTGGAAGCCCCTTTTCCATTTGTGGAAAGGGAGAGTAAAAATACCTGCTTCAAATTATAATTAGACCACATAGCGGAGAAGAATAGGGAAATGATGGCTGCACTAGAGCCAAAACTGCTGTCCTGGGCCACAGTGGCTGGTAGGACACAAGGCCTGGACTTCAGAAGAGCTTCATGTAGGGCGCTTCCCCTGGCTGACTGTGAGGCGCTTCCACTGGCCCCAGTAGAGATTCCTTTGTTATCCATCCAGCTATCCATCTGCCTGTCCATTGATTCCTCTATTTAGTCCTGTTTTTGAACAGATCTGGATGAGGGCAATTTACTCTTTCTATTGAGACTCTGCTGAAGCAGTCCAGATAGTTACAACCTTCCAATCCTGACTTTAGTCAAATGAGTAATTACTTCCTGAAGTATGCAAAATAAGTTTATATTGCTAATCCCCTGCTATTTATATTGTATTACATTTATCTAGTTACTTTTTCTTTCTCAGTAAATTCGAGCCCTTTAAATACTGTGCCACTGTCCATCTAGACATATCTAGTATGTGACCAGTAGAATATTAACCTAGTGTATTTGAATTGATATTTATTGGATGACCAAGTAAGTGGATAGATGTTGTTGTCATTAGGTGCCATCTAGTCATGGATGACTCATAGTGACTGTATGAACGAAAGGCCTCAGCTCTGTTCATAGAGTTTCCCCAGGCAAGCCATTTCGGAAATGAATACCATTCCTGCTTCCAGGCTTGTTTTAATCGGGAAGCTCAAAAAAAAAAACACTGTCCACCATGGGTAACCGTTATCACATTTGGCACATCAGTGTTACAGTATTCAGCATCACAACAACCATAAGTTTCCTCTATACAGCAATGCACAGACCAGTGCTATATAACCTAGAAGAATGTTTGACAGAAAAAACATTTTAAACCAGGCCTGAGGGCTACAAGTTAAAATCACCCACCTTGGTCTGGGTAGCATAACTTTGCATCCACTAGGCCAGCATAACTCTATGTCGTTGTAGTTATTGTGTTAGATTCTATACCACGAATACATGGCAGATACTATTTTTAAGTCATAACTTCTAGCTCCAGTGGTCTGGCATAAATTTGAAACCTACAGTCAAAGTCATTTTCCACTCCTGACCCTCCATCAGGTGTCTTTTTCTGGGAGGACATAACTTATCATTCTCTCTCATGAAGTGTTTATTAACATATGATTGCACGGTACACCACCAGAACACCTTAGAATGGCATGGTGTTGTTGTTATGTGCCATCGAGTGGCTTGAAACTCATAGTGACCCTATGTACAACAGCCCTAAATCCTGCTCTATCCTGTGCTAGTCGCACAGTCTCTGACACAGCCATCCCGATTACCCCAGTCACTGAATCAATCCACCTCATAGAGGGTCTTCCCCCTTGAGCTGTCCCTCCACCTTCCCAAGCTTGATGTCCCTCTCCAAGGACCTGTCCTTCCTTACAACATGCCCAAAGTATGTCAGACGAAGCCCCAGAATCCTTGACTCCAAGGAGCAGCCTGGTTTCACCCTCTCCAGGATGAATCTGTTTGTTTTCCTAGTAGTCATGGTACGTTCAATACTCTTCTCCAGCACCACAGCTCAAAGGCATCAATTCTCCTTCTATCCTACCTAGTCATTGTCTAACTATCTGATGCGTAACAAGTGATTGCAAAGACCATAGCCTGTATCAGATGCACCTTAGTCTCCAGAGAGACACCATTGCTCTTCAGTACCCTGGAGAGGTCCCTAACAGCAGACTTTCCCATTGCAATACGTCTTTTAATTTTCTGGCTGCTGGTGCCGAGAGTGTTGATCGTGGAGCCAAGCAGACTAAAGCTGTGAACAATCTCAATCTCTTCACCATCCATCCTGATGCTGCCAATTGGTCCAGTGGTGAGAATCATTGTCTTCTTGACATTGAGCCTCAATCCAAACTGAAGGCTGCAGTCCTTGACCCTCTGCAGCAAGCGCTTCAGGTCTTCCTCAGGTTCAGCAAGCAGAGTTGTGTCATCTGCATATAGGTAACATAAATATATGGCTGGATTTTAATGTCAGAGATGAACTCAAAGGAAGGGATTCCTTATTTCTGCAGCACCAACAATAGTTCTCATTCAGTCAAAGCTAAATAACAATCTCAGAATTTTGGAAATTTTTGAGATTTTGTTTCTTTAAAGTACTGCATCAATTTGTACAATGTAGCCTTTTGATAATAAAATGAGTAATATTTGTATATTTATTTATTTATTGAGATTAAGTTTAGTTCCACTAGTAAGAAAGATTGACCATGCATAAATCAAGAACATTGAAACTGGTCTTTATAAAGGTCCATTTTTGACTAGAACCTTCCATCAAAAGACCGTGAATCTTATCTTGTCAATTATATTTTCTAAAATAGTAATATACTTTATTACAAAAATAAGATTTTACAACTATTCAAAAGTATATGACAATAGAAATTTTCATTTACACATTTTTAAATTTTCTATCATTCTTAACTTATGAGGAAAAAAAGAGCATATAGGGTGGGGGGAAAGGTTCAGTTAAGTTCAATTCACTTAAGGATAGCATAACTCTTCATGAGTCTTCATAAATGAAGAGTTTCACACTCTTATAATACACTTTCTTACTTCTGACTAGAAAAATTACACAAGCTATCTGAGTTAGAATAACAAAGTCCAAAAAGTCTTGGGTTTTGTCTTGCTTGTTTTGCTTAAACTACTTATTTTGTTTCTTAGTACTATTGATATTATTATTACTTTTAAGAATACAACCTGTTCTTTAAATCTCAGGGGGTTATTCATTTAGAAGTTCTGTTAAAATCATTCTTCTAATATTTTTCTGTAAGGTTTAAATTTCTTAAGAGTCCCTTTTAAATTGAACCACAGCATATTAAATTCAATATTCCAAATGTCAGATTGTTATAGTGAGTAGTTTCTGTAGCATTCAAGGGCTTGATACTAACATTTCTAGAAATTATTAAAAGCACCATAATTAGAGTGGAGGCAGATTTGTATTCCTGAGACCAGTGTTTCTCAATATTTTGGGGACATAGAAACTGCCTGTGGTGATTTCTAAAAAAAATAGGATAAAACACTGCAAATGAATGTAACATAATGTATATGAATTATAAGCAATTCAGTAATTTTTAATATTATTTTTATATTAGTATGCATGAAAAATTAATGTTTCGTTCATGTACGTTGTGTTTCACACATTTCCTCTTTCACAATGTATTTCATACAATAATTTATATACTTGTGTTTTATAAAATCAGTCACTATAGATCTATGCCTAACATTATCCACCTTTTGTTTTCAGGTCCTCATTAGATCTTACCATTCACCTTCCCCCATTAACCTATTAAACTCTGTTATTCTAGTGATTCACTCATATACCAATTTTCTACCCCCTTGTCCCTCTCCCCTTCCCCCTTGTGATTTTTATACACGTCTTTCTAGTTTCCTCTTTTACCAATAATGATTTTATGCAATATTTGTCTTTATGAGCCCGAGTTAGTTTGCTCTAGACTCTTCCATAATACATAGTATTTCGGGGAAATAATTGTTCCTTAGTGCTGCATGTATTCCGCTGTGTGTATGTACCACAACTTTTCAATCTGTTTGTTGATGGGCATTTAGGTTGTTTTGATGTTCTTTTTTCTTTTTTTTTTTTTGTGAATAACATTGCTGTGAACATAGGTGTACAAATCTCCATTTACATCTCAGTTCTGTTTTCCTAGGGATATATTCCTAGCAGTGGAATAGATAAGTCCTAGAAAATCTCTGTGCTTAGCATTTGGAGGAAATACCAAATTGTTTTAAAGAGTGGCTGTACCTTTTTACCATCCAACTAACAGTGCATGAGAGTTCTAAGCTCTTCACATCCTCCCCAACATTTGTTGTTAACTGTCCTGTTACGCTTTGCTACTGCCACTGAGGTGACGTAGTATCTCATTTGTTATTTTGATTTGCATGTCTGTGATCACCCGTGATTTTGAGCATTTCTTCATGTGTCTTTTGGCCATCCACAAGTCTTCTTTTGTGAATGTCTTTACATGTCTTTCCCAGGTTGTGATTAGATAATCAGTATTTTTTCCTTGTGGAAGCCATGCAATATTCTGTAAACTTTGATTATGAGACCCTTGTCTGAAATGTCATTGCCAAATGTTTTTTCCCCTCTAGTGTACAGATTTTCTTTTTACCCTATTGGAAAAAAGGTTTTGATGCACAAAGGAACTTAATATTTGGAAGGCTCCATTCACTGATTTTATCCTCTCCTGTTTGTGCATTTCTGGCTATATTTGTAAGCCTATTTATTCCACTGGAGCTCTGGTGGCCCACTGATAAGGGGCTGTGTTGAAGTTCCAAAGGTATACAGTACAAGTTCTTCTAAGTTTTGTCTCATTTTGTTTCTTAGCATCTTTATAGTTTTGGGCTTTATCTTTACATCTACGATCCACCTTGAGTTGATTTTAGTGTATGATGCGAGATGTGGATACTGCTTCAGCTTTTTACAGATAGATGTCCAGTTTTGCCAGCACCATTTATTGAAGAGGTTGTCATTTGATGCTTTAATAGATTTTGTTTCCTTGTCAAATACCAATTGACCGTAGGTATATGAATTAATTTCTGGGTACTTGATTCTGTTCTGTTGATCTATAAAGCTCTCATTGCATCAATACCATGCTATTTTATTTACTACAGCTGTGTCATAGATTTTGTGATCAGGGAATGCTATGTCTCCCACTTCACATATCTTTTTCAGAAAAGCCTTACTTATTTGAAGTCTCTTTCTCTTCCAAATACACATGTCAAATGCCTTTTCTATTTCTTCGAAAGATAATTTTGGTGCCTATACTGGGATTTTATTTTGCAACTTTCTCAAAAAGTTGCAAATAGAGATACCATTTGACCCAGCAATTCCACTACTGGGAATATACCCTAAAGAGACCATAATGGCACCCAAGTAGATATATGCAT
>NW_006399920.1:334129-343534 GCF_000299155.1 Elephantulus edwardii | reverse complement strand
AAAAAAAATCCAATAGTTTTATACAAAAATCATAGTAATCTTTCAGTCTAAACAGTCATATGTTGTCAATTTCTATTCCATGTGATCTTGGTTCAACCAAACTGTGACACCTTTTGATTTCTCTACCAAAGTTCTGTAAATAATGCTTTATTCTACATTCCAATTAGCATAGGTCTTTTCATAAATCCAATATAGTCCATTTGTTGCTGTTAGAATGCTTTGGTTGAATATTTAAGTTGACAAAGCAAAAGCTTATCTGCAGATGACAAAACTGACCTGTTATTGTGGAAAAGGAATAGTTTAATAGCCATTAACTACTATTGTAATGTAAAATTAAATAAAATGAATCCAAAACAAAGTAAAAAAAATGTGGGTTGATTTTGGTTGGATTGTAATTTTCATCATGTTGAGTCTACCTATCCATGAACAGGAAATATTTTTTCCCCCATTTAATTAGGTTTGTCATAGGTTTCTCACAGTCGTGTTTTGTGGTTTTCCTTATAAAGGTCTTTTATAAGTATCACACTTTGTAGTTGGCTTTTGTAAATTATATTGCTTTCTTGGTTTCCTGTCTCATCTTTTCTTTGCTACTAGAGATGAATTCCATAGATTTTTTTAAATATTAATACTTTGGACATGTTGTGAGGAGAGACCGGTCCTTGGAGAGGGACATCATGCTTGGGAGGGTGGAGGGACGGCACAGGAGAGGAAGGTCCTCTATGAGGTGGATTGATTCAGTGACTGGGATAATTGGGATGGGAGTGTCAGAGACATGTGATTGGCACAGGACAGAGCGGAGTTTAGGGCTGTTGTACATAGGGTCGCTATGAGTCGCAAGCGACTCGACGGCACATAACAAACAATAACAATTAATCTTTTATCCTGACACTCTAATAAATTGGTCTACTAGATCTAACAGGTTTTTTGCCTGAATTATTTTCTATGTACAGTACCATATCGTCTGCATATAGTGACAGTTTTACCATCTCTTTGTGAATTTGAATGTCTCCCACATAAAATAACATCTTTCCTTCTTGTGACTTTGAACTAGCAAGTATTTACAATGCAATATTGATTAGTAATATTGGCTGTCCTTACGTGATACCTGTGTCCCAGGAGAATGCTATTAAACTTTTTCCATTGAGAATGATGTTGACTCTCGATGTCTGATACTGGCCATGGTCTTTGCGATCACTTGTTATGCATCAGAGAGTTAGACAGTGACTAAGGAGGATAGAAGGAGAATTGATGCCTTTGAGCTGTGGTGCTGGAGAATAGTATTGAGGGTACCATGGACTGCTAGGAAAACAGATTCATCCCGGAAAGGGTTAAACCCGGCGGCTCCCTGTAGGCAAGGATTCTGAGGCTTCGTCTAACATACTTTGGACATGTTGTAAGGAGGCACGGGTCCTTGGAGAGGGACATCATGCTTGATATGGTGGAGGGACAGCGCAGGAGGGGAAGGCCCTTTATAAGGTGGATTGGTTCAGTGACTGGGGTAATCGGGATGGGTGTATCAGAGACAGTGCAATTGATATAGGACAGAGCAGAGTTTAGGGCTGTTGTCCATAGGGTCGCTATGAGTCACAAGCAACTCAAAGGCACATAACAACATCAACACAACTTTTCACTATGTTGAGGAAATTATCTTCTTACTCCTGTTTTGTTGAGGGTTTTAATCAGCAAGGGATGTTAGATTTTATCAAAGACCTTTCCTGTGTCAGTGATAGGTCCATGTGTTTTTTGTTGTTTTTTAGTATGATCAGTAACATGGATTATTTTTCTTACATTGAACTATCCTTTAATGCCTGTTATTAATCCTACTTGATCAAGATGAATTATTATTTTTTTAATATGCTATTGAATTCTATTGACCAGGACTTTGGTAAGGATTTTTGCACATGTGTTCATGAGAGATATTGGTCTATAGTTTTCTTTTTTGTTGCAGACTGAGTGTAAAGTATTTTTATAATTGTTAATGAGACAGACAATCAGGAATGAGATAAAACATAGAGCATAAAAGAAAAGGGTTCCAATGACTGAAGGCCCAAATTCGGGCTTCCCTGTATCTTTGTTGAAAACTTTCAGGAAGTAAATCACAAAGAAAATTCAATGCAAATGAAGCCAACCTCTTTCTATTGAAAACCTTTGGCGTGACTCTGGAGGGACAGGTCAGCAAATACAATGCAAGAATACAGTAAACCCATAAGGATTGTCTTAGTGCCTCAGGGTGAACTCCAGCTTGAACTGTGCCTCCCCACATCCTGAAATAGCATTCTGTTTATTACAAATATTTAGTATTGGCTTCCCATACTTTTTGTTAATATCATTGTTTGGTTTTTGTATTAGTGTTTTGCTTGCTTTATAGACTGAGTCTGGCAGTGTTCTTTCTTTTTCTACTTTTTTAAAATAAGTTGAGTTGGTTATAGTTCCTCTTTGAGTATTTTATCCTGTGAATCCATCAGTACCAAGCCTTTTATGGGAGGTACTCTTTTTGTGACCTGCTCAATTTTTTCTTTATTGATGGCTCTGTTCAAGTATTTTACATTTGTTTTAATCTGAGGGTGTGGGTTTCTAGAATTTATCCATTTCCTTTAGGTTTCCAAATTTATCAATGTGTAGCCTTTCATAATACTAATCAGAATATAGTTTTTCATTACATGTATGTGTGTGTAAATGTGTATATGTATTGAAATATCGGTTGGAATACAAAATTCATATACATTTGTTGCATTCATAAAAATTGTATTTCACACATTCCTTCATTCACATTGTTTCATATGATCATTTTCATAAATTTCATTTTATAAAACCAATCAGCATTTATCTATGTATACTATTACCTCATCTTTTCCGATTTCCACTGGATCTTTCCTAATTTCTTCTCTTTTGTTATATTTACCAATATTTTTCTATTTTATTAACCCTTTCAAAGAACCAACTTCTGGTATTGTTGATAATTTAGTTTATTTTTCTGTTGTCCATCACATTGATTTCAGCCCCTGTTCTTATAATTTCTTTATAAAAGACATAAATAATTGGTAATTAATTATATATCAAAATATATATTAATGATTGAATGAAATACAATGTACATGAATTAAACACAATGTATATAAATGATTATATGCAATCCAATTGTTATTTTTTTAGAAAAAAAATCTTTCATTTTTAGTACAGTTAAAATTTCTGAAAGACTCCTTTTAAACTAAACCGCAACATGATAAATCCAGTATTCCAAATGTGAGCTTTTATAATAAGTAGTTTCTGAACCAATCAAGTGGTTGATACAAACATTTATAGACTTGATTAACAATATTAAAATGAACCAGAGTTAAGTCAGATTTGTAGGCCTGATGTAAGTACCAAGTAGGATGTAGGAACTCAGTTACTGGAAAAGTACAGCCACCCCATCTAACTCGCGTGAGCAGTTCTTAGCAAACAACCCCCACCTGTGGTAAACCGCACCCTGTTAGTCAACTACCATGTCCTGCGTCAATAGACTTCTATTGCCTTGTAAGGGCATAAGGAACTTTCCACAGTGGTAACAGACTTACCTATATTTGAAGTAACCAATCAAATTTAGACAAGTTTTCAAACCATTTCTCTAAGCTTTAGCCAACCAATCATAGAGCGCATAGTTTTCAAACCGCTTCATAGAACCAATCATAGTACGCATAGTAAGACAAAGAAACAGAAACGTATAAAAAATATAGAAGCTTGCTCTCACTGGGGCTCTCGGGTGGAAGCTGCTGCGTCAGCTACACCGGAGCACAGGTTCGAACTCGAAATAAACGCTGTTAATTTGGCTAATTGGCTCCGTGGTCTTTTCTGGGGACTCGCTCCATTACACCTGAAAGCATAGTTTGTCAATATCTTGGAGACAGAGAAACTGCCTGTGGAGATTTCTAAAGAAAGACATGCTCTAAGAATTCTATTTTAGAAAGAACAGGGTAGATATGAATCAATACTTTTTAAAGGTTTCTCCGATGATTCTAATGTTCAGTCTGGTTGAGAACCATTGTGATAAAATAGCTCACTAAAATGTATAAAAAGCAAACCAAGCAGTGAAAGTATTAATATTATTATATTTTACCATATTTATTTTATTTAGTTCTATTTAATTATGGTGTACTTTTCTAAAGGATTCTTCTGAACTATGGATAAACTTCTAGAAAATCTTTGAAGGAACTATTTTAAGTCCAGGAGTCACTATACTACCTACTCCAGTGGAGATCTGGTGAGTGAAGACTGGCATCTAGTGGAGATATTTATTTAAAAAGACATGAGAGAATTCTATGTGTTGATCCTGTAAAGAAAATATGCAGTGGTGGTGGTTAAGGACTAGAATTCTTGCCTTCCAAGCAAGATACATGTAAGGTTCAGTATCTGGCCAATGTACTTCAAGTGCAGTCAGCACTGTCAGGAGGATTGTGTGTTGCTGTGATGCTGAACGTCTTCCAGACTAAGATGGACTAGGAATAAAGGATTAAATCTCCTTCTTTAAAAAGCTGCTATTTGAAAACTGTGTATCACAAAGTTCTATTCACAACAGAACATGTAGTGGTTCAGGACCAGAAAGCACTTTTCTATTTGATATATAGGGTCACCATGAGTCAAGTCAATGACAGGAAGCAATAATAAAATGTAAGTGACATGAACAGTAATGTGAATATGATGAGCAAACCATTGTAGGAGTGGTTGCTCATTAGCTTCATCTGCATAATTTGAGAGCTCTTAATAGTCCTAAGATTTATCAGTCTTATAATACACTTTTCCTTATGTTGTTGTTATGTGCCATCGAGTCACTTGTGACTCATAGTGACCCTATGTACAAAGAGCCCTGAACTCTGTTCTGTCCTGTGCCAGATGCACTGTCTCTGATGCATCCATCCTGATTACCCCAGTCACTGAATCAATCCACCTCATAGAGGGCCTTCCTCTCCTGCGTTGTCCCTCCACCCTACCAAGCATGATGTATGTCCCTCTCCAAGGACACGTCCCTCCTTGCAACATGTCCAAAGTATGTCAGATGAAGCCTCAGAATCCTTGCCTCCAAGGAGCAGGCCGGTTTAACCCTCTCCAGGAAGAACCTGTTTGTTTTCTTAGCAGTCCATGGTACATTCAATACTCTTCACCAGCACCAGAGCTCAAAGGCATCTATTTTCCCATCTATCCTCCCTAGTCATTGTCCAACTTTCTGACACATTAACAAGTGATTGCAAAGACCATGGCCTGTATCAGATGCACCTAAGTCTCCAGAGAGACACCATTGCTCTTCAGTACTTTGGAGAGGTCCCTAAGAGCAGACTTTCCCATGGCAATGCACCTTTTCATTTCCTGGCTACTGGTGCCAGGAGTGTTGACTGTGGAGCCAAGCAAACTAAAGTTGTGAATATGTATTTTCTCTATAGTCTCTAAAAACATAGCATTTAAAGATCAGAAGATTCTTTGTGAGACTTTTTTTGAGTCCTGAGTTCTTAAGAAGAAAACTATTGGGTATTGTATGTTAATTGGCCAAAGCCTCCATAAGAATCTTGAAAATCATTGTAATTCTTAGAGTCGAGTAAAAGCGATGAAGTTATGAAGAAAGGTTGTGTTGACTTTTTGGGAATATTTTTTTCAGGATCTTCCAGATCTCCTTTGGCTTCCCCATCCATTTTGGCTGCAGCTCAGTGTTCCAGATTTTCAACCATCAAGTTAGGCAATTGTTTTCAATTTGTATCAATTTTTTCTCATTGAAAAGAACAATTTAATTCTATTAAATATTAGTTAGGTGTTGCTGAGTCAGAGCAGACTCGTAGATGCCCCATGTACAACAAAATGAACCACTATCCAATCTTGTGACACCCTCACTGTTTTTATCTTCTGAGTGGATTGTTGCACTGACTATGTAAATTCATCTCATTAATGTTCTTCCTTTCTTCCCTTGATTCTCTGAATTACTAAACCTGATATCCTTCTCTAGAAACTAGTGCCTCCTGAAATACACCTAAAGTGTTACATTTTTGCTTCTAAGAAATTAAAAGGGTGCACTACCGAGGTGATTTTTGCCATAGCCTGTGATAGAATAGATATTCCATTGCTTAAATCCATAAATTCATGATTTATTTTTTGATGAAAACCTTGAGTGTTACAAAAATAGGTGTACGATATTGTAGATTAAAGAAATAAGTCTTTAGTTGAAGAAAAGGATGAAAGGAAAGAGTCACAAAAAGCTGTAGTCACTGTGATCATGAACAAAACTACAGTCATTACAAGTGTACAAGTGCCTGGCAAACTCCCTGACATGTCATCATATTTTCTTGAAAGTCAATAATATGAATCATAAAGTATCAACGTCTTTTTTTTGCCCATGCAGTCTTCTAATCTACGAAGTTTTGTAAACCCAGATGACTAATTTAATCTGCTACCTTTGCAAAATCTTTGAGAAGCCCTGTTAAAACTTGAGAATGACATGCCATTTTACTCTTTGAAAAACAGTCATAACATGGATAGAGAGAATTTCTTCACAACAAATAATAGATAAAATCACAGCTAGAAAAGATTTGTTATTCAACTTTGTCCTCAGTTCATAATATATTCCAGTATGAACCTGTCTTCCACTATTATTTCCAAAATGTTATTCCTAAGTGATCAACAATCATTCTGTAGAATTAAGTCTCGCTTATGAAGGTAGATGTCAGTTACCCAGTAGTATGAGTTTTGTCTTAGCTCAATATTTATCTCCCCATATTTAGGTCCCATATGGATCCTTGACCATTTGTTATTAACCATACTGTTCTTGGAAAAGGCCTTTCCTAAGTCTTCAGTGCTTATTTTTGTAGGAGAGGTATATTTTTGCACATAAACCATAGTAATTATAATCCTTAGCCTTAGTAATTCTTATTCCTTAGCAGAGGTTGTAGAAAGATATTTCTCATATAAAATTATGTTGCTGTTGTTGTTGTTGTTATGTGCTGTCGAGTCGTTTCCGACTCATAGCGACCCTATGCACAACAGCCCTAAACCCTGCTCTATCCTGCGCCAACCACACTGCCTCTGACACACCCATCCCGATTACCCCAGTCACCGAATCAATCCATCTCATAGAGGGTCTTCCCCTCCTGCGCTGTCCCTCCACTCTCCCAAGCATGATGTCCCTCTCCAAGGACCTGGGCCTCCTGGCAACATGTCCAAAGTATGTCAGACGAAGCCCCAGAATCCTTGCCTCCAAGGAGTAGCTTGGTTTAATCCTCTCCAAGATGAATCTGTTTGTTTTCCTGGCAATCCATGATACATTCAGTACTCTTCTCCAGCACCACAGCTCAAACGCATCCACTCTCCTTCTGTCCTCCCTAGTCATTGTCCTACTCTCTGATGCATAACAAGCGATTGCAAATACCATGGCCTGTATCAGGCGCACCTTAGTCTCCAGAGAGACACTGTTGCTCCTGAGTACTTTAGAGAGGTCCCTATAACAGCAGACTTTCCCATCGTGATACACTTTTTGATTTCCTGACTGCTGGTGCCAAGAGTGTTGACTGTGGAGCCAAGCAAACTGAAGCTGTGAACAATCTCAATCTCTTCGTCATCCATCCTGACGCTGCCAATTGGTCCAGTGGTAAGAATCTTTGTCTTCTTGACATTGAGCCTCAGTCCATACTGAAGGCTGCAGTCCTTGACTCTTCGCAGCAAGTGCATGAGGGCCTCCTAATTATGAGGCTTCCAAAAACCAGAAGCAAAGCATCCTATTATAAGCATACTTAATTATTACTTATGCAATATATTTTAAACAAAAATACATAGATCAAACACTATCTTACATTTAATAACAACAACAAGAATGTTTGGTAAATCTAATAAATATTCAGAAAGAATCACCAAGTTGGCATGCAACTCCCCTTGAGTGTACATAGAAATATAAATATCGACAAAAAAAGTTAAGTGCAGTGTGTTAATAAAACAGTGACATTTTTCTTTTCAATTTAATAAATTCAGAATTGCAGCAATTCTTTTGGTTTTTTTAAGATGATTATTATTATTTTAACATAATAAAATTGAAGATATTGATTCCATTTTGTAATTGACCATTAGCCAGGACAATAAATGAGTTCCTACATAAATGCTGATGTGATATCGGTGACCCTGGGCATACTGTGTAGTTACTCACCAGCAAATCCTATTAAAGTCAATGTTGTATAGAATTATATGTGGCACAGAAACATATGTCATTGCTTCAGGGCCAGCCTTCTGTTAAAATTAGCCAGTCTCATGTGGAAGTATCTGAGAACAACTTCGGGACTAAAGTTGTAGCAAGTATGGAACTCTTACTATGGTTTATTACTATATATCCAGTCTATTCTTCAGGTTTCTTTATATATTGTTCTTTTCCGGAAACCCTATGAACCTGGAGAGAGGATGAAAGGCACCCAAGCGTCGAGGACTCTCCTTCATAGGGTCACTTTGAGTCGCCTGCGACTCGATGGCACTTAACAACAACAATTGATAAATCCAAAAGCACATGATAATAATCTCACATGGCAAAACTGAGGTAAACTTTTAAGAGAATTAGGGTAAATATAAACATTTAGATATTTGACAGATATAGACTGAAAAGTTCCTTTTCAGTATCCTAAACATGTTATGAAACATATTAACACATCGTACATAGAGAACAATGTAGATAAAATTATGACTTAATATTGTTGTTGTATTTGTGAAACATGAAGTCGGATCCTACCCATAGCTGACCCTGCAGTGGGTTTTCAGAGGCGGTTTATCTCACAAGAGGAGATTTCCCATCCTTCTCCCATGCAGCAACTCGTGGATTTGAACTGCATGCCTTAGGAATTGCAGTGTAGCTTCTTGTCAGTTTGCCACCAGAGCCCACCCCCTCCCCCCAGCTTAATATTGATGTATTTATGTTGTCTATAACATTATAGGCTTGATTCTACTTTAGATTATCCAAAAACTACTGGAATAGCACATCAGCAGAGAACTGCCAGAAGTCCAGGCTGGGCTTAGAAGGGGTTGTGGTACTAGGGATATTGTAGCTGATGTTAGATGGATCTTAGCTGAAAGCAGGAATACCAGAGGAATATATATATCTGAGTTTCATTGATTATGCAAAAGCATTTGACTGTGTGGATCATATCAAACTGTGGCTGATTGTGAGAATGGGAATACCAGAACACTGGATCGTGTTAATGAGAAACCTGTACTTGAACCAAGAGGCAGTCATCAGAACAGAGCAAGGAAATACTGCATGGTTCAAAATTAGGAAGGGCTATGCCAGGGATTTGTCCTGTCTCTATACCTTTTCAACCTGTATGCAGAACAGATTATCTGGGATGCTGGGTTCTATGAGGAGAAATGTAGGGTCAAGATTGGTGGAAGATCTATCAACAATCTGAGTTATGCAGA
>NW_006399920.1:331734-333074 GCF_000299155.1 Elephantulus edwardii | reverse complement strand
TTATTAAACAAAAGATCAATAGTTTGAACTAATCAGGAGCTCTTCAGGAAAAAGATGTAGCACGACTTCAAGGCACATAAGAACAATCACCACCTGTCGTTCAGTGGTTCACATTCACCAGCTAATCTGCAGGAGGAAAATGAGCAAGAAATCCCCTAACATAAGATTTATAGTTCAAAAATTCAACAAAAGGTTGTTGTCAGAATATATTAATTAACTGACAGTGGGGTTTGGGGAGTTAAACAAATGCTTTGATAATTTAAAGTGAATATAAGAGGAAGTAATTCTGTTGGGAGGAGATTTGTCAAGAACATGGTTTAGAGTTCCCATTTATCCACTACTAAAATTTAATATATATATTAATGTTGTTAGGTACTGGGGAATTGGAACTAACCCATAGCTGACTCCACAGCAGCTTTTCAGAGGCAGGAAATCATTTTAGAGGAGATTGCCTTTCTTCCTTGGGGCAGCTAGTGGACATAAACCATGTGCGTTCGGGTTGGGAGTGAAGCCCCTTATTACCACTAGGCCACCAGAATGCCATATATATATGAAGGTACATAATATGGTATAATTTGAAGGTAGAACAATGAAACATCTATATATAAACATAGCTAATTAGAACATGAAGTTGTAGTTATAATCTTTGATTTACAGAGCATTAAAATGAAAAGATATGTAATTGAAAATTTTGACTGAGTTTTCCCTTGTCTTCTTTAACTCTATTAAGTTTATGTATGAAAAAATACAAACCTTGTAATAGCCAAGTTAATTTTTCTTTCTCTTTTTCTATTTTAGCTCAACAATTATTACTGGGAATTTTTGTAGCATTTCCCATAGTTGAGAGAGTAAAACCTTTTTTAAGAAAATATTATAAAGCAGAGGAGCCAAAGCTTCCTGTAATAATGCTTGAATCAGCAGCCAATTTCATAATGCATTCCATTTGGAAGTTCATTGTATTGTCACTGTCATTATCATCATAACATGTTTTATAAGTTTGCATAGGCTATAAATCTACAGGGTGGTTTGATCATTGCCACTCAAATTTGAAGAGGGAATTTGCCCAAGAAATGCACTCTTTCAAATTTTATCCTTTATTTTCCATACAAATAGTTCTTTAGTTTTGAAAGGTATTTTTAAAAGGCAAATTTAATTCTTTCTTTTACTAACATGAAAAATAATGCTGTTCTGTTTGAAAAGAAGTAATAGAGACAACTAGCTGTAATACTCCTTATGTCTGATGATACCGATTCAAACCTAGAGTTGCTGTAATCAAGGATGCTTTGGGCAGAATATTAAATGATCCAGGAAGTATTAAAAGAAGATGGAAGGAATATACT
>NW_006399920.1:291244-330254 GCF_000299155.1 Elephantulus edwardii | reverse complement strand
AGAGCAGGGTTTAGGGCTGTTGTGCATAGGGTCGCTATGAGTCGCAAACGACTCGACGGCACATAACAACAACAACAACACAACAATAATATATATTACAGTTCTGGTGTCTTAGTTGTTACAAATTGTACTTCCAATGAACTGGTACACAGTTCAAACCCACTAGCTACTCCACAAAAGAAAGATGTGAAATTGTCTCCATAAGATTTACTGGCTCTGAAAACCCACTAGTGGGTCAGCTGTGAGTCTTTTCTGACCCTAAGGAACACAACAAAGTCTTTAGAATATAAGTACCCCAAAAAGCAAGAATGTTGTCCTGGTTTTTGAACTTCTGTGTCTTGGAACAATGTCCAATACAGAATGGGTAAGTCATTGATGAATAAGCTCATAATACAAGTCCTTATGTGCAACTATTTCCCCCTCATTTTAGCATTATTGGCACATGTTTGTGGATCAATAGTTTAAGAAATAGAACTCCCTCAAATCTGTTCTTAGGTTTTGATCCTAAGAATTTCTTCCAGAGCTAATATATTAATTCTTTTTGAGGACAGGTCATAGAGAATAAAAATTAGTGAAATGTGTACTTAACATTACCTCATCTTTCAAGACCAATTTTAACCTATCACCTTGTATTTGATTATTTGTGAATCCTACTTTAGTTCCTAAACACTGTGGCACTTATTTTTTTCATAGCTTCCACACCTTCCCAGTTGAACATGTTTTTAGCTCAATTTAATTAATTAATCTATACTGATACTATAAGTGAGTACTAATGAATGGTGTGCCACATTTGCAGGTGTTATAATAGCATTTTAATGAGGATATTGTGAAAGTAATATATTAATCCTTTGAATTGCCTCTAATCATGAAATTTTTCAGATGTTGAAACATTTAACAGGAAACTTGCTATGTGTATGACAATCAAGTTTTGCCATAGGATAAAATTTCCTTGCACGTCTTTAAATTGTGGCTGTTTTCCTATACTTCCTCCTCTACTCACTTACTGAAGTCTCTGTTTATGTGTTTTCCTCCTCCAGTCCAACATTATACATTCCTCCTTAGAGAATTGTACTCAAAGTTCTTCCTCTGTATCTGAAGTTCTCCTATCACCTATGCAAAATGTTTGAGCTTTTAATTCCATGACACTTATTCTTGAAGATGTTCTTCATTGTATCTTTGCCATTGTTGTTGTTAGGTGTAGTTGAGTAGAGTATGATTCATAACAACACTATGAACAATAAATTTGAATCCTGTCTTATTCAGTGCTATCCACTTCTTGTGTTGTTGTGTACTGTCGAATTAGAACCGACTCATAGCTGACCCTCCAGCGAGTTTCAAAGACAATAAATTATATGGGAGGAGATTGTCCACCTTTTTCCCTCAGAACAGTTGATGAATTTGAACTGCATACCTTTGTTTTTCATGCACTTCATCATCACGAAGTCACAGGAGTACTCATAATACCATGTCAATCTGTAGGATTCAGAAAGACTGAAATCAGGAAGAGACAAATTAGACATTTGCCATTTATACAAACTTTCTTAGCCTATCTCAAAAGAAACTGATTTAGGAAACAGTTTAATATTGTCTCATTAGCATAAAAATGACTCCTCAAAAAAGGATTATAACTATTGTGTAGCATTGAATCAGAAGTGACTCATATTTGATGCTCCAGTGAGTTTTCAAGAGCAGTACACCACAGGGAAGGATACCAGCCATCTTTCTCTAGTGGAGTGGCTGTAGGATTCGAACAAATTGGTTCTGTTAGTAGCCAAACCCCTTACCACTAAGCCATCAGACAACAGAAAATAGAGTTAGGATTTATAAAATATATTTTAAATACCACTCAAACTGTGTTGTTTAAATTTTTCTCTATTTTCTCAACTACTTTATTTATGAAAAATATAACCATCACACAAAATATGTTCAAGGTATATCACATATTCTTTTGTCTTAAGCTCCAAAATGTTCAACACAATACAATTTAGTACTATCTGTAATTGTATCTGTATTGTCTATAGATTCTAAATTATTGGATCATTGTTTTTCCCTGGAACCATAAGATTGATATATACATATACACAAACACAAATACAAACTTGTTAGATTGGAAATTCATTTATGTCACAGGTAGTCTTAACCCTATAAAAGAATACCACTCAATTGACTCCATTATAAATTGGTGCTGACAAAATTTTCTCTTTTTCAGTTCATTGTTATCACTCTTTATTATCAAAATAAAAAGAAAATTCAAATTCATTGTCATTAATTCAGAACCAATCAATGGTTGACTATGCAGCAGATTTATCTAGACTGTAAAGCCTTCATCCATCTTTCTCCGGCTGGGCTTCTCATGGATTCCAGTTGCTGGAGAGGGGACATCTCTAGGTTAGCAGGACAACTCTCGATGGGATACACCAACAGAACTCTCTATCCTCAAAGACAAATAGAAGTTCAATTTATAAAGATGATGATCATAGAACTTTTTATGTTTTTATTGTGTTTAGTTTGTTCAGTGTTTCCTGTATATTGGAAGCTCCTTGGTATAGTAGAAATTATGTTAGTCAGACTTATTACTCAAGTCAAAGTCTGGTCTGGAAATCCCCAAAATTTTACTCTGGGCTGGAAAGGTTACTAGGGCTATTTTTGTATAAACTTCATTAATAGTTTATTGTGACAAAATAGTTTACTTCAATCTCAACTTCGCTAACATTTACTTGCTTTAAATAACGTTAAATTAATCGCCTTATGGGAAGTTTGTATCCAACAGTTTGAATGTTCTAAGGGAGAAATCCAGTTTGATTCATAGCCTTTGAAAACCTGTTGGGTAATCAATTCAGACTCAACAACAAGAAGTTTTCTATGTTAGGTTGTGATGTTATTGTTGTTGTTAATGTACCTTTGATTCAAGTACAACTCCTAGGAACTTTATGAACAACAGATATGAACCCTGCCCTGCCCTGTGCCTTCCTCATCATCTCTAACATATATGAACCCATTGCTGCGCTCACTGTGTCAATCCATCTTGTTGAGGATCTTCGCTTTTGCTCACATCTCACCTTGCCAAGCATGATGTTCCGTTCTAAGGAATAAACCTTCCTAAAGACATGCCCAAAGTATGAGAGACAAAGCTTCACCATCCTTGCCTCTAAGGAGCACTCTGACTTCATTTTCTCCAAAACATATCTGTTTATTCTTTTGGCAATCAATGTAATACTCAATATTATTCTCAAAAAAATCAAGCAGGGTAAGACCTAGGGGAAAGAGAGTTTGGGTAATGGCATAGCACAAGGAAGGTTTCTCTGAAAGAGTAGCACCTCAGGAGAATTGGGAATGAATAAGGCCTTGATCCAGACCGGTATATGGGAGAAGAGCATTTTGGTAGAGGGATATTCAAAGACCAGACTTTGTAAGAGAAAGTTCCACAGTGTTTTCATTCAGGAAAATTACTTAAATAAAGTGAGTGTGTGTGTGGGGGGGAACCCAAAATCAACAACCTGAAGCCAGCTAAATTTTGAAAATATGTTTTAATGTAATACAATACATTATGAATCAAAGTAAGAAAAGTAGTTATTTCCCTGTTAAATTTCATTCAGCTTTCTAAATAGTATGTGACTAAACCTTGTAAGTGTGTCTGTGTGTTTGTAACAGGTAATGTTAACAACATAGAATGACTCATACTTCCAAAGGAAGTTAAGAGTGTTGGAATGAAAGTTTTCTCTTCCTTAAAGGAAACAGCACATCAGGCATCCTTTTCATGATAACTCTAACTTCTTCACCTTCTGTTGATTGCCTCCTTACATCTTAATACAAGCATTTCAATATCTTGATCCATTTTGGCTGGTTATTGCTACCTCAAATGAGCTCTGCTGGCCTAGTGATAAGAAACTGCATTGCAATCCTGAAGGCACTCAGTTCAAATCCACCAGCTTCTCTGCAGGAGAAGGATAAGCAACCTCCTCTCATGCAATTAACTTACTCTAGAAACCCACTGGTGGGTCAGCCATGAGTGAGTTCAGACTTGAAGGCACTCAGCAATATTCCTACCTCATCCTCATAAGGGTGGAGGGACAGAGCAGGAGAGGAAGACCCCAAATGAGATGGCTTGGCACAGCCACTGAGGTATAGCTGTAAGTGTATTGGAGTGGAGATACTGGCTCAGGATAAGGCAAGGTTCAAAGCTATTGTACATAGAGTCACTATAAGTCAAAGGCAACTAGATGGCACACAACAATAACAACAGCAAAAAGAATTTTATAGATATATAACAATCATTGGAGAATAATCTGAAAAATTTACAGAACAAAAAAGGTATTTCTTCATTTCAATACTTGATTATAAAACAATCTCTAAACTATTAAAGTAGCTTACAATGTGAAGCTATTTTCTTGGCTGCAGGATTATTTCAGCTTTCCTATTTGTCTTGAGTGTCTTGTTATTAGTGCCACTAGACACAAATTGATGGTTTTAATAGCTGTAGAGGTTAGATGTTCAAATTCAGGGTTCTGGATCTAGTACAAGACTTTATCTTCTGTTGGCTATAGAGGAAAGTCTTAGTCTCTTTGAGTTTTTGATCTTGAGTGATTTTCATTTGACTTAATATCTCTTCTTTTATCTCTTCTCTACTCTCATTTTCTTTTATATATCGAATAGAGATTGACTTAAAATGCGCCCTATACTAATAATACTTCATTAGCATAAAAATAAAACTTAAACTATATTATTTCCTCAGAACTATTTTAATTAAAAACAATTATATCGTTCTTCACCTTTCTTTTTAATAGAATCAATAATATAAAAGATTACACAGCCCAACTAATTTTATTTATGCACAAGAAATTTTTTAGATATTTCTAATTAACACATCCATTTTGAGAATAGTTTCTTTTGAATAAAAGATTTCAAGTAAACTCGCTCCTGACTTCTCCACATTAGTTTTAAAAGACTCCATCAATTGCTGACTTGCCTAGGGATATTGGGCATGAGGTAGCTGGCTTATACTATTGGCTTACACTCTTTCTACTCTGTATGCCAGACAAATTATTGGAGAAGCATGACTCTATAAGGAAGAACTTGGCATAAGGATTGGAGGAAGATGCATCAACAATCTTCATTATGCAGATGGCACAACCTTGTTTGCTGAAAACAAGAAGGACTAAAAGCACTTGTTGCAGAATATAACATTGAGCCATTCAATATGGAATGCATCTCAACTTTAAGTAAAGACGAATTCTAGCTTATTGGAACAATAGGCAACATCGTGATAGATGAAGAAAAGAGTGAAACTCTCAACGACTTCCTCTTACTTGGGTCCACACTCAATGCACTTGATAGCAGCAGTCAGGAGACCAAGAGATATATTGCACTGGGAAAGTTTGTAGCAGAGACTTTTCCAAAATGTTGACGAGCAGTGATGTCAGGTGGAGGACCAAGATGCTCTTGACTCTGGCCATGGTTTTCTCAAGAAAACTTGCTATAGATCTTGAAAACTGGACAGTTGGTAAAAATGACAGAACAAGAATTGATGCCTTTGAACTGTGGTGTTGGAGAGGAGAACTGAATATCCCATGGACTACCAAAAGAAAAAACAGATATGCTTTGGAGAAGGTGCAGCCAAAGTGCTCTTTGGAGACAAAGTTAATGATAATAAAGCTTTGTTTCACATACTTCAGACATATGTCTAGAAAAGGTTGGGAAGGTAAAGGGACAACAATGGAGAGGAAGACCCTCAACCAAGTTGACTGACCAGTGACTGCAGCAATGAGTCTGAGTGTGTCAGAGATTTTGAGGGTCACTATGATCCTACTTAGGCTGATAGCATCTAACAACAATAATAACATACATATGTTATTAAATTGAGTTGATTTTCCTATTACTGAAAAGCACATAACAAGAACAAAGGTGAATTCTGCAGCTACCACTTTATTATGAGTCAAGGGTGGGTCCAGTATGGCAGAGTGACCTCCTTTGGAGCAAGGTAGTACATTTTTGGTCATTCTTATTGAAAAAAAAATAGATGCATCCTAGTAATGCACTGTTCTTGCAGTAATTATTTAAAGAAAAATTTTGATTGAGATTTAATCCTGTATATTATTTAATTATCCTGTCACTCATTCCCATTGTGCAGATAACTTAAACTCCTCTTTCCCTAATAGCTCCTATCTTATTGTATAAGCATTTTTGTTGGCTGAAAAAAGAGTGCTCTGCTTTTGGTAGATTTGAATTTGGATGTATTTGTCTGTGAAACCAATTGCTAGTGCAATTACACCTATAAATCCATGGCTTTATTCTGTTTTCAGTGCAAACCACTCGTGTTAAAGTGCTGTGAAAGCAGAGTACTCCAGGCCAGGGTCTTGGAACACAAGTCTGTTCCTTATGTTCATAATAGACTCAGCCTTAGAGTAGTGACATTGACAGCAACTGAGACTATTACTTCTAAGTCTGGGAAATAATAGGGACTCGTAAGTTTAAATTTTAATGGCTTATACCAGGCTGGGCTCTATGAGGAGAAATGTGGGGTCAAGATTGGTGGAAGATCTATCAACAAGCTGCGATATGCAGATGAAATGCCTTTAATCTCTATTGAGAACAATATTGGTTCTTGGTTTTATGTATATACTAGTCACTATGTTGAGGAAATTCCCCTTTTCCTGTTTTCTTGAGTGTTTTAATCAAGGCCCATTACATTTTGTCAAAGGCTTTTCTGCATCCATTGATAAGATCATGTGGGTTTTGTTCTTTATTTTGTTAATATGATGAATTACATTAATTGTTTTACGTATGTTAAACCATCCTTCAATACCTGTTATAAATTCCAAATGATCATGATTTATTATTTTATTGAGGTACTGATGGATTCTATTGGTCAGAATTTTAGTAAGGATTTTGCATCTATGTTTATGAGAGATAATGATCTAACGTGTTTTGGTTATTTTTATTTTTTGGGTTTTTTTGTTACTGTTTTTGTTTTTTATTTTGGTGGTGTCTTTACCTGACTTTGGTGTCAGAAATATGTTTGATTCATAGAATTAGTATGAGAGTATTCTATCTTTTCCTATTTTCTGAAATACTTTATATAGAATTGGTGAAAGCTCTTCTCTGAAAGTTTGATGTAATTCACCAGTAAAACCATCTGGTCCAGGCTTTTTTAGCTAGAGGTTGCTCATAACCTGTTCAGTTTCTTCTTTTGTAATGTCTATTCTGTTGTTCTACTTCAGTACATGTCAGTTTGGGTAGGTTGTTGTGTTTCTGAGTGTTTGTCCATTTCCTCTGGGTTTTCATATTTGTTTGAGTATAGTTTTTCATAATATTCTTCCTCACCAGATTCTTTTTTTAGTTGATTCAAAGATAGGAGTATTACATCTTTTTTTTTAAAAAAAAATCTAGATATGCTTTTTTTCAGTTCTTTCTTTCAAGCAATCATTATTTTTGACCTTTGATTCTTCACAGACTATGTTTACACTTCTTTTTAGAAATATTTTCAGTTGACAAGCCCTCAGTTGAAAATCCCTTTCAATGACTTGTAAATAAAATGATGTTATTAAAATTGTATTAGATATTATAAAAATAACCTTCTTAGAAATTTAGCTTGCCAATTTATTTTTACAGACTATTTTCTTTTATCTTCCCACTTTACCTTTTAAAAGAAATTTCCCCCCTAATTTAACTTTTGCTTCAAGTTCATTTTTTTTGCTTATAATTTCAGTATTTCTAAATCATTGAGGGAGAAAAGATTTCTACATTTGCTTATTCAAAATTATTGTAAGGAAGATAATTAATTTAGAGATTTTTACAGTATGTTTACTAGTTGGCTATTACACTTTGATGATCTGTTTAATGGATTTAACAAATGTAAATGTGAATCAATTAAAAAGACAACAGTCTTGCTTATTGGAGCCATAAAACAATAGAGTGATGATTTGTATGAGCATCCTTACTGATTTTGTTCTTTTATTGTTTGTTTCTTTGTTGTTTTACCTTTTCCCATTAAGTATTCACACCTATTCTTTATAGCAATCAGGATTTTTTTTAACAATATAGCAGAGTGCATACTGTAAAGCAGTTGTTTTCATTTAAATCTTTATGTATGTGTGGTGAAAATGAAATATGCATAGGCTATTAAGAGGTCTATTTGGAACTCTTTAGCAAAAGTTTGTATATTTGTCTCTGTTGATATAAAGAGTCTATTTTTAACCATTGTTACTGCATAAATGTGTAGTCACAAAGTGGTCTACATAAAAGATATGTCTTATAACATTATTTTAGTACATAACTGAAAGCAACCTAAATATTTATAGGACAACATTATGCAATAATGTGCAATGGTTTTTAAGAATTAGCTTTATTTATAAGCACTTTGCAAAGATCAACCAAAGCATTCTGAAAACTTGCTTTTAGAAATCTCCATCTAAGCCAAGAAATAGAAACAATATTAATCATACTTATTTTGGGAACAATATTATTATGATAATGCAACTATTTTCCCATGTAGATGAATAAAAAATATAATTTGTGAGCAGTCATTATGACAGTTTACAGAGGAACCAAAGCACAGGACAAATAAAAGTCAAGTTATGTGATGAATCAGTACACATTTGAAAAACCTCAAAGCAATCCGTTTCCAATTGAAATGCAATATAACATAACAGGGAGCTCTGGTGGCCTAGTGGTAAGGAGCTGTGCTACCAACCTGAAGGCTCTTGGTTCAAATCCACCAGATGCTTTGTGGGAGAAAGATGAGCAGTCTCTTCTCATGTGATGCCTCTGAAAACGCATTGGAGGGTCATCTAGGAGTTGATTCCAACTTGGCAGTACATAGCAAAAACAGCATAACATACTAATTTAAAGGCAAGAAATTGAATAAGGTATATGAATTCCTCACCCATAGGCATTCTAACATAGATGATTTAATAATTTCACATTGCATTTAGTGTTTGACAACACTTATAAAATAAATATACAGTGTCATTGTATGAGAACAGAAAGACCATATTTTTTTTACTGTAAGGTAAATTAGGGTGTTGACAAATTTATTGAAGTAATGACATAATTCTTAATTAAACCAATAAACCATCTCTAAATCTTTATCAGGAAAACAAAGATTCTTACGAATGGATCTATAGGCAGCATCATGATGGAAGGAGAGGAAAATGAAACTGTCAACAACTTCATCTTGCTTGTATCCATAATTAACACCTTGGTACCAGCAGTCAGGAAATAAGAATGCACATTGCACTGGGAAGATCTGTATTTAGGGACCTTTCTATATTATTAAGGAGTAGTGATGTCAGTTTAAAGACCAAGGTGCATCTGATTCAGGCCATATTCTTTCCCATTACTTGTTAAGCATTTGAAAGTTGGACAGTGAATAAGAATGACAGGAAAAGAATTAATGCCTTTGAGCTGTGCTGTTGGAGAAGAGCATAGAACGTCCCAAGGATGGCCGAAAGAACAAATAACTATATTTTGGAGAAGGTACAGTTAGAGTGCTCTTTGGAGGCAAGAATGAGAAGGCTTCGCCTCACATGCTTTGGGTATTTTGCTAGGAGGTGCTATTCCTTGGAGAAGAACGTGTTGCTAGAAGTGTAGAGGGTCAGTGAAGGGAGGAAGATTACCAATCAGGTGGCTTTACACAGTGACTGCTGTAATGGGCTCTTTTGTGTCAGGAAGTGTGAGAATGGTGCAGGTTAAAACAGAGTTCAGATTTCTTTGTTCATAGGATTGCTATCTTATATCTAACTTGACTCAACAGCACGTAACAACAATACTAAAGTCAGAGAGCTTTTGAAAGCATATTTGCAATTTTTTTCAGTAAGAGTACAGTTGAATAAGTAACTTAATATCACAGTTCTAACTATAGTCTCATAACTCATAGAAAATGATAAAATGTTTTACTATCCTTTCCTCCAAGGATCTTGTCACAGTGTTCTCAAGATAGACTTGTTTTCTTGGTAGTCCAGAGAAAAAGTCCATCTTCTTTGAAAGTTCCTGGGTAATGAAACATTTTCCCTATAGCCATCTTTTCTTCCAGAGAGCAAATCCTCTAAAAAATTCTTGAGAAGTTATGGCTAAAACATTGTCTAGAATTAATGCCAATCTTCATATTTTTGAAGACTTGCTTTTTTTACTGATATTATTTGGAAGCATGAATTCATATCTAGTATTTCAAAGGTTTTGATTTTGATCATATGTACATTACAGAGTAGTTTTTATGATTTTTTCATTTGAGCCATTTTTCAAGATATAAATCTGTCTGATTTAGATCATGTCAAGACTACTTGCTTTTAGGTGCCGTCGAGTCTACTACAACCTACAGTGACCCCGTGAGCAGTCTATGTCCAGTTCTGTGTCATTATTATAATTTCTGATGTATTTGAGCCCATTGTTACAGTCTCAATGTCAGTCCATCTGCTTGAGTCTTCCTCTTTCATGGACTCTCTACCTTAGTAAGAATGATGTCTTTTTCCTAGGCTTTATTACTCCCAACAACATGGCTAGACAATGTGAAACCAAGTTTTACCATCTTTCCATCTAAGAAACACCATGTCTTTTTTATAAGACATTTGTTCATTTTTGTCATTCCATGGGATAGTCAATGATCTTCTTCAACACCACAACTTAAAGGCATCATTTATTTTTCTGTCAAACTTACTCATTGTCAAGCGCTCATATATACAGTAAATGACTCAAAGACCATGACCTGAATCAGGCACACTTTAATCTTCAGTCTGACATCATTGTTCCTTAGTACTTTGGAGAGCTCCATGGCAGAGGACTTGCCCAGTGCAATATATCACATAATCTACCTGACTGCTGATACCAAGTGTGTTGATTGTGGAACCAAGCAAGATAAAATTGTTGGCAACTTCAATGATAGGACTGTTTCTAGTTGATGTTGTTAGTTACCACTGAGCCAAGTACAACTTATTACAACTCTATGAACAACAGATCCGATCCTGTCCTATCCTGTACCATCCACACCATCTCTAGTGTACCTGAACCCATTGTTGCGGTCACCATGTTAATCAATTACATTGAGGGGTTTCCTTTGTTTTGCTAACTGTCCACTTTTCAAGCATGGTATTTCCCAGGGATAGCCTCTCCTAACAACGTGTTCAAAGTATGAGACATGAAGCTTTGCAATCTTTGCTCCAAGGAGCCCTCTGGTGGCACGTTTTCCAAGACATACATGTTCATTTGACAGCACACGGGATATTTAATAATGTTTTTTTCAGTACCACAACTCAAAGGCATCAGTGATTCTGTTGTCCTTCTTGATTTTACAGATATATAGTAAGTTATTAAAAATACCATGGCCTGAATCAGGTACACCTTAATCTTCAAACTGGCATCACTGTTCTTCAGTATTTTGGAGAAGTTCCTGAAAAGTGGACTTGCTCAAAGCAATATCTCCTTGTCTCCTGACTGCCAGTACCAAGGGTTTTGATTATAAATCCAGGCAAGATGAAGTCCTTGACACTTTAAATCATTTTCCCATCTATCAAAATGTGGCCTTTTGGCCTAGTGTAAGGACCTTTGTTTTCTTGGTGTTGTAATGCAATGCATAATGAAGTCTGTATTTGATATTCTGTAGCAAGTCCTTCATGTCCTCCTCTCTTTCACCAAGCAGGTTTGTATCATCTGCGTACTTAGGTTATCGATGCATTTTCCTCCAATCCTATTGCCACATTATTTTTCATAGAGTCTGACTTCAACAATTATTTGCTTAACATACAGATTGAGTAGATATGGAGAAAGGATGCAACCATGTCACACACTCTTCCTGATTTTAAACCATACTGTATCCCCTTGTTCCATTCAGAAAATAGTTTCTTGATCTACGTATTGATTTTGTATGAGTACGATTATGTGTTCTAGGATTCTTATTCTCAGTGTTATCCATAGTTTGTTGTGAGCCACACAATCAAGTTTCTTTGCATAGTTACAAACAAACAAAAAAACCCCAACAACACAAAAACCAGCCACTCAGATAGATTTTCTTCTGATATACTCTGATTTCAGTCAGGATCCATCAATATCCCTGGTGCCATAATCTCCTCTAAATCCAGCTTAAACTCTTGGAAGTTCTCTGTCTAATATACTGTTCTAGCCATTCCCCACCCCCCTTAAGTGATCTTCAGCAGTATTTTGCTTGTATGTGGTATTAATGCAATTGTTTAGTAATTTCCACATTCTTTATGACCATTGTTGTCATTAGGTGCTTTGCGAAAACTTTAACTCCTACCGACCCATGAACAGGAACCTTGCTCTGTTCTGTACCATCCTCACCATCTTCAACATGCTTCAGCCATTTTTAATTACTGTGTCAACCCATCTCTTAAAGGTCCTTTCTGTCTTTCAGTGGTCTTCAACCTTTTCCAAGGTGATGTCTTTTTCTAAGACTGGCTCTTCCTGACAGCATACCCAAACTATGTGAGATGGAATTATGCAACTTTGGCCTCTAAGGAACTTGTTGGTTACACGTCCTCCAAGATAGACTACTTGCTTAGCAGTGTCTTAGCAATACTCTTCTGAACATTAGAGTATTGCATATCTTTCCAGAGACATTCTTCTGATGCCTGAAGAATTCTTGAAAAGTCAATGTATGAAATTTTCTAATAGGATGTCAGTCTTGATGTCAGAAATCAAAGATTTACACTTTTCACTTGTAAGAGTTAGTTATATGGATGTATGTATTGGACCTTAATGTACTGATCACTTTTCTTTGGATTTATGTTGAGTTTTAAAGATCTTATTTTCTTATAGCATTCAGAGCTGATGAACCACTCTAAAGTCATGTCTGTATGAATCTTTGCACTTACAAACTCTACACACTCTGATAACATAAGCTCTGTCCTAGGATTGATTCATCTGTCTCTGAGTAAAAATTGTTAGAAAGAATTCAAACTAAAAAAAAATGAAAATACGATTTATTCTGAGAAATATTATTTATATGTTCTAGTTTAAGGAAAGTGGAGCTTTGTTGGCCTAGTGGTTAGAAGCTGTGCTGTAATCTCAAGTGCACACACTTCAAAACCACCAGATCTGTGGAGAAAGATGGACAGTCTCCTCCCATGCAATTAACTGTCTCAGAAAACCTGACAGAGGGTCATCTGTGACTCTCAGGATAGGTTAATTGCAATGAAGCTTATAACAAAAATGAGAAAAATAGGTGGTCAAGCACTAAATATCTTTTATTGTTAACTGAACATCTTTGTTGTTGATACTAGGTTACAAACAACCGCTGACCTGAAACTGTAAGTTTGGGTCTATACTCACCTGTAACCATGGGACGCTTAGATATTTAAATTGAACAATATCATTAATATTACATGCAAGCAAGATTCTGCTGAAAATTATCCAAAAACGTTTGGAAGAATATGTCAAAAGAGAACTGTCGGATGTGCAGGCTGGATTTAGAAGAGGTCGTGGTACTAGGGATATTATAGCTAATGTTAGATGGATCTTGGCAGAAAGCAAAGAATACCAGAAGACTGTGCATTTGTGCTTCATTGATTATGCAAAGGCTTTTGACTGTGTGGATCACAACAAGCTGTGGCTAACTCTGAGAAGAATGGGAATCCCAGAACATTTGATTGTGCTAATGCGAAACCTATACTTGGACCAACAGGCAGTCATCAGAACAGAGCCAGGAGACGCTACCTTGCTCAAAATCAGAAAGGAGTTCATCAGGGATGTGTTCTGTCTCCATACCTTTTCAATCTGTATGCAGAACAGATCATCCTAGACACTGGGCTATGTGAAGAGGAATGTGGCATCAGGATTAGTGGAAGAGTCATCAACAACCTGTGTTATGCAGATGACACAGCCCTGCTTGCTGAAACTGAAGACCTGAAGCGATTGCTGCAGAAGATCAAGGACTGCAGCCTCCTATGTGGACTGAAGCTCAACATCAAGAAAACAAAGATACTCACCACTGGGCCAATTGGCAGCTTCAAGAGATTGAGATAGTTAACAGTTTTAGTTTACCTGGCTCCATAGTCAACACTCTTGGTAACAGCAGCCAGGAAATCAAGAGACGAATTGCAGTGGGAAAGTCAGCTGTGAGGGACCTATCAAGAGTACTGAAGAGCAACGATGTCATACTAGAGACTAAGGTGCACCTGATCCAGGCTATAGTCTTTGCAATTACATGCTATGCATCAGACAGTTGGACAATGAATAGGGTTGATACAAAGAGAATTGATGCCTTTGAGCTGTGGTGCTGGAGAAGAGTGTTGAATACACCATGGACTGCTAGAAGAACAAACAGGTTTGTCCTTGAGAGGGTGAAGTCGGAATGCTCTTTTGAGTCAAGTATTCTGAAGCTTCGTCTGATATATTTTGGGCATGTTGTAAGGAGGGACTTGTCCTTGGAGAGGGACATCATGTTTGGCAGAGTGGAGGGACAGTGCAGGAGAGGAAGACCTTCAATGAGATTGATCGATTCTGTGACTGGAGTGGTGGAAATAAGTGTGTTTGAGGTGGCTAGCTTATTGGTGGTCTTTTTCTCTTGTGTTGTTCCTCCATCCTTCCAAGCATGACATCCCTCTCCAAGGACTGGTCCCTCCTTGCAACATGCCCAGAGTATGTCATACTGAACTTCAGAATCCTTACCTCCAAGGAGCAGCTTGGTTTCACCCTCTCCAGAATGAACCTGTTCATCTTCCTACCAGTCCATGGTGTATTCAGTATTCTACTTCAGCAGCACAGCTCAACGGCACCTAGGTGCATCAGTTTCAGAAATTCTGGGAACTTGTTGCTTGTAATAACCGGTACGGTTAAAGAAGCCTCTTTATGTTCTTTGTTTCTCAGTCCTGGGAGCATTTTTAATGGTTTCTAATAATCTTCAGTGAGAGGATAAATTATACTCTAACTGGTACATTTTCTACTCAGCAACTAATAATTTTTCTTTTCAAATTTTATGTCTTTTCTGAACAAAGGTAGTAGTTAAGTTTATCTCAACTCACCTTTTTGAGCATAGCAAAGGTTTCCTCTACATTTAAGTTGAAGACTTGAGAAAAATAGAAAGGTGTCTCAGTATATACCTGCTGTAAAACTGTCCAAATACATTCTTGACACCAGGAATAGATAACAGACATTTACTATCTTAATTTCAAAGGGGAATAAGAAAGTAGAAAATGAATTTATAATAATAAAATACATAATCTCAAATAGCATCTAAATGAAAATAATGCAAAATGTGACAACACAGAAAAGTGGGATTATATATTTTATTTGTAGCTCTTATATCCTACACAAATATGTACACTATATTAAATATCATGTTAGAAGTACTTTACAGAATATTAGAAGCACTTTACAGAATCTATTATTTGTTGCACTTTTAACTTCTTCCTTTGTTTTCCTTTACTTGAGTTTACAAGGGCAATAGACATGTAGATTCAGATGTTCTTGTTATATAGCATCGAGTCAGAACTGACTCAGTTGACCCTTCAGCTGGCTTTCAGAGACAGCAAATTGCAAGAAATAAGGTTATTAATTTTTTTCCCATAGAGAAGCTGGTGAACTTGAACCATGCGCCTTTGAGTTGACAATGAAGCTCCTTACTACTAGGCCACCTGAGCTCCTTAGAGATTTAATTTCCCAAGAAAGTGTGAATCCTTTGTTATTATGGGGAAGAATATTTCTTGATCTGGTAAGATAATTGACTTGGGACCCATCAAAATATTGAAACGTTTAAATAAATTTAAGTGTGATGGGTCCTGTGAATGAATTTTTTTAATGTAACAATATGTGTTAGAAAGGAATTCAGCTTGTGGAAGGCAAAAAATTAGATTTATAATGAGATAAATCCATGAGAATCTGGCATGAGTTGTTTGAAATGGTTGCTTTTGTAAATAAACTGTGTCTCTTGGCACCAATATCATGTATGTCTGTCTAAAATCCCAGGCTGAGCAATCCAAGTGATTTGATGAACAGAAAGTTTTCCTGGGAGATTTTAAGTACTGCCTGACTCTCAAAGATTGAAGAAAATTATGAATTGAGAAGTGAGCAGAGGCAAGGTTTGTTGAATGGATATCAATCTGAAGGAGAATTTTTTGGAAATTGTTTGCCCCTAGGTCTGGCCAAAAGAATTAACTATACAGTTTGTACCTTACCTCTTTCCTATAAACTTCCTCTTAGAAAGTTTTCTAAGGGATTTAGAAAATTATGAGGTTGGGAGAAAACAAGAAGTTGATAATAAGGAGGTAAATTTCCTTCAGGCATTAAAATTTTAAAATCTGTTTACATTATTTAAGAAGACCTAAATGAATCATATTTTGAAATGAGAATCATATTTCAAGAGATGAAACAAAATCAGCATTTGGAAATTTTGCAAGATTAAATCTGAGTTCTAATGCAATGCACTGTGTAGAGCTCACTGTCCTAGAAGAGATCTCCAAGGGGAAAAAAAACCTCTAGGATATTTTGTGGAACATGCAGTTTTCAGGAAGATAATTTTGGGTACAGTAGTCATTAACAGATTCAGTCTTGGATGCACCCACCAATCTATGGCAGGAGATTTGAAGGACAGTTGTCTAGCCAATTGGAAGAACTCTATATTTGTTCCTATTCCCATTCCCAAGAAGGGTGATACAACTGAATGTAGAAATTATCGAACAATATCATTGATATCATATGCAAGCAAAATACTGCTGAAGATCATTTAAAAATGGCTGGAACAGTACATAGATAGGGATTTGCTGAAGTTGAAGCTGGATTTAGAAGAGACTGTGGCACCAGGGATATCATCACTGATGTCAGATGGATCCTGGCTGAGACTAGGAGAAGGTGTTTGACTGTGTGGATAATGACAAATTGTGGCTAACATTGAGAAGAGTGGTATCCCAGAGCACTTGATTGTACTCATGAGGAACCTTTGGCTGGACCAGGAGGCTGTTGTGAGAATGGAACAGGGAGCACTGTGTTGTTTGGAATAGGGAAGGGACTGTGTCAGGGATGTATTCTGTTTCCATTCCTGTTCTATCTATATGTTGAGCAAATTATCCAAGAAGTGGAACTCTATGAAGAGGAGTGTGGCATCAGGATTGCAGGGAGACTCATCAATAACCTGCATTATGCAAATTATACAACCTTACTTGAGGAGGATTTGACACACTTGTTGCATAAGATCAAGAAGTGCAGCCTTTGGTATGGATTATGTCTCAATATCAAGAAAACAGATTCTTACCACTGGGCAGTATCATGATGGATGGAGAGGAGATTGAAACTCAATGGCTTCACCTTGCTTGGGTCCATGATTAACACCCTTGGTATAGGTAGTCAAGAAATAAGGAGATGAATTGCATTGGGAAAGTCTGCACTTAGGAACCTTTCCAAATTTTTGAGAAGTAGTGATGTTAGTTTGAGGATCAGGGTGTTTCTGATTCAGGCCCTGATCTTTCCAGTTACTAGCTATGTATCTGAAAACTGGACAATGAATAAGGATGACAGAAAAATAATTGATGCCTTTGAGCTGTGGTGTTGGAGAAGAGCACTGAACATTCCATGAATGGCCAAGAATACAAATAGCTATGTCTTGGAGAAGATGCAGCCAGAGAACTCTTTGGAGGCAAGAATGATGAGGCTTCACCTAACATACTTTGGACATATTACTAGAAGGTGCTATTCCTTGGAGAGGGACATGATTTGGGGGAAGAGTGGAGGGTCAGCAAAGGAGAGGAAGATCCTCAACTAGGTGGATTGACAATGTGACTGCTGCAAAGGACTCTTGGGTGGTGTGAGGATGGTGCAGAACAGGATTGATTTCAGATCTTTTGTTCATAGAGTCTCTATGAGTCATACTCAACTTAATGGCACCTAACAACAACAACAAGTGAAGAGATTTCAAGAGAAACAGTAGTAGTGCCTCTGGCTCAGGGATCTCTTAAGAATAAAGCAATGTAACTTTTTAAGAAAAATATCTACATTAATTATTATTTCAATAAAAGAGAATATTTGTCTTCAAAAATTACTTTGTATCAGAAAGCTTATTTAGGATAGAATATTTATAAAGCTTTTTGGGCTTAAATTGCTTAACACATTTATTTCAAAGTATGGAACAGATTGTGAATGACAAAATTTGATGGTGCAGTACTTTAAGGATGGTGGAAATAATGAGGAGAATATCTTGGAGCAATAAATTATTATTTTGCAAGATAGATATGTATTCAGATGAGTAGACTGCTAATTGATCTATAGGAATTTCACTAAAAAAATCAGATAAATAAGACTGAATTTATTTTTTAAGATAACAGTAATTGGTGGACAGTTTTCCTGGAATAAACAATGAAGTCCTTGCAATTATCATGTATTCTTTTTAAATCTTATTGCCTAAAACAGCTGATTTTAGTTATCAAAACTCTGTTTTAATAACTAATACTTAATAGCGTCATGACACTAAGTGGTATGTCTTTAACACCTAGAGAACCCGTGTGTGACAAAATGAAACATTGCCCAGTCTACTCCCCCCCTCACAACATGAGGTGTTTTACAGTGTTTAATCTTTAAAGCAATTTGTATAAGGCATATGTTCTTGTTGATTCTCATTTTTCAGATAGGGGAGGTAAGGCCCTGCAAATATAAGTAAAATTCCAGGAAAAGAAGACATGAGAGTCAAACTCAAACAGTCTGTTGCCAGAGGAGGCTATGTTTTTAATCACTGAATCGTATTATTTTTCACATATTAATAATGCTTTATTAATTATAGAGATAACAGAAAGCTAATACTGTTATTTAAAAGCTTCAGAAAGAGATAAAAGTCACTGATATCAGATAGATTTTTATGTTTTGCTCTCGTGTTTTGAATCTTATACTAGGAGTTGAAATTGATTCTAAGGCATATAACAATTGCCTAACAGTGGACAAGTTACTTCAAGTTTAAAAACTGTCTTCTCTTCAACAATAAACTGAGGATAAAATGAACTACTTGTTTTTGAATTCCAAAAGGCTTCATATGACAAATGTAGAACATGAAAACTAGATTAGAGAATATATTCTAGGAGGAAAAAGTTTAAACTAATACTCAAAGTCATCCATCGACAAGAATCTTCAGAACAGAGAAATATGCCTGAATTGAGTAAAGGGAACATACTAAAATTATAGGGAAGTGGTGGTGGGGGGGGTGTTGTCGTCATTGTTAGGTGCCATTGAGTTGTCTATAACTCACAGTGATCCTACATACAATAGAATAAAACGACACCATATCTTGTTCTGTCCTCTCTACTTCTGCTATCTTAAGCTCATTGTTGCAGGTATTATGCCATTCTTTA
The DNA here is from genome assembly GCF_000299155.1 of Elephantulus edwardii. Classification (NCBI taxonomy): domain Eukaryota; kingdom Metazoa; phylum Chordata; class Mammalia; order Macroscelidea; family Macroscelididae; genus Elephantulus; species Elephantulus edwardii. The sequence goes on along the minus strand of NW_006399920.1, from coordinate 310,980 downwards.
TATCAGCTTGACCAAATATGATGTCTTTCTCCAGGGATTTGTTGCTTTTATTGAGAAATCCACAGTAAATGAAATGGAACTCTCACCTTCCTAATTTCTAAGGTCTGTTTGTTGACAAATCTTCTGAGAGAGTATCATTGTTGTTAGATACCATTCATTGGCTCTATTTCATAATGACTCTAAATATATTAGCATACCTTGTACAACAGAAAGAAACACTTCCAGATGTTATTCTGTCCTCAAGACTGTGATTAAGTTGCTCTGCGAATACACCACTGCTCCATGGGTGAAATTCTGGGGCAGAGTTTCTTCTGACTTCAGAGGAACTGAGGCTAGTTGGCCTGAAAAGAGATGATGTCTTTGCCAGTCGATGGAATGGGTGTAGTCAGGTACTCAGTCAGAGACGGCTGGTGCAAAGAGACAGTAGCTGCCAACCTAAGACATACTCCTCCGGGATGCACTTTGCAAAGGATACAGCATTCCAAATGTTGCTATGGATATGTTAAGTCAAGGTGCCCAGTAAGCAAGAAAGGTCCTACTCAGAGGAGATGGCCACCACAAATGTGGGAGCTGACTGAAGCCTAGGTATGGCACAGTCCTCAGGCTTCTGGAAGAATGTTCTAAGAGCTTTTGTGTCCAGATACAAGAGAATGTAGATATCACGTGTAGTAGAGTTAGCTATCTAGTGAGTGTTGGTGTTTGGGAAAGTAAATTACTCCTGTGATCTCAGGATGGGGTTATGTGAACTGAGTTCAGGGAACAATGGGTGATTGCATCTTTTCCTTCCGTTGTGGATACCACCATCGTTTCCTCCATGGTGTTGGGTTCCAATGCTACATAGGTAGGTGTTCATAAAGACTGTGTATTGCTGCATGGTTTATTGTTGTTTTCCATTCCTTGTAATTTCTCTATAAACTTCTTAAAAGAATTTCCACTCACATCTATTACCTTTGTTTTCTAGTGTGTTCAGTGTGGAAGTTCTGAACTACTGCCTAGTTCATTCAGTGTTAAATATTATAGCATTTTTTTTAAAAAAAAACCTACTTTTTACATGATTATCTCATTTAACACTTCAAATTTATGCAAGAATTTAAAAATCTACTAGCTATTTTGCCTGTCTCTGTACTAGAAGTACTTACTATATGTAATTTTGATATCTCCCTTATAATTGAGAAAATTTTGATAATTCAGTATATGACAAATAATTAAAATAATTAATAACAATAATTATTGAGTTAATTCTTAAGACTAATAACTTTTTTTAAAAACTAGGGAGAAATTTTATATTTTCTCTTGAATTATTAATTTAATGATATCATTAATCCACATATTTGATGTTTCTACAGATTTTCATTTTAATAAGAAACTATAAATATTAATGTAATTTATTTAAAAAGCATATATTTAAATAATGGTGATTTTTATCTCCTAACAGAAAACACTAGAATAATTTGGCTATTCAGTATTTTTAGTTACTATCATAGAAAATTGATATTTTTATATGGCAGGCAATCTGTCTTTGCATTGCATCATTAAGTATTTTTCAAGTAAGGAAGGCCAACTTAAAGTTGCAAATTCAAGCTCATTTAAACAGAAAACAAACATACCACACACACTACATATTTAAACACATAGGAGGCAAAAGATAGAAAGAGAATTCATTCAAGTGGAATTTAGCAAGGGATCTTTACAAATCTAAGTTATGCTTAACCTAATGATATTTAGGTGATTGAAAAGAGAATTATATTTTCACCTCACAAATACTATTTTTCTACATTATTTGAGTCTACCAAAGAGGAGAGAAGGATGGGTGATATACTCTCATGTGATTTAGTGCCTCTAAAAACCCATTAGATAATTTTGACTTGACACACAAGAACAATGTGTAGAGAGAAAGTGTATGATAGACATTATGGGGGGGGGGGAATGATTCCTGTTTCTAGGACATTAGCTAATTGGAATTTCAGAACTACTTTCTAAAAATTCTACTAGAAAAACATGCTTACACAGTTTGAGATTATTATGTGCCATCAAGTCTCCTGTTACAAAGTTTAGGAAGAAAAAATAATTCTAATCACCTAAGTAATCTTTATTGTCGTGTTGTTATGTGCCAGAGGGTAAGAACCTCATAGGTGATCATTCCCGGGCAGGTTTTCAGAGGTTCTGACACTGTAGTACATAACCACCACGACAATAGCAACAACAATGGTTATTAAAGACTGCACTTTACCAATTAGGCTACTGTCATCTTGTACCTTTAAGCCTGAACCAACTTATAGCTGATCCCCTCCTTTGGTGGGTTTTCAGAGGCAGTAAATCCCATGGGAGAAGATTCCTATCTTTCTCTTGGGAGATAGCTAGTGAATTGGAACCACAAGCCTTTGAGTTGGCAGTGCAACTCCTTACTAGTAGGCCATTATATCTTTAAGTATAAAATGTATAGTATTTTTTTAATCACTCAAGAAACTTAAAAACCAACCTTATACTAGACATTAAATTATCAATAAATTTAAAGAAATTATTAATATGGCCATATTCTCTGACATCCACATAAATGAATGACATTTTCAATAATAAAAATATATAAAAGAAATATATTAAAAAGGTAAACTATATTTTAACCAACTCATGATTAAACAACAATAATTAGAAAAAAATCAGCTGGCCCAGTGGACAGAAAGTGATACTACCAAGCCAAAGGTGGCTGACTTTTAATCTGAAGCCCTCGGGCCTGTCTTTCATTGTTTTTGTTCAGACATTCCTCTAGATGGTATAGCCCTGGTGTACAAGTTGCCATATAGCGGTCACTTGTGGTTGCTGTGAGGCTGAACACCGTGACACTGATGTGTCAAATGCACTCATGATTGGCTACCCAATGCAGACAGAGAGTGGGGTGGTGCTCCCTGATTGAAACAAGCTTGGAAGGAGGAGTGGCATCCATTTCCGTAATAGCTTGGCTCTGGAAACCCTACGAACCTGGAGAGAGGATGAAAGGCACCCAAGCGGTCGAGGATTATCCTTCATAGAGTCGCTATGAGTCACCTGCGACTTGCCAGCACTTAACAATAACAACAATATTACATACAGATTTTCAACACTTTGGGACTTAGCACATCAAACACCAGAGGACAGTTTGCAGATATAATCCTCAAATTTGAAAAAAAAAAATTGGTAGGCATATTTGATACATTAAAAGAAAATAGAATTCCAAATTAACAGCTGACATAGAATCAAATAAACCAATTTGGTTCTTTGACCAAATTGAAGAAAAATTTGAGGTGAGGAAAAAGTCAACAAAATTAATATATTGGACTTTATATGAGCGAAATTATAGTTATAGGAGATAATTTTTTTAAAAGACTTATTGGAGAACACTCTGAAAAAGTAGGCTAATAATTTGAAAACATTGGTGAAAAAGCTCATTTCTAAATCCCCCTTAGTTATTAATAATTAATAAACTGATAAAAATGAACACCTGAACTCTAGAACCTGCTGTCAACATTGTTCTGTACAGACAGCTCCACCTAAAAAAGCTACACAGTGAAGTCTTAAAAAAATCAAGAAGCAGAAAATTACAATTGTACTTCCGATCTGAATAACATAAGAACATATTTTTACCAAAAGCCTGGGATCATAGAATGAGAAATAAAAAGGATAAGCCAATCTCAATCATAAAGAAAGAGGTACAACTTCCTATGAGAATATTAATAAAGAGAATATAACAGTGTCAAGCTGTTAATGCAACCTGATTATTCTAGTATAATTTATTTTCATATATAAAAGGAAAATTATTCTCCACTATTTAATAAACACAATGATAATTTTCAGATATATTAAAGACTTCTTTTGGATAATAAAACCCTTAAATTGTTTTAATAATGAAGAAATATCTGTATGCCTTATAGTTTAGAAGGTTTCCTTAAAATAGCTGTATAAAGGAGAAATGTATGATATGAGTATTATTTATTACAAATAATAATTCTCTTTTTAGGTTTCCTGGATGTCTCAAACAATTAGGAGCTCAACTACTAACACATATTTTTTTTAAAGAAGACAAGTATTTCATAGAAGAGAAGACATATACATCTATTAAATATATGAGAAGTTGCCTTACAGATACAGGAACAAAATGTAAATTTAACCAGGGAAAAACACCATGTCACAACAGTCAAAATGACAAAATTTTTGTGTCAAGTGTTACACAGACTTTGAAGCGAAAGAGTTTCAGAAATACTTGGCAACTGCTAAAATGATATAGTCATTTAGTAAAATAATTTTAAATTACTTGTAAAATTAAGCCTGTGCCTTGCCTGTACCTCAGCTCTCTTTGATACTGTATTCTCAAATACACTCACAGATGTGCACCAAGAGAAACATACCAGATTATCAACCAACAATTTGTTCATAACGCTAAGAAGAATGACTGAATGAATAGACAATCATATTTCTATTAATAAGAGGTAAATATAGTTCTTTTATATGTGGGGATGATCTGTAACCTCAGTTTCATAAATATACATATAATAATATGGGTTAATCACCAGAGGTATTATTACAGAAGAGAATGCAAGATACAGAAGAAAACATACAGTGAAATTTCATTAGCTAAAAGTAAAAAAATTTTTGAAATGTTGGTACAGAAACATAGATTTATAAGATGCAGAGTCACAGATACTAATTTTATTACAGTGGTGTTGATTTTTTTTTAATTCTAAAAGTATATCAAATGTTCTTTCTATATGTATTTGGCATTTTATAGAAGTAAAATTCTAGTAAGCAAAGCAAAAGAATACTGAGGAGAGGTGGATGAGATGAGAAATGGATTGCTATTAAAAAAAGCAGCATGTTTTTTAAAAAAACTTTCAATAATAATAAATGCCCTGTTAAACTACTGCATGCTCACCTATTCTCTCTTTCAAAAAGTGATTGGCTTCCTTTTTATGGTGGAATATATTCAGCTGTACAATGAGAGAGGAAAGAAAAAGAAAATGCAAGGAGAAGCAGAGTTGAAGTGTTGTGAACACAGTGAGTGAGCTCCCATACTATAGACTGACTGATGGCTTCCCCCTGGCGCGTTGCCCCCTTTGATCTATTTGTAAAAGTCTTGCCTGTAGCTTTCTTTCCAAATCATGACAGCCTTGAATGAGCAGGAGACTCCATCTCAGATGTTCAAGTGAATACAAAGTCATTGATTCTGTGCGATCTTATATAGCATGCTGCGATCAGAGCTATGTGTCCAAATTCAGACTCAAGATTAATAAGAATCATACTGTGGTGGAGGAGGGACTTAGAAATCAAGGTTGCTCTTCAGTTACCCTGTGAACTGCCTGCTTCTGGAAGTCTCCCATGTGGCAGGATTACAGGAGGCACCTGCTATGGCCTTGATTGATTTTAAATGGAAAAGTAGTTTAATATACGTGATTTCATAGAGACAAATATCTTTACATTGCTTACGGCATTCTTAAGTTCATATTGTCATGCAGGTTAAGTTCTGTAGGGTTGGAACCAACTCATAGCTGATCATCCAGTGAGTTTTCAGGAGCTGTAGACCACACAGGAGTAGATTGATCATATTTCTCCTGCAGAGCAGCTGGTGGATTAAAATCTTCTGTCTTTTAGTTGGCAGTGAACTCGTTACCTACTAGACAACAAGTTATAAGCTTATTTATTTATTCCATTTCAAATTCTTGTGATAGTACCCATAGATAATTTTTAAGAAGAGTGGAATTTCTTATTTTATCTTCTAAATGATATTCATCACGTCCTTTCTGTTTATAAAGGCAGTGCATTAACAATATAATAATATTAAGCAGCTGGAAATTGCGAATGATAATAGCAATAATGTCATTTACTTAGATTTAACATTAAAATCACATATATGTTCACTTAAAAATAAAATCAGGATTTACACACAGCTTTAAAATCTTCCTTTTGTTTTCCTTTATAACTTCTTATGACTGTTTTTCATGACATCAATGTTTTTAACATACATCAACAACAAGCAATATGATTGTTTTTGTTTTTTGTTTGTTTTTATGGCAGCAAAGTTTTTAACATGCATATACACACCTGTATGGCTGCTATATTACCATGACTTCATCATATACGTAATCATTTACAATGGATGAGTTATTGCCATTAGGTGACTTACAAGGGTTACTAAGCATAGATGCTGTAAAGCCAAGATTAAGCAAGTCAGAAAAACACTGAACTGCAACTCTGAGACTTAGAGTGGAAACCCTAATGGTACACCACTCACTGCAACAGCCAGAATATCCTGGACTGAACACTAATTTCTCTGTCATTGTTGTCCCTAATGAACCACTTATTTTCTGTACTGTGCTTGTTTGACGTCCTAAGCTCCCTTGAACACATGTATTCCTCCCTTTTTTTCTAATATCATAAGGCTTTGATCAGCTTAGAAGTTTACAAAATAAACTTTAGTCCCACCAACAAATTTCTGCAGCTTTCCAGCTGCATCCCTGCCCATCCTCACCCTTCTGCCCCCAACCCTCACTTCCTTGTACCCCCAATATGTTTTTCCCCAATAAAAAAAAGAATAGCAAAAAAAAAATAATAATAAACTTTAACTCAAATGCATCTGTGCAACACAGTTTTAAAACTCTCTATAGTACAGGAACCAAGTGAGTAAAAATCTACAGTACCAGCCACTTCTACAAAACTAATTTGAATATTTTAATGCAAAATAATGACATTATACAAATAAAATTACATTTTTACCACTTTAAGTGCTTTTAATATTACTATATACTTATCTTATTTTTCCTCTATTGCTAATGGTAGAGAAACATTTCTGTGTCAAAGAGAATTTAATTTCTTGTCAACTTGCCTTCCAATCATACTGCTTTCTTTCTCTCTTAAACCTATTTATAACTAACTACAATGACTTGACAATTTTTATGTACTTAACTCACACTTTTTAATATATTTTTGATTCTTGGTTAAACAAGATAACCATTCATTATAGTTAATTCTTATTTTAAGTTTCTAGATATGAAACTTTATAAAATATATTTTGTATGTTTCTATTATTTAAACATAATTTACAGAGATCAAGTAATGTCTTAATAAAATAGTTAACATCATTAATAAGGGCCATACACCAAAAAATACAAAAGTTTGTAAAGGAGGACTTTCTCCCCCAAAACAAATATGATTTCTCAGTTCTAATACCTGCTTTTAAAAATTAAATATTTATTGTGATTTAAGTAAGCGTTTACAAAGTAATTAGTTTCACATTTAATAACTTATATACATTATGTTTTCTACCATTGATTATAATATTTTTCTTCTTTGCTCTGATTCTCCTTTTCACTCACCTATCTTTCCTATACTTTCCTGCCTTCTGAAATTTATCCCTACACAAATACTGTGTTTTTATTCCTTTATGGTTGATTGTTGTAAGGAGTACATTCCCCCATGTTCTTATAGATCACCTGTTATTGCTTACCTAGAAGTTGAACCATGAAAATGATTTAACTTCCTGTCTTGAAGGGTGACTAAGAGCCATCATATTGGTGGTTCCACCACCTCTGCCAGATCAGTAAGCCTTCTATTCCTTATGTTTTTTTTAGTTGTATTTGTTCAGCACTTGTGTCTCCTTTTACCAGAATATTTTATATTGATCATATTCAGCGTGGTTGGCAGTGGCAGCCAGGTAGCTTTTAGTTATCTCCGGGTCTCTGAAGACCCTGAGATCTCAAAGACCCTGAGTCCTTTGGCCTAATCTTTCATTTACTTCATTTTTCTTTGCTCTGAATGTGAAAAGATCAGGAACACCTTAGATGGCTGCTTGCAAGCTTTTAAGACTATAGAGTATTATATAAACTATATGATGTTAATTTAGGTTTTGCTGATAAAATGCAAATCTCCTCCTATGTTACTAACTGCTTCTGAAACCTCACTAGAGGGTCAACTATTGGTTGGTTCCAACTTGATGGTACACAACAACAACAACAAGTCTATAATAATAGGCATATAGAACTAAGAATTTTTGGCTGATTGTAGGGTAAGAAATAATTTATCTTGGAAAAGAATGAGGAAAGCTGTTATCAACTATAAAGTGTCCATGTACAGTTGATAAATGTGTGAGATGAACATGCACAAAGAAATAAAAAAGTGAAGTCTTACCCTTGAGAAGGTCTCTTAAATAGCAGCAGATCTTAAAAACTGCAGGAATCCATATAATGGATTGTCTAAAGATGAACCAGCTAGTGGTACACTCTGCAGGACATAAAGCTTTCTTCATCATATATTGTCTAAGTGGGTTCCAAACTGTCAAAAATACCATTTCCAAATGCCAAGGGTGGTAAAATACTTATCTTCAAAACTTTATTGTTTTCTCTTATGGAGAACTCTAAGGAAAATTTCTAAGCAAAAAGAAATGAAAAAGAAAAATAGGAAGGTTATCAATATTATGCCTTTCTTCTCATGATCAGTGTTAAAATTGGTCTGCAATTGCCCTGCTGTTGTGGTTTTTTAATTTGGGTTGGGTTTGTTGTGTGTTTTTTCCCCCTCCAAGACCTTCTATGAGATGGATTGATTCAGTGACTGGGGTAATCGGGATGGGTGTGTCAGAGGCAGTGCGATTGGCACAGGGTAGAGCAGGTTTTAGGGCTGTTGTACAAAGGGTCCCTATGAGTCGCAAACGACTCAATGGCACATAATAACAACAACAACTTTATTTATTTCTTGAAGGAGTTATTTTGTGCCAATATTACTGGGCTAGTCATACTTGCTAATAAGTTTTCCAGCAAAAGTGTTCTCTCTAATATAGATACATTTTAGATCAGATTAATGTTTTTCCTGAGTTCTGATTGTAATTTTGTCAAAAAAGAAAATCTCATGTACTGATAGTAAAGAGTTAGAATGATAGAAAAGGAGTTTTATTGAGATACAATACAGTTCAGGTTAGGCAATGGTAAGTGAAAATACCAGGCATGGCAAGTTTCAAATGGAAAGAGGTTTCTTTAGTCCTAAAGCATAGAAAATGTAGAGGATTAATAATGGATTATATTTAATATATACTTAAGCTTTACTTCCTTTGAAATATAAAAACTTAGGCAGGAAGAAGTTACGACCTCCTTGAATAGTGCCAGCCAATTTGTTTCTATATGATTGCAGTTATGAAGACTTTTTCTTCCTCTTAACAAATTCTTTACAACTTGACACTTTCTTTCCATTCACAAATGGTTTATATCTTGCCTTGTGATTCCTAGATATACACACTGATTCCATCATTTTATACCTAATGTTATACTTTGCAGTTTGAAACTTTTCTATGTACACTTTCTCCTTGGGAACTAGCTTCCCCTAAGAGAGATGATAATTCACATCGCAGTAGTTCTTCTTCAAACACTTTGTTTTCTTCACTTTGTCAAATTAGTAGACTTCATCTTTAGCATAAGTAGGTTTTATGGAGAAGCAGCTAAATAGAAAAGGTCACATCCAAGGAATCTTTTCTCAGTCAAGACAGAATGAGAGAGGTTAATATGAAACCTACCTATACCCACACAAAAAAAGATACTGAACAACAGAGCCATTGATACCTGTGATACCAATATGATTTAATGTGAAAGATAAAATGATTTTAAAGCACGTTTCATAAATAAACTGTTGATCTAAGGAAATAGCACTTTTTAGTTACAATAACAGAAATAGGGAGATATATATATAAACTTTCCAAAGTAAAGTAGAATTTTTTCCATAATTATTCCAAGAAGAAAACCAATTACTTATATAAGTTAGGAAGGAAGAGAATGTTAACTTTCTGCATGTTGTATCTGGTTAAGTAGGAGACTACTTTTCTCTAAGTGCTGTTTTGCTACAGAGCTCTTGAAATCAGGAACACTGTCATTTAAGGAAGTTGGCATATATTAGAGGAGTATTTCCACATATGCTATAAATCTTCAAGCCTTATATGAGTTTTAAATATTGCTGCTAGATGTCAAACAAATGAGAGACTGATAGAAATGGTTAAGCCCTTATATGGATGCATTAGTAAGTGAGAGAGGAGTTAAGTTAAAATAGACATCGTTAAATTCAGCTCAATCATCAGAATGCATCTTCTGATTGAGCTGGGAAAAATGTAAAGCCAAAACTTAGTTCTACAGAATCAAAACATGCCTTGAGGGATTCCTTGAACAATGAAAGCAGTTTTGGTACTCAGTAGCTTTTAGGGTATCTCAATAGACCTTCAGACAGTGGAAGCTCTTCCACCGCTTTGACAACACTCTTATGGATGTGGTCAGGTTGTAGTCAACAAAGATGAGCAACTTGATTTATTCTCCCTTGGCAAGTTGATCAAATCAATCTCCAGTATTTCCTGACATGATCTTATAATTCAAAGGGTACTACTGTTTGTGCATTTAGGATATTCTTTAGGGAGCTGCTTTAAAAAAAAATAAAATAAATGTAGAAAAATAAGGGTTATGTTAACACTAATATTAATGTTATAACCTGGATTTGTTCAGACCTGAAGATAAAATGCTATATGTATCAAGGGAAATCTCTCAAAAGTCATTGCCATCAACTTGGAATTATGCTGAGCTGATGCTTCATTCAATTTCCAAGGCTGTAAATTGCATTAAAGGAGATTTCTTATCTTTTGTTTTTTGTTCCCCCCGCCCCCTATGGGGTCACTGGGGGATTCAGAACACTAGCTAGGTACAGCCTTTGGATTGGCAGCACAACTCTTTCTCCATTGGCATTATATCAAAATACCAAGAGCAGTTGGGGAATACAAACTGTCTACTTTCGAGTTAACAATACAATTCCATACCCATTAGGCAGTATTATAGCTCAAGTAAAATATTGATTTCTCCATGTAAAAGTAAACAAGTATTGACTTTCAGAATGCATAGGAAGTTTGGAAACAAAGTATTGCAGCAACCCACAAAATATAAACAGAGTTGCATCTGAAAAGCCATTGTAATTTAATAAATGAGAATTAAGAACTATCAGGAAGATGCCAATATCAACATGAGAAATTGCCTGCAAATCTTGAACACAATTCCAAAACTTATTATGTGTTTGTTTGGTTTTTTTTCCTTGCTTTTTCTTTTCAAGCTGGAAATGCAGGAATTTGAAATAAGCAGCTCTTCCTATCAGGTTGACAGAAATTTCAGGGTGTAAATATTTGTTAGAGCTAAGAGATACCCGAACAGTTTGTGAATGAATCAAGGGCTGGTTCAAGGAAAATATTAAACATTTAGAAAGGAAGTCTTGTATGTTCATAGTAAGTCCTTTGTTTCTCTTCTTTTGGGAGAGATTTAGATAAATCTATTTGCATTTCAATTCATTCAGCTGTCTACACTTGACATACATTCCTTGATAGGGTAATCACTAAAATTTCAAGGACCAGGAAAAAGAGAAATGAGTGGACTATACTGAGTCAAATTGTGGACAGGTATGATAAGTTTTTGCCTAAATCAAATGGCTTTTCCTCCTGAACAGTACCTAATTCAGAGTCTATTGATTTAGGGATCTCAAAGCAGACTCACTAATTTCTCACCTTTTATTTAATTTTAAATTACAATTGGGATAAAATATTTCTTCCCATTAGATTGACAAGTATTTAAAAAATGAACAACGAAAGGGGTGTAAATCTTGAATAGAACTAAGAGTAAATTGGAAATGAATCAATGCTTACTCTTGACTGGTGAACCTAAACTTTTGAAGGAGATAGGTGACCTATATCTTTAAGAATCTTAAGCTTCTGCATCAGGGCTGATAAACTAATTCAAGAAAATGCATGAGAAGGTGAGGTATAGGCAGGGGCACTGAAGACAAAATGCATTATGCTTTGGAGGTCAGCAGTTCAACTCCACCAGTGACTCAGTTAGGGAAAGAAAATCTGCACATAAATATTTGCAATTTTGAAAACTTGATGGAGGTTCTTCATGGCTTGGAATTAATTTAATAGTCATGGGTTGTGTGTGTGTGATGCCCTGGGGATTATCAAAATGATGCACCTTCAAAGTTCAACTGAAATTTAAAAGAATAAAATCTTGTGTACCCTTGAGAATGAAAGAAAAGAATTTTTACTGAGGAAAAATACAGTTCTACCCAGCAGTGCTAAGTGAAAATACAAAGCACTCTGCCCTTCAGTGCAAAGATATACAAAGAGAACAAAGGGAAGGGAGGGGGTTAATGATTCCTCTGTGTAAGATCAGCTTGAGGTCTTTGGAAATGCAAAGGTCACTTATGTGATTAGGAGTGAATGTATTACATCCTAGGTGAATGGTGGCTGTTAAGTGTGAATGAAGTTAGAGGCACATTTTTCTGGAGAGCAAATTTTTTTATCTTGACATTCTTCTCTTGAACCAATTATTTACATTATTTTCTTTGCTTCTTTGGAATGTTGGTTGACCCTGACATTTTTACATTTGACATGAGTTCCTCCAGTTGAAACTTCTCTATTTAGGGAAATAATACAAGATAGAAATGTCTTGTGTTTGCTTAGGGTAATGCAACTCAACTCATTGTCCTCAGAACAAACTGAGCTATTATTAACTTTTCAGTGGATTTTTGGAGGCTTGGCATTATATAGAAGGAGATAATCCATCTTTTTCTAACAGAGTCACTGGTGGACTTGAATCACCAGAGAGGTGTAGTACTTTTGGATTATTTGCACAACTCACAATGTAATTGATAAAAAAAAACTATAGAATTCTGATATTAAAAGGGAGTATGGAATATTTTTAAAACTGGGGGGGGAAAGATAAATAAATTATATAAAACCATGTAGACCATAATAGACTATTTTTACATTTATAAAAGTTATATTAATAAAATACAATCCTTAACTTTTTAAAACTAAAATAAATGACAAATAATTAAAATGAAATATACTTTTATTTTAAAATATAGTTCTAGTCAAAGTATGTCATTGTTGTTGTTGTTTACGGTTGAGTCAGAACTGGCCCATTGCTGATTCTCTAACAGGTTTTCAAAGGCTCTTAATCACACCGGAAGAGATTGTCCATATTCTCCTGGAGAGCAGCTGGTGGATTTGAACCTCATGCCTTCAAGATCATAGTGCAGTTTTCTTGACACTAGGCCACCAGAACAGAGGAAAACAAAGGGACAGGCAGGATTACTTATAAGGAAAAGAGTTAAGAAAAATGTAGGAGGTAAGAGAATTAGAGTAGTGCTACTGGCACATGTTAGGGCTAGGTTTTAATCCTTTGTTCATAGAGCCATGGTGAGGCATAGTTAGCACCATAGTTTCTAACAACAACTGGTGGTTGAAGGCAGGGGATCAACATGAGAGGCTTTTATGTAGGAAGTAAATTCAAGATTCTGAGAGAGATGGGGATTGTCAAATAACTGCTTGATATCTAGTTTGCTAAGCTTGGTCTAAAATGATGACATTCATTGAGAATCTATTAGAATAGATTAGGAGATGAGTGTAGAAACTAATGTTGCGATCTAGATCTCTGCATTAGATGTGTTTGGAAGGGGAAGGACAGGAGGTGCGAGTGCAATCAGCAGCACTTCAAGCATCCAGGTCATCGGTGAGCAAATGACAACTCCTAATGGGGAAATATAAACAAAGCATGGATGCTCTTGAAAACACATTGTGTGAGGGGAAAAGGAAGTTTTAAGAACAGCCTACAGTAGGAATGTTGTTGTTATGTGCCATCAAATCGCTTGTGACTCATAGCGACCCTAGTACAACAGCCCTAAACTCTGCTCTGTCCTGTGCCAATCGCACTGTCTCTGACACTACCATGCCGATTACCCCAGTCACTGAATCAATCCACCTCATAGAGGGCCTTCCCCTCCTGCACTGTCCCTCCATCCTCCCAAGCATGATGTCATTTTCCAAGGACCAGTCTCTCCTCAAAATATGTCCAAAGTATGTTAGACGGAGCCTCAGAATCCTTGTCTCCAAGAAGCCACTCGGTTTAACCCTTTCAAAGATGAATCTGTTTGTTTTCCTAGCAGTCCATGGTATTCTCAATACTCTTCTCCAGCACCACAGCTCAAAGGCATCAATTCTCCTTCTATCCTCCTTGGTCATTGTCCAACTTTCTGATGCATAATAAGTGATTGCAAAGACCCTGGCCTTTATCAGACGCACCTTAGTCTGAGGTCCCTAACAGCACACTTTCCCATGGCAATACGCCTTTTAATTTCATGGCTACAGGTGCCAAGAATGTTGACTGTGGAGCCAAGCAAACTAAACCTGTGAACAATCTCAATCTCTTCACCATCCATCCTGATGCTGCCAATTGGCCCAGTGGTGAGAGTCTTTGTCTTTTTGACATTGAGGCTCAATCCGTTTTGGAGGCTGAAGTCCTTGACCTTCTGCAGCAAGCACTTCAGATTCTCCTCAGTTTCAGCCAGCAGGGTTGTGTCATCTCCATAACTCAGATTGTTGATCTTCCACCAGTGATTGTCATTTATGGCTGTTCTCTTGATTCACTAATGAAGAGAGGTAAGTAAGTTAATTTTAAAAACTCCATTAATAATATAATCCATTAATAATATTTGCTCACAATAGGCAAAGTGCTTGTTTTGGAATTCATAGAATCAGAAATAGTTTTGAAATGTACAAATTCGTTTTGAAATGTCCATATTAAATTGTATCTCATTACCTTTGTTATGGCTGGTCTATATAATGTGGTATTAAACAACAAATGAAATAAAACAATGAATCCTGTGCTTAGCATGATTGAAAACAATTATGCATGCTTATCATGCATCTTTTGGGGGGAGGATGATTAATTACAATCAGTGACACGATTATTTTTTAAAAAATATGCTTTGTGTTTAGTTTAATGGCATATTCAGAGAAATAAAGTATACAGAGCATTCAGGTTTTTGTATTCATATCTTGTATTTTACAGCAAATTGGCCTAAGACGTTTTCGTCTTAAGCATGAAAAACAATGAATTTGTGATTTAGCTAGGACAGTCAAGGGTGAAATTAAATAGATTACGGAGGTCCATTTTCAAGGTACAGGCATCATCCACAACCTGTCTTTCCTGGGGCAGGCAGCTTAGCCACGGACCAGAGAGAACAGGATCTCAACCCACCAAATTGCTTTCTACTCTTCACTTCGATCTCCATTTGGACGTTTTGCACACATAATACATCCCTGAGTATTCCATACAAAGTTACATTCTTTCCCAAACAATTCTAAGCATTCTTGTTCTTATTAAAATATTTTGTACTTTTCAAAACTATTGCTGCTTCTATGAATTCCAAATCAAGCACTTTGCTTGTTGTGAGCATATATTATTAATGGATAGTATTATTAATAGATTCTCTTTATTTGACAGACTAACCTCTCTTCATTAAAGTGGTGAATCTATACATAAATGAATTTTAGTCTTCCAAAGAAATAAAGCATTTGTTGTATATGAAGGCAATATGTTCTGTGGAATCAGAAGCTGCTGGAAGAACAAAGCCTAATGGAAGTCATTCAAACATGTCTTACCTGGAGAAAATGCAGTGACTGTCTATTCCTAGGCTTTTCCTCTAAAGAAAAGACTAGTGAAAACAGAGATGTCTTAGCTGCTTTCATGGGGAATGTTTAATAAGAGAGTGAGTATAGTGAGAAGTTTGGATTTCAGGATAATTTAATAAGCATTCTTACACTCACCCTCAGGATAATTCCATAAGGACCAACTATTGCCCAGTGTTCTGTATGTTACAGAAGTATTAACTCCTAAGTAGTAAGCTATCAACTCTTGCCATGCACCAGACTAGGTGGTGTGGTTATGTACTTTGAAGTCAAATGTGATTCGTAGTCACCCTATGAACAGCAGATCTGAAACTGGCCCTATTCTCTGCCATCTTCACTGCAGTGCAGTGGATTTGTTGCTACAAATACCACTTCCCTATATCATTGTCTTTCATCTGATCCAGTTACCTCAACTCTGCCTACCTTGCAAATGTGTTGAGTCACCTACATCTTCTACAGTTGCGTGAGCTATTTTTTCCTCATGCAAACAAGGCATGTTAATCTATCCACAAGGCTATTGGCTAGTTTCATCATTAAATTGAGCAGATTCTATGGCAGAAACAGGAAATCTAACCACCAGGGAAGGAAACATGAAGCTAATAATGCAGCACACTTCCTTCCAGGCCAGATATTCCTGCATCAGGGATTATAACTTGCTGTTAATTAAGAAGCCCTTTGGACTGAAAGATTGTATCTTGCTGTTAACTGAGAAACTCTTTGGACTGAGGATAGTATCTTGCTATTATTCACGGCTAACTTGAATTATCACTTTTTAGGGATTGTATTTGAGAGGCCCTTTGCATTGAAGGATTGTGTCTCCTCATTAACCTGATTAATAGCCTGTTAACTTTCCTAATAAACCTCTACATGTGGTATTTCTCCCTGAGCTCTCTGTAGTCTCTGCAGTGGATATCAGACACAGTGAGTTGGGGTAGGAACATAGGAATTTGGTTTGCGTGGTGGATGCTGTTGATGAGGGTAAATACCCCCTCCCCCCATGGAGTTGGTATAAACTGGACTTGGTTGTCCCAATGCTGTCCTTGCTCAGATTACACTCACCATCTTCTTTTGCTCAGCCAGTATCTTTCCCAGCCTGCTGTCTGTTTCCAAACTGACCCTCCTGATAATTTTCCCAAAGCACATGTGTTGAAGCTTCACCATCCTTGTCTTTAAAGAGCAAGTTGGTTGTTGACTTCCTCCAAGAGAGACTTGTTCTGTTGACAGTCCATGATATATTGAATACTTTTCATCAGTAGTGCAATTCAAAGGCCTTCCGTTCTTTTTTGGCCTTCCTGTTTACTTACCAATTTGGAAACCTTTTCATTTCTTTTGGTTGCTCTGCCTAGAATTTCTAGTACTCTGTTGTATAACAGTGGTAAAAGAATATATCTTTGTCTTGTTCTTTACCTTAAAAAGATAGCTTTTTCAGTCTTTGGACATTGAATATGATGGAAATTGTAGGACTTTTATAAATTTTCTTTATGTTAATGAATTTCTCTTCTACTTATTGTTGAGCTTTAATGTCATGGAACTGCTAAATTTTATTATCTTTCTGCTTAAACTGAGATAAGTACATGGAGATTTCCCTTCTTTTTATGATGCAATATAGTGCATTAAGTGCTTTTTTTTGTGGTGGTATTTTATTTCATTTATATTTTATGCTGAAATATTATTGGATTCCTGGAATAAACTCTCACTTGATTATGAGATAGAATCCTTTCAATTTTCTGTTGGATTCTATTTTTTAATAATGTCCTAAGAATTTTTGCATCTATTGTCAAGAGGAATAAGGATATACAGTTATATTTCTTGTGGACTGTTTGTCTTTGAAATTTTGACAAATTTTTGAAGGAGGAATGGAAAGAAATGACATTTAGCAAATGGGAGAGCAAATATAAATTTGGCTTTGCATCACTGGGAAACAACGAATTTAGTGATGGGAGAAGTGTCAGGTAGACCTGGCATAGAAAATGTTGTTTTCTTTAGTTGCATAGAGTAAATATCATTGAAGTCAGTAGAAGTAAACTAGTGAAAACATTTTAATATTTATCCTCAATTGCCTCCTCATTGTATTTTCCTTCATTTTTTTCCTACTCATCAAGTTAATACCAGTTTGAAAGAAAGATGTCCTCTCATGTGATTTAATGCCTCTGAAAACCCGCTGAAGGGTTAGCAATGGGCTGATTCCAACATGATGGTGCAAAATAGCAACGTAATCACCATGGCAAAAGTCTTAACTCTGCCAGTTACTATAAATTTAGATAGAGAAGAACGGTCTGAAAAAAGAATTACTGTCTGAAATAGAAATGGTAAAGATGTTGTAAGAACTGATCTTCAAAGAATTCACCATATTTTCTTTTGTCCTTTCTTTTGCAGATCACTTCTGCTTTCTCAATGTTCTATTTCTACAGTATCATCTTTTCCCTTCTTTTTATCATATATATTGCTAGTGTATTTATTGATGAATGTCCTTCATACATTCATTTTCTAACTGTGTGATTATGTATTTCCCCTAATTTGTATGTACCCTCCCACTCAAAACATTGAAAAAGGGAATCCTTATTTTTTAAATATGCATATTTTATGTCATAATAATATATTTATTTTACTGACTTAGTGAATAATATTACAGTACATAAGGAAAAGAGGAACTAGGTTAAGAATTGATTATGTATATGTTATTGTTGTTGTTGATTGCCATTGAGTTGAACACAACTCATAGTGACCCTATGGACAAAAGACTTGAAGCTTTTCTATAACTATCATCATTTATCAAAGTTCATAGAGTTTCCAGCTGCATGTTGTTTAGGAAGTGGATGCAGCTCCTTCTTCCAAGAGAGTGTAATATACATTCTGATTTAAAAGAATGAGTAGTTTTTCGATAGATAGATTTCAATAAATTGTTTCAACAAAATAGGCAGAAGTTTTCCATGAAGAAGTAGAGACTGAGTCACAAAGGAGGGAGAAAACAGGACTTCCTACAAAATTAAAATGCTTTTTCAGACAAGAAAGTTTTATATAACTAGAGGACAACTTGGTTAAGTCTAAGCAAGGAACCTTGAGATATTAAATATTCAATGTTAGCCTGAGATATTTTATTTTAAGAAAATATAGGATTTTATAAAGATTGTTTCATCTTCATGCATGAACATAATCTTTATTGAATGAATGATAAAAACAAAGTAATAAATGTTTCTGGGAGTCCAGCAGCAAGATCATAGCAGGAGTCTCACTCACCCAGGTGTCAAGTCAGAACCCCTCCTAGTGACCCTCCTTTGGATTTCTGAGGCTATATATTGCTCATCTTCTGTGGAGTCACTGGTGGATTCGAGCCAGCATAAAGGCACCGTCTTTGCATTAGCAGTGCAGCCACCTACCAGAGGACATAGGAAGAAGAATGTGTGTGATAAAGCGTAAATGCTCCACACTTATAAATGTTGTGACTTATGATTTAAATATTGACTGAAAAGAGAGAAAACTTGTTTTATGTCTAAAATCTCAAGCATTAGATGACAGAACTTTTATTGAAATTACATAATAGTGCTGGCAAATAGTTTCATCATTCTTTCTTGTGTTTGTAATAAGCATCCAAAGCCCACTGCCATCAAAATGACTGATTCTTGGAGGCCCTGAGTTAGACTTCTGAGTACATAAATCTTTAAGGAAATTGACCAACTTTCCCCCATGGACTAGCTGGTGGATTTGAACTGTTTAGCTGCTATTAGCAGACCAACACATTATGTACAATGCTACCAGGACTCCTTTCATGCTAAATAGAAAATTTAAAACACAAAAACAAGCAAACAAACAATCTTGAAATAACATTCCAAATAACATTCACAATGAATGGTATTAAGGAAAGTTGATTTTAGATTCAGGGGTGAGATCTTCTGTAAGTTTTCTAAACATTCTGTTGTCCTTTAACCTAGTTAATGGAAATCTACAACTAGAGGCCCAGTATTTTCTTGAATGAAGTTTCAATTAATTCTGTCATATGGGTATTCATGGTGGGGTAGTACAAGAAGGAATCTAAAAGTGCTATAGATAGATGATTGATGACAAAAAACTAATTCAATGTGTATGAGTAGGAACAAGGGTAATAAATATGGGTGATAAGTAGGAACAAGGGTAATAAATACTATAGATTTGGATCTATATCTAATCTATATCTATATCTATATCTATATCTATATCTATATCTATATCTATATCTATATCTATATCTATATCATCTATATCT
>NW_006399920.1:270566-291144 GCF_000299155.1 Elephantulus edwardii | reverse complement strand
TATCTACATCTATCTATATCTATCTATATCTATCTATCTATCTATCTATCTATCTATCTATCTATCTATCTATCTATCTATCATCTATCTATATAGTCTAGGCTCTATAGATTGTATAGCACATCCTTAACATATTCACGGAAAGTCTCAGGTTAGTACCTTCCACCCCAGAGCACCAGAGCACTCATATAACAATCTGTAGCCAACATCTTCACATTTTAATGATCATGGATGCTCTGACTCAAGATACTATTTTTGTATCTGTTACCATGTGTCAATTTGCTTGATATTAAAAAGGTTTGCAATAATGAATTAGTCATTGCTACTGATTGACAGACATAATTCTTACAATTTGTTCAATAGATATAATAGAATGTTCTTAATGTGTATTTACCTTTTGATAAACTTATAAATGTATTTCATGCTGTTTGCCAAACTATCTTTTTTAAGATGCTAATGACATATCAAATTAATGTCTTAATATTTTACTTGGATTACAAAATGTGATATAATTTTTTAATAATCTGGTTGCATAAATCATTTGGTTATATATGTTACTATGCAGTCTTTTTATATCTTTAAATCTCTTGCTAAATATATACATATATTCTTTCTTCCTTTCTTCCTTCCATTTTTTTTTTTCTTATCTGCTTCCATTGATGACTCTATACTTTTGACTCCAGACTGGCAATATGAGGGTAAGATGATAACAATAGAAATCATAACCAACCTCATGAGCATTGCTTGTCTATCTTTGTTTTTATTCCTTTTAGAACATTATTAAAATTCTATTTAATCACTTTAATTAGAGCCTTTATCACAATTAAAGTCCAATTATGTTTGTTTCTGTTGTGAAGCTTTAATTACAATTTAGCCTTGTTAATCATTCCTTTATGTTATTTCTTTGGATAAAATTACCATCACATTATCTCTGTCCTGAAGGAGTCTTGCTTTCCAGTGATCTCTGCTGGTGTTTTCATAATACTATTGAAATAGTTTTGTCATACAAAATTACTTTTGCCATAATAGTATAAAGAATCTATGTAGTTATTATGAACATTTTAAAAGTAATAAAGTATTTAGAGTAACACTACATACCAATGCAATTATAGGAATAAATTTGTTAGTATGTTCATATTAGTGTGACTGCCATTGCAATTGCTAATTCTTGTATTTGCTTGGTCTCTGTTTGTTCTTTAGATTGCAAACTAGCTAGGGGAGGACCACCAGCCACTATAGTTGCTATCGACGAGGAGAGTCGGAATGGTGAGTGAGCACTGGGTTTTTCAAATGACTTATCTAAGTGGAGTTTCTTTTAACTTCCACACTAGAATTGTCTTGTGTGTAGGAATCAAATGTAAGGTTAATTCAAATACACTATCATTTACCTTCTTATTATAGCCCTGTATAACACTCTCCCCTAAAAATTATTTTCCTGGATTATGTTATGAGAGGATCTCTCTATAGTTAGAAATGTTTGGTTTTCCTTGAGAAAGGGCCCTTTTGATTCAGATCAGGCTGATTATGCACTCTGGCATCAAGGTCGATTTCTCCGTTTTCTTTTAGTTAGTATTATTACTTTGAAATGTGAATTAAGTTTTCAGAGCTACTGAATTAAAAAGGAAAAAAAGAATAAAGAAAATAAAGGACATCTCAAGTTTTAGGGAAGAAGGAGGGTTAAGCATTTGGCAGGCTAACAGTGGAACTCTGGAGGCTTAATATGTGCTGCCAACACAAAGTATGTGGTTCGAATCCACCGGCTCCTCTGTTGGAAAAGATGGGCAGCCTCTTCCTTTGTGATTTTCTGCCTTGAAATACCTACAGGAGAGTCAGCTATGGGTCAGTGCACCTCCACAGTAGACACTAATTAATAGTTAAACTTAGCAGAAAAACAGGATACTGTTAGTGAATTCTTGAGCTCCTTCCCACCAACTGCAGTATATATGAAAAGAGAAACATGGTCGTCAGTGCAGAAATCTGTAGGCTTACAAATAGCCCAGAATTGAGTTCTTGGTAAATATCTTGTTCAGTACTGGCAATAATTTTATCAGTTTGGAAAATTTGAAATTTTGTATCTTCCCTTTAGTCCTGGAATGCAGGTATCTTCATCAATGTCATTATTTTCTTTCTATAATTCAAATCTACAAGTGCCAAACATTCTCCTCCTGGTTAAAAAAAATAAAATAAATTCAGTAAATAATCAACATGGGAGCCATACAGTATATTTAAAATAATTATAAAATAGACAAAATGGAGTTAGCTCTGTGGGTTACTATTTGTCACGTCCCTTCCATAATTGTTGCTATGTGTGCTCAAGTCTACTGCGACTCATAGCGACCCCATGTGCAATAGCGCTGAATCCTGCTCTATCCTGAGCTGGTCTCACTGTCTCTGACACACCTATCCTATTATACCAATTATTAAGTCAATTCATATCATTTAGAGTCTCCCTCTCTAGTGCTGTCCCTCTATCCTCCCAAACACAATGTCCCTCTCCAAGGACTGGTCCCTCCTTGCCTCATTTCCAGTGTATATCAGATTGAGCTTCAGAATCCTTGCCTCCAAGGAGCAGCCTGATTTCAACCTCTCTAGGACAAACCTGTTTGTTCTCTTAGCAGTCCTTGGTATATTCAATACTATTCTCCAGCAGCACAGCTGAAAGGTATCATTTCACCTTTTTTCATCCCTATTCAATGTCCAGGCTTTCTGATGCATAGGCCAGATCAGGCACACCTTAGTCTCCAGACAGATGTCATTGCTCTTCAGTACTCTGGAGATGTCTATAATTGAAATGGAATATTTCACATTTGTTGTATTGTTGCTGTGTTCCCTCAAATTGGGATCTACCCATAGCTGACCTTCCTGTGGGTTTTCAGAAGCAGTAAGTCACACAGGAGAAGCTTGCCCAGCCTTCTTCCAGAAAGCAGTTTGTAGATTTGAACCATTTGCATTTGAAATTGCAGCACAGCTTCTTAACACTAGGCCATCAAAGCTCCCTACAGTCAGTATTTTAACAGATATATGTTTTATTCTTCCCAAAGAAATTGCTCATAATAAATTGGCTGTAACCTTGTAATCATCAAGATTCACAGCCTATTAGACATGGATTTTTTGGAATTGATAAGGAGAAAATGCAATGTTTGGAAAGGGGAAGCATGACAACTCTAGGACAGAAGATGAGTCTGAGTATCTGACTCATTACCTATGCTTTCTGTGATATTTGACGACCAATACTTAATGCATATACACTTTTTGAAACATAATTTTCCTAATTTAAACCAAAAGTAAATATAATTAGCTCCTTGATACATATCTCTCTCCTAGTCACTCTAGATGTTAATATTTGGATACCAAAAAGTCACCTCTTCTACTTAGTAGAAAGCAAATGGTAATCTCTAAAGCTCTGTGTAAAATACTCTAAAAGTGTGCATGTGTTCTGTGTCTTATTTTGTCTGCCATTTCTTTGAGTTTGATTGATTTGTACAGACTTTTTATGCTCACTAGTGAAAAAGAGACAATGTTAAATGTTATTAGAGACTGCCTTTTTTCTGTGTAACTCATCATATAAACATTCAGAAAACCTTTAAAAATATGCAATAACTGTGTTAGGTTACTTCATCATGGATTTGATCTGTTGCATTAAAGATATTAGAGACTTTTTAGGAATAGCCACATCTTTTTTTTCTTTTTCTCCTCTCTGTCTTTTGGAATCAACCAAAAATATCTGCAGTTCACTGGCCTATGTTTAAGCACGTTTGTCTCCACTAAACGTTCACTTTAAAAAGTCACATAAATTTGAATGTTTTTGTCACTAAAAAGAAGTCAATCTCCATTTTTCATAAAATATGTCATTAATTAGAAGCATAGGACATTTAAATAGCTGTTAAAGAGTTAAAAAAAAAAGAAGCATAGGACATTAAAATAAACTGGACATAAATCCTAAATATATTTTTAGATGGAAAAAGGCCCAAATTCTATCACAATAAAAGATTTGCATCATATGGAGAATAAAATAACTGACAGTTAACCTCTTTTTCTCTGTAAAGAAATCTTTGTTTTAAAAAAGGTTTTACAATGAAAATAGTGAGCTTTTCTCATAAAATATTAAATATCCATGAAAGAAATTTCATCATATTTGGTATTATTATCAGTCCCTTTGAACATATAAAATGATTTGAAAGAACAAATTTACAATCCACAGATAATTTCAATGCAATTTGTTGTTCTTTATAGAAACTATTTTGCCAACCAGGCAATTAAAGACACAGTAACAATGATATTTCTCTCCTCTTCTGGCTGGTTAAATCCTTCTTTGCACAGTAACTCAGACACTTCACTGAACTGTTGCCAAAGCAGTCAGATGCAGGGGCATGTGGGAAAAGTTCAGTATTTGTGTTTTAGAAGGAAGTGACATGTTAACAGTGCAGTAATGTTGTGCTCCTTAGTTGGCATATTTTGTAGACACTGTCAATTCTTCAAATCACTGCCAAAGTTATTCGAGTGTCTTTACAGGGAGTGTAAATATAGACCTACACATGAAATTTTTGCATTTTTCTTACATAAAATTTCTAAAAATACTGTGTTCAAGTGAACTTCTGCCAGTTATTATAATGTAGTATGTAATCATCCTTGTCTTAATAGTTTAGGTGAATCAATCCATAAAAATGTGTTCCATATTTTTCTTAAACAATATAAGAAATTTCTCAACAAGACAGTTATTTCTGGCTCTGAATTTCAATCTTATCATTTTATACATATTTTAATTTGTAATTTTAAAGATACAGTGGCTCCTTAAAAGAAAGGCATACAAATTCATTATTATATCAAATCATTATATTTATTATGATTCAACTTAAATTTAACTAACTTTATTGATCTCTTATTAAATTATATTGCAAAGCATAGCTGGCCACTAACGCATAGCTTCTAACAACAATGATTAACTAATATACACTTTTTTGATAACACTAAGCTAGCATAGAAAATTGCATAGCTAAGCCAGAGACAGTACTTCTTTGGTGATCTGAACCCGCCGGTGACCTTGCAGGACAAAGATGAGTAATCTCCTTCCATCAGACTTAAAGCCCTGGGAACTCACTGAAGGGTCAGCTGCGAGTTGGTTCCAGCTCTGTGACAATGCGTTTGCATGCATTTTGAAAAGTCGGTCTTTACATAATCTGTCTGTTTATCATGTACATATTTATATTCCAAAATGTTTCTCTCGGGGGATGACAATATTTCCTTTTTCATTATATTTACGATCCATACATTTGTGTAGATGGGAGTGAAAGAGGGTGTGTAAGTCATGCGGACTCAGCAGCATCTATCACTAACCCTATAAAGAAAGGAGAAAAATCCGCATCAAAAACATCAGCCACACAGATCTCTTACAGTGACGGCTGACATGCCCCAAGCTCCCAATACCTAGTTCTATCAATTCTGACATCAGCCATTCCCTTCAATGATTCCAGCAGCCACTACAAGGGTTTACTAATCCATTGAAATGGAGACACAGAACTCACAGACAATATTCATGATTATGGAGTTTATTAGAGAAGTAATTGGTTACAGTTCAGGTCAGAAGTACACAGACCAGCACCCCTGTGACCTTTAGGTTCTCACCTCTAGCCCTGTTTATGGCTCTGGGTTACTGTTATAAAGCTGTTTAAATCCTGCCAGTTATATGTACTCCTTTGCTCTAATCTTGCCTAGGTAAAGACAATTGACTCTGGCTCTGTAGGGTGGTAGTTATATAATTCAGCTCTGTGACATACCAATTTCGTTTTCCATCACCTCTGCTACTGCTGGTACCACTACCACTTCCCAGCCTTGGTCTCATTCAGGAATCTCCGACCCAAAAGATGGACTGGATTCTCTGCTTCTTTCTTGATGATAGCAAAACACCTTTAAAAAAATTAAAAAAATAGTAAAACAGTGAAAATGTTGTATTAATTCAAAGAATTGGTGAAAGGTAGATAGGCTGTGTGGAAGAGGTAAAGAGAAAAGGAAAGAAGAAACTGGGGTGAAATACTCCTGGAGTTAGAAGTGGATCCAAACCCTTTTGTATGGTGCCAACAGAAAGAGAGAGCTGGTTACAATGGTCACCACTACTACTGGCTCCCTGTCTTCTGAAATTGGTTATAGCCTAGTCTAGCATAAGGATCTGTGGGATTTGTTGGGGTTTGGATCCCTTGCATTCCTAAAGACATGTTTTTTGGTTTTTTGTTTTTACCTTGATGTGTCTGTTTTTAACTTCTCTTGCTATTTTCTCCAAGAAACCTTGCTTCCTATGGAAGTGGTGAGACAGAGAGAAAGAGACAGGGACAGACCAGGTAGCAATTCTATCCCTTGGCATTCCCCTTTGAGAGGTATTCACTCAGATTCTTCTGAGAATTGGACAATGAGATCTTTCTGGCTACTTCATAACTCGCCTCTCATTCTCTGTCCCTAAAGCTGACTGCTGCTTGGTGAAAAAATGGGACAGGCTGGTAACAGTTTATGGTCATTATCTTTGTCTGAACTTGTTGCAGCCTGTTATTGTTATGTGCTATCGAGTCACCTGCAACCCATAGCAACCCTATGTACAGAGGCTCTAAACCCTGTCCTGTCCTGAACCAGTCTCACTAAGTCCAACCCACCAACCCCCACTGCCCCAATTACTGTATCAATCCATCTTATCCAGGACCTTCCTCTCCTGCTCTATCCCTCTACCCTTCCAAGCATGATGTCCTTCTCCAAAGACCAATCTCTCCTGGCAGTGTGTCCAGAGTTGTGATATTGGAGCTTCAAAATCCTTTCTCCTCCAAGGAGAAGCTTGGCTTCATCCTCTCCCAGACAGACCAGTTTGTTTTCTTGGCCGTCCATGGTATGTTCAAGACTCTTCTCTAGCACCACAATTCGAAGGTATTGATTCTTCTTCTGTCATCCTTAGTCATTGTCCAACTCTCTGAATAACAAGTAATTTCAAAGACCATGGCCTGGATTAGCACACCTTTGTTTCTAGACTGACATCATTGCTCTTCAGTACTCTAGAGAGGTCTCTGGCAGCAGATTCAATTAATCTTTTGATTTCCTGACTGCTAGTGTTAAGAGTGTGGATCGTGGAGCAATCTGTCTTTTCCACCTGTCATGGTGCTGCCAATTGGACCATTGTTAAGAATCTTTGTTGATGTTAAGCATCAATCCATATTGAAGGCTACAGCCCTTAACCTTCTGAAGCAAGTGTTTCAGCTCTTCTTCAGTTTCAGCTAGCAAGGTGTGTTGTCTGCATAATGTGGGTTGTTGATGCGTTTTCCTCCAATCCTGATGCCATATTCCTCCTCATAAAGCCCCTTTTCCTATTTGATCTGTTCTGCATATAAATTGAAAAGGCATGGCAACAGGATGCATCTCTGACACACTCCTTTCCTGATTTTGAACCATACAGTGTTTCCGTACTCTGTTCTGTGGACTGCTTCCTGGTCCAAGTGTAGGTTTCACATACAAGTATTTTGGGATTCCCATTTTCCTCAAGGTCAGCCACCATTTATTGTGATCCACACAGTCAAATGTCTTTGCATAGTTAATGAAACTCAGACAGAAATTCCTGTGGAACTCTTTACTTTTTGCCAAGATCCATCTGACATTGGCAATAAAATCTCTAGTACCATTACCTTTTCTAAACCCATCTTGTATTTCTGGTAGTTCTCTGTCAATATACTGTTACAGTCATTTCTAGATAATCTTCAGCAGGATTTTGCTAGTGTGTGATATTAATGGTGTTGCAGCCTAGAGGAAACAAAATTCACAATCAAGTTTACAATGTATGGTCAAAAAAACCAATGGAAGAATTATAAAAAACAAACAATCTTATGAGAAGAAAAAAACCAGGTCATAGATGATAGTTAACCTTTAAGTTCTCAAATATTTCCAGTTATTTGTTTGGCAGAGGCTTCCTTTAGATAAAGTCTGTGCATGGACCTATACTAATCCTGGGGTGTTTACATAAAACTAGAAGGATGTATTTCCGTACACCATACTTTTCTGCTAACAGAAAGTCTAGGGCTGTGGTGATCCCTCACTTGATGCATCAGAGAAGCAAGTGATATTTGCAGTGCCTGTCCTGCGTCTTCATCTGTGTTTTCCACCATGATCAACATATTCTTTGTAGTCTGCTTATCATAAATTACACTGGGTGTTATTCCTATTAAGGTTGTTGTTATTGTTGATTGCAGTCTAGTTGAGCATAACTCATAGCTACTCTATGAACACAATACCTGAAACCTTTCTATAACTATTGCAGTGACTAGTAAAGTATTTCCGATTATTAATATGAGTAAGCCTGTATTCTCTTGGCTTCCTCAACCAGGAATTTTTGTGAAGAAGTCGTTCTGCTTCTTAAAATGTTCAGTTTAAGCCTAGCAGAATCACAAAATTGACCAATGGCCTCCTTAAAAATCTTGCCATCTGATTTGGCTGTTCCCACATGGACGGTGTTATTTACCTTATTCATATTACTAGAAAGCTTTGTAATCATCTTTGTGGGACAGAAATGTCCCACATTCGTATATTTGTTCCAAGTAATATGAAAACTAAAGCCAATGTTTAGACAAACCACATTATCTGTCTAGATACTACAGGGTATCACTTGCTGATTCGTTCACTCGCTCACATTGGCAGTTCCGATTTATAGCAATTCTCTATGAGGTATTGGAGGATGTAAATCTTACTGGAAGGATACTGTCGATCACTCTATCTTTGAGCTGCTGATGTATTTAAATTACCAGAGATTACAACCTTTGATTAGCAATGTAATTGTTTATAACATGTGCTCCCAAGATTTATTTTCCCTAAAAGATGTAAACTGTTACAGAGGTGGTAGAAACCAAAAACAAAGACAAAAACAAACCCAAAAGTTATTTACCTTCAGTTATGTTAGACTCTTCCATTTTATTTAGTTCATTCTGATCAGTCTACTTAGATTATTATTGTTGTTGTTTTTTTCCATGGAGTCAACAATGACTAATAGAGACCTCTTGAACCACAGACCACACACTTGTCCTATCTTGCATCACCCTCAGGATCTCCAACGTGCTTGAGCCCATCTTTACTTAATGTCAGTCCATCCAGGATTTATGTCTTTCTCCAACGTCTGGCCACTTCTGACAACATGCTCAAAATATTAAAGATAAAATTTCACCATCAGCTTAATCTGAATCAGGAGTACATTTTCACCAAAGTTGCTGAAAACAACACAGTTGTAAGAAGACAAAATGGACCTGTAGAGAAGCACAGTCATTCTTGACAACCACTACAAAATTTCAAGAGTGTGTTTTTGTCTGTGTGATTGAATTGGGAAAGAATACTCTTTGAGAAAAAATATTAGAACATATTTCCAAGCTTTATAAAGTAAGAATACCTAAAATAATATTTTTCTGGAAATATGTTTTCCAGTTTCTTTGTACTGAATTATGGTATTGATATGGTTATGGTATTAATATTGATATGGTTATGGTATTGGTCTTTTCCCCCCTTCATTATGTGCTTTTGAGTTCACTACAACTTATAGAGTGCCTATGAACCCCATCCTACCTTGAGCAAATCTTACTTTCTATGACATACCATTCCCCCATTGCCACAATCATTGTGTTGGTGGTCTTCCTTTCCTGCGCTGACCCTCCACCCTTCCAAACAAGATGTCTTTCTCCAAGGACTGGTCTTAACTGGCAATATATCTAAAGTATGTGAGACAGAACTTCACATTTCTTACCTCCAAGAGGCAACCTCTTTTCTCTGTCCTCAGGACAGACCTGTTCTCTTGGCAGTCCATAGTATGCTTGTTACTATTCTGCAGAACCACAGCTCAAAGGCATCAATTATTCTGTAATCCTTATTCATTCTCCATCTCTCAGAGACAAAGCAAGTAATTGAGAAGACCATGGCTTGAATTAGGCACACCTTAGTCCCCAGATTGACATCGTTGCTCCTTAGCACTCTCGAGAGGTCACTGAGAGCAGACTTTCCCAAAACAGTTAGTCTTTTGATTTCCTGACTAGTTACAAGTGTGTTGATTGTGTTTTCCTGCTGGTGCGCAGTTTTGATTGTGGACCCAAGCATGATGAAATTGTCAACAACCTCAATCTCTCCTTCATCTATCATGAGGCTGCCAATTGGTCTGGTGATAAGAATCTTTGTTTTCTTGATTTTAAGATGTAATTCACATTGAAGATTGCAGTCTGTGGCTGTCTGTAACAAACACTTCATCATTCTCCATTTTGGTGAGTAATATTATGTCATCTGCATATCACAGGTTGTTGATGAGTCTTCCTCTGTCCTGATGCCACATTCTTCTTCATAAAGCCCAGCCTCCCAAATTATTTATTCTGCTTCTATCTTGAAAATATGTGGAGAAAGGACATAGCCCTGATGCACTCAATTTTGAATCATGCAGTGTTTCCTTGCTCTGTTCATATAACAGATTCCTGGTGTAGGTATTGGTTTCACATGTGCACTATCAAATGTTCTGGGTTCCCCATTCTTTTTAATGTTAGCCACAATTTTGTTGTAATCCACATAGTCAGATGCTTTAGCATAGTAAATAAAACACTAATAAATATTCTTCTGGTACTCTCTGATTTAAGCCAAGATCCATCTGACATTGGCACTGATATCTCAGAGTCACAGCCTCTTGTAAACACAGCTTATATCTCTGGCAGTTCTCTATTGATGTATTTTCCAGTGATTTTTTAATACTAGTCAGCAAGGTTTTCTTGCCTGTGATATTAGTTACTAATTTCCATACTCTGTTGGATCTCTTTTTTGGGGAGAATGTGAATTAATTTTGGTCTCTTCCAATCAGTTGAGCAAATAGCTATCCTCCAAATATCTTGGCATAACCTGGTGAGCACATTCTAGGCTGCATCATTTGTTGAAATATGTCAGTGTTCCCATCAGTTCCTGGGTCTTATTTTTTGCTAATGCCTTAAAAGAAACTTGAATTTCCCCCATCACTGTTGCTTCTTGAGCACATACTAATTCATGAAATTCTTCTGTGTCTGGAAGGAAAGATTTGAGTGGCAATTTTTGGGTAATTTTAAAGACCCATTTCTGAGAGTCAGTCAAGTAAGAGTTCTTGGCTTCCTTACAGAAACTCTTCAATGACATTTATGAACAATTCAGAAGCACTGTGTCAGACTAATATTCAGAACTTGCTCTACAGCTTAGAATGAATGCCTTCACTTGGAACTAGGGACCTGAATTTGGACATTAGCTTCTTAAACAATGAATTTAAAATTTTAAAATTTTAAAACCACGTGCTTGTGGTATTTTTGTTAAAGAAACTCTAATTCTCTGCCACTGATCTGGTTCCAATTCACAATAACCCTCCATGTGGTATCTAAAGCTTTATATTTTAATGGAGACTTCCTATCTTTCTCCCATGGCGCCAGTTTCATTTAAACTCAGAGACATGATGCCTTCTGATAGCAATGAAACAACTTTAGGAGCAGTCATCAGAGTTCCTGTAATACATGAGATAAGTAAAACAGTGGCCTTCTGAGTGAATTGATTGTGGATATTGCAAAACATCAAAATAATAAATAACTCATTTACTTTCATTCAATCGTTTACTTTTCCCAGTCATTACTGAATCATTCTGCATTATTTCCAGTGAAAGGTAAACACACTGATGAGGAATTAGACTTAACTATAAATTACAAAATAATTAAAGGAAACCATCTAAAATGCATTTGCTAGTGGTGGATCTAAGCCAATATAAAAGTAAGCATGCCACATTCCACATATATTTTAATCCTCTCATTATTGTTACTATTAAGCCACTCTTGTTATAATAGAAAATAATTTGGCTCTGCTCATTACTGAAGAGGCTATATATGTAATGATGCCTTCTGCTTCTTTTCATTTGTGCCACATTTATAGAAGGTCAGCAGCTGTAAACCATTTCAATATATAGCTGTGGAATGATGAGTAAATAGGTTTCTGACCATTAGGGAAATAGATTACTTATCTCCTCAAGTTATTCAGATTTTATTGATATTAAATTGTACATTATATATTCATTTCAATTCCCCTTTCTCATTTCTTGAACCAGCATGCAACAGATTTGTTGAGGTGAATAGAGTTACAACAAGGCAAGGGAAAGGAGAAGTTCATAAAGCACTTAGTAGTTAAAACCTTGGATAGACCATTTTATTTAGGAGAAAACAATTCTATAAAACTTGCGGTGATGAGGCCTATAACTCTGGTGCTCTCTACTCCATTCCTCTTTCTGCCATCTCTCTGTGCCACTACAGTGGTGTGCATGGACGTCCTCACTGACGTTCTCAAGAGCAAAACAGTGCTGAGAGGAGAGGAGAGTGGCAGTGTTCCTCCAAAGTCATAGTCTCGTTCCTACCAGTGTGGATGAAGCCTGGCTACATTTGTGAATCTGAAATCGTTGATGATCACAGAGTGAATAAAATTGTTAGCAAACTCACAGACAGGTTGAACAAGTGTGGCGTGATCAGTCCCAGATTTGATGTGCAACTCACAGAAAGGTCTGGAAAAATGGCCAAACAATCTGCTCCCATCCATCAGTTTGGCTTCATTGTACTGACCACCTCAGCTGGCATCACGGACAGTGAGAAAGCAAGATGAAAACACGCAAGAGGAAAAAGTCTTGGAATTCCTTCTCTAGGGATGTAATAAATAAAACAAATAAAATGTCTCAATGGGGGAAAAAATCAAACTAGAAAAGAACTTGTGATGCCCTCTAGTGAATTCTGACTTAGGAAGTTCTCATAGATGTTACGGTAGAACTGTAAGCTCCACTGGGCTTTCAAAGTTTGCTTCACAGTACCAGTACCCTCTGCTAAAGAACTTCTGATTGGATTCAAGATGCCAATGTTGACATTAATATTTGAATACATGAACATTCATGCTACCCAGCATTTCCCTTTAAAGTCTAGTGGACTGTCAAGCGCTAAATAAATTTCAGAATGTTATTGGTATCAAGGAGGATGAACAGATTAAATTACATAAATAATTCCTTATTTCTAAGGAAATAAACTGTACATATTTTTTCTTTTTGTTTAATTATTTTAATCTCATGCCTGACTGGACAATATTTGAATTATATAACTAATTACACCACAATATAATATTAATAATAATGAGAATTTGAATATTGAGAAAGGCTTTAGTTAGGGACCTCTCCAAATTATTAAGAAGCAATCGTGTCGACTTGAGGACCATGAAGTGCTTGATTCAGGCCATGATATTTTCAGTCACTTGTTAGGAATCTGAGCGATGGACAGAAGAATGTATTTCCTTTGAGTTATGATGCTAGAGAAGAGTGCTGAATATCCTGTGGACTGTTAAGAAAACAGTTACGTCTCAGAGAAAATATAGCCAGAATGCACCTTGGAGACAAAGATGTTGAAGCTTTTTTCTCACATACTTTAGGTATGTTGCTAAGGGAGGTTATTTTATGGGTAGGGGTATCAAGCTTAGGAAGATGGAGGGATGACGAAGGAAAGGAAGACCCTCATACAGGTGGGTTTATAAAGTTGCTGCAGCAAGAGGCTTTATTGTGTCAGAGATTTTGAGGGTGGCACAGGACAGGACAGGGTTCAGATCTATTTTCATAGGGTCACTACAGGGCATATTCAAATCATTGACACCTAACAATAACTACAGTTAAATTACATTGGTGGCTGAGTGGTAAGGAGTTATGCTGTTAACCCAAAAGCGTATGTTCCAAATCAACCAGCTGTTTCACTGGAGAAGAAGATGGGATCTCATCTTGTGTGATTAACTGCCCATGAAAACCTGCTAGAGGGTTAGCTATAAGTTGGTTCCAACTCAATGGCATATAAAAACGACTATATCACACATAATCACATACTATTAATCCCAAATTATGATATGCCAACAAATAACTTTTCTATAAACAACATAAATGTTTATATTATATGTTATTGAGGTGAATCACTGCAATTAATATTAATATCATTAACAAAGACTGATTTAATGTAGCCAGGCTAGAGACAAAGGAAAGAGCCTGGTTAATATAAGAAAGGAAATCTTATTAGAATACATCTACTTATTATGAAGTATGCACTGATGCTAGCATTTATTTCGCATTTGCATCAGGTTTTATAGTTGAAGTATATGTTATTGTTGTTATGTGCTGTCAAATTGTGTATAACCCATAGCGATCTTATGAACATACCTGAACCCAGTTCTTTCCTGTGCTCTCTTCATCAACTCTGATACACTTGAGTCCTTTGTTACAATCACAATGTCAATCCATTTCATTGAGGCTCTTCTTCTCTTTTGCTCATCTTTCACCTTTCCTATCATAATTCCCTTTCTAAGGACTAGCCCCTTCTGGCAACATGCCACAAGTAGGTGAGATGAAGCTTCACCCTCCTTGTTTTTAAGAAGCATTCTGATGCACTTTCTCCCAGACATGTCCACTTGTTGTTTTGGAAATCCATTAGATATCCTTTGTGAAGTACTCTCCTCAAAGACCACAGTTCAAAGTTACCAGTTCTTCCCCTGGCATCCTTATTCATTGTCTAGCTCTCAGATACATACCAAGTAATTGAAAAGTCCCTGACCTGAATTAGGTGCACTTTAGTCTTCAAAGAGACATTATTACTCCTCAGTACTTTTGAGAGGACCCTGACAGCAGAGTTTCTTTCCTAATGCAATATATCTCTTAATTTCTTACTGGTGGTGCCCAGAGTAATGATTGTAGATTCAAGTAGGATGAAATCATTGACAATTTCAATCTTTTCTCCATCTATTATGATGTTGTTTTTCAGTCCAATGGGAGGATTTTTCTCTTCCTGATGTTGAGATATACTCCATATTGAAAGCTATATTCTTTGATTTTTTGTAGCAAGCATTTGAATCCTCTTCACATTCACTGAGCAAGGCTGTATCATATGCATGACGCAATTTGTTGATGCACCATCCTCATGTCCTGATGCCACATATTTTTTTCATAGAGGCCAGGTTCTTGAATGACTTTGTTAGCATACAGATTGAATAGGTTTGAAGAAATGTTAGGACATGTTTATTCCTTAGAAAAAAATAAAAAGAAGCATCTTACTTAACTCAATAATTAAAACCAAACCTTGGTGAATCTTCATGGGTTATGCACCATTAAACAAATTTCGGCTTAGATAAAATGGATTTTTTAACAGAATGTAGAGTCATGTACATATAATAGTTTTGCTTTATTTTTAACCTCCCAATGCTACTTGCCACTCTTCAATTTCCTTGACAACTATAATTTGACATTCTCAAGTAACATTTGTTGGGCTAGTTAGCATTAAATTAATTTTTGTTTAATTTAAAATATACTGTATTTAATTGAGTCTCCCTAAAATATGCATTGAGTGTACTAAGTTGATTAACAAGATGATTCTCAATATTATGCAATTATCTGCCGTGTGATCTGTTTTAACCAACTCATGTGTCGTATCTTAACCTCCATTGTGTTAATGATGCAGCATGAGAGGCAGTTATGTTAATGAGGCAGGATAGAATCTACAGGGTTATGTTGTACCTTCATTCAAACTACTTTCAGTTATAAGAGATATTGAAGAAGTGTGAAAAGATCAGAAGGCACCTGATTGATATCTTTTCTATCAAGAGTAAAGATTCAGGAGTAATTGCATCCTTTGGACCGAGGCCTTCTGCTCTGAGAACCTCCTTGAATGTTGATTCCAGGGCATGGGGAAACTTCCAGGAACTATGGGATCACAGATGTTAAAAGGAGACAAGAACCTTCATCCAAAACCAATATGTAGAAGGCATTTTCCTTGGGCTGGAGCTCTAAGTTTGAAAATCTGGCTCCATGAACTGAAAGAATGTGTTGAAGCCATCAATTTGTAGTATTTTTGTTATCGCAGTGTCAGATATATAGAATATACCTTAAAAACAACCATCTTTCTTTCATATGAACCTGTAATGATTTTACTTTTCCTGTTGCTTACTTCTTTTGTTGGTGTTTCTCTTTGTTTAGGTTTGAAAATTTCTAAATCTAGAAAACGGTGATAAGACTTGTAAGACTTATCCATTGCTGAGAGTGCTGCTCCAGTTGGTTTTGAGTAAGACCTGGGTAACTAGTAATCTGAGGAGGACTCTCTCGACTCATTTGTCTTTGAGTCAGAACCAACTTATAGCTGACACTTGGGCAGGTTTTTATGGTTATAAATCACACAGGAGGAGATTATTTGTCTTTCTCCTTCAGAGCCGCCATGAATTCAAATGTATGGAGAGGAGTGGTCATTGAGTTAGCAGTGTAACTCCATAAAGATTAGGCCAACAGAGGTTCCTCAAAGTGTGGTAGGAAAAATATACATTCAAGGGTTTTTATTTCTCCCATCTTTTACTTTATAACAAAGTATGATAGAATATAAGTGAAAGAGACCACCTGCTTGCAATTCTCTCTTCTTTTTACACTAAGTATGTGCCCACTACAAGATGATTACTGTAATTACTTTGATCAGTTCATCATTCATTCAATCATTATTTAATATTAAAGTAATGTGAATTTAATATTTAAAAAATATTTATTTTTAAGTTGTAGTTGCTGATATTTTGCATAGTTTGAATCTCAATACTTAGATGAGATGGATTGGTGCAAAGTGGGCAACAGTGGGTTTAAAGAAAGCACAGGAGGAGTTGTGTGGATAGTGCAGGGTTGTATAGGATTTTGCTTGTTGCATATATTGTCATTATTAGTTGAGACAACTCAACAGTACTCAACAATAATAACAGGGAAGTTACTCTGATCCTGGAGGTGGAGACAGTTGAATCTAAGGAGTAGAACTGAGATAGAGCTACATAAGGAACCATGGCAAATAAGTGCATAGGCAGGGGTGTTATTTTCTGTTGAGTGCCTATTTCTCAGAAGAGTACGTACGTGGATAGACTTCTGCCCTAAATTAAGCTGAAGACATAGCCATGCATTTAGCCAATTGCTTCCATTGCAGACAGAAAACAACAAATTCCATTTTCTTGCATGAATATGGCTAGTTGCAATTCTTAGGTTCCGTAAAGTCAATTTCTCTCATAGTGACTCTGTCAGCAAAAGATTGAATCTTTGCCCTATTCTGAGCCACCTTGACAATCTCTGCCAGGCTCACACCCATTGTTGTCATTCCAGCTCACTGGGAGATGTCCTCTTTTTCATGTTTCTTAGATTTATTATTTTTTCCCCTATGAATTGGCAACTCTTGGTGTCATGCTCAAAAGCTAGTAGATTTTAGTAATGTCAAAAGGCCATTTTAGCTGAAAAACATAAGTGATTGCAAATGCATTTGGAGCTAAAAAGATAGGTGAAGATTCACATATGTTGTTATGTGCCATCGAGTTGCTTGCATCTTGTAGCGACCCTATGTACAACAGCCCTAAACCCTGTGCCAGTCTTATTGTCTCTGACACACCTACCCCATCACCCTAGTCACTGATTAGTAAAATATTAGTTTTCATCAGCAACCCCTAGTTGTCTTTACCATCATTCAATGTCCTAACTTTACATAATTTAGCATTTAAAGAAACACTTAGGTGTTTATATATGTTTGTTTTAATATTGAGCAATTTAACCTTTTGACTTTATTTTTTACTAAAAGGTAAGCAAACAAAAAGTTATCAGAAAATATGCTAACTTGTTCAATTTGGTCTGATGGTATTGCTGCCTCATTTAACACATAATAAAGGGCTATTCCAGGACCTCAAAGTTCAATGTGAACATGGTAATTTTGAATAGCTAATTAATACCAAATGTCTGGAAATATTATAGAGTGATTCCACCAGAATTTTGCTGTGATCTTTTTGTTGTATTGTCTTCAGAGTATCAATAGTTAAAATAGTTTTCACAGTTCAGAAAAAACCTCATAAATTTATTTACTTTTCTTGATGAAATGCCCATCATTATCACAACATGTTTTGTAATGATTAATGTTCATGAATTTATCTTAATACTATTAGAAAGTTAAGTATGGGATTATTAGTGAGGAAACAATATCATATCAATAATCTTTACAGAGTTCACTTACTATTATCAAAAAAGGTAATTTCATGATCAGAATATTCTTAAATGCAACATTAAGGTTAAGGATTTATAAATGAGTTAAACAGTACTGATTAACGTGTTAACCTTTGTCTTTATCCAGAATCCTAGCAATTGTCAGCTTAAACTTTTTTGGTTGTGAATAAACTTCGTACAAAATTAATAGCTAAATATTTTCTTTTTGTATTTTTGCATAGTTGATCATCAGTTAATAATTACTGGAATTTCTTAGTGTAATGAGTACCATATATAAAAACAATCATTTCTTATGGATTGTTTAAACATTTTTGGTATTTTGTCTCTATTTTTTAAAAATTTTATTGTTGTACATTTTCTCCCCCCCTACTATCCCACCGTGCAATGCACCCCTTGTTCCAGATTGTTCATATAATACATAATCAATAAATGCTTTTTGAAAAGTTCACACCCTCATCAGTTTTAATGCAGTGTTAATTATCTACCCACTTTTTTCCCATTCCCTCTCCAAATCTTCATGTCTGTTCTAATTTATGAAAGTGGTATTATACAGCATTTATACTTTTGTGACTGAGATATTTTACACAGCATAATGTATACAAGCCTATCCCATATTGTGTACTATTTTACTATTTCATCATTTTTCAAAACTATATAGTGCTCCATTGTGTGGATGTACCATAGTT
The DNA here is from genome assembly GCF_000299155.1 of Elephantulus edwardii. Lineage (NCBI taxonomy): Eukaryota > Metazoa > Chordata > Mammalia > Macroscelidea > Macroscelididae > Elephantulus > Elephantulus edwardii. The sequence goes on along the minus strand of NW_006399920.1, from coordinate 272,415 downwards.
TTTCTACCCATTTGTTTATTGATCGACAGTTGAGTTGTTTCTACCTTTTTGCTATTGTGGATAATGCAACAATAAACATGCGTGTTCATACATCTGTTTGGGTGATGGCTCTGGTTTTTTTTTAGGGTACATTCCCAGTAGTGGAATTTCTGGGTAAAATAATATTTTCATTTCGGACTATTTGAAAAAGTGCCAGACCGCCTTCCATAGTGGTTGTACCATTTTATATTTTCCCCCACAGTGAATAAGATTTCCAGTCTCTCCATAACCTCACCAGCATTTGTTGTTTGCTGCCCTGTTGAACTTTGCTATTGTTCCTTGAATGTCATGTTTAAAATCTCATAATTTTGATTTGCATCTCTCTAGTAGGTAGGGATTTTGAACATTTCTTTTTGTGTTTGTTTGCCATGTGAATGTCCTCTGGTGAAGTGTCTATTCATATTCTGTGTTTATTTTGTGATTGGATTCCTTACCTTTTTCTTGTTGATGTGCTAGAGTATTCTATACATTTTTAGAAATGAGTCCTTTCCCCCACTAGTTTATTTACAAAATTTGAATCAAAATTGAATGAATTTTTTCAATTTACCTCACCTCCCCATCCATCAAATTGTAAAATCCAATGATTAATCACCCCCTCCCCCCTGCACATCCACATCCCTCTGCTTCTAGCCTCTCCCACCCCTCCTGGATCCTTATATTCAGTCTACAATAATGGTCTTATACAATATTTATCCTTGTGGAACTTAGTTCATTCAGCATAATGCTCTCCAGTCCCTCCCAAGTTAGGTAATAATTTACAAAATCATTGCTCCTGCATTCTGCATAGTATTCCGTTGTGTGAATGTACCATAATTTCTCAATCCATTTGTTTGTGGTTGGACATTTGGGCTGTTTCCATGTTCTTGGTGAATAATGCTGCTATGAATATTGGTGTACAAATCTCAGTTTGTGCCTCAGTCCTGATACTCTCAGGGTATATTCCAAATAGTGGAATAGCTGGGTCACATGGCATTTCTATGTTCAGCTTTCCGAGGAAGCACCAAATTGCCTTCCAGAATGGTTGCAACATTTTACAATCCCACCAACAAAAGGCATTTGACAAAATCCAACAATCCTTCCTCATAATGATACTCAGCAAAACTGGAATAGAAGGGAATTTCCTCAACATAGTGAAACCAAGAGCCAACATCATCTTAATGGAGAAAAACGAAAAACATTTTCCTTGCAAACGAAACCAGATAAGAATGCCCAATGTCACCACTTCTTTTCTATATTGTATTGGAAGTGCTTGCTAGAGCAATATTATAAGAGAAGGAAATAAAAAGTATTCATAATGGCAAAGAAATGGTTAAACTGTCTCTATATGCAGATGATATGATAGTGTACACAGAAAACCTCAAAGACTCAAAAACAAACAAATAAACAAAAAAAACCAAACCCAACTGTTAAGAGTTAGTAGTCCAATTTAGTAAAGTGGTAGGATATAAGATCACTATCCAAAAATCAATAAGATCCCTTTAACAGTAACAAAGAGAACTCAGAGGACAAAATAAAGAAAGCAGTACCATTTACAATAGCCAAACACAAATTGAGATATTTGGGAGTGAACCTAACTTGAGATACAAAAGACCTATATAAGGAAAACTAAAATTACAGAGCATTTCTGAAATTCCTTTTTTTGGTTCATAGTGAGGAAAAAAAAATTGCATTTTGAATTAGACAGCTGGACTGAGTTTAGATGATCCCAATTTTATTGGCAACATCCAAAGCATCATAGTCAGGAGCAAGGCCTTCTCTCCATTAGGCCTAATCAATGTCATAGGGCTTCTTTACAGCTTGTTTGATTTAG
>NW_006399920.1:268766-269796 GCF_000299155.1 Elephantulus edwardii | reverse complement strand
TATGTAATAATTTACAAAATCATTGCTCCTGCATGTTGCATAGTATTCTACTGTGTGAATGTACCATCAAGCCATTTGATGTAGTTGGACATCTGGGCTGTTTCCATGTTCTTGTGATGGTGAGTAATGCTGCTATGAACACTGGTGTACAAATCACCATTTTTACCTCAGTTCTCATTTTCTCAGGGTATATTCCAAGCCATAGAATAGTTGGGGCATATGGAATGTCTATGTTCAGCTTTTTTGGGGAAGTGCCAAACTGCCTTCCAGAGTAGTGGTACCATTTTACTATCCCACCAATAATACATAAGTGTTCCTATCTTGCCACATCCTCTCCAATATTTATTACTTGCTGTTCTGTTAAACTTTGCCACTGCTACTTGATTGAGATGGTATCACATTGTGGTTTTTATTTGCATCTCTCCTATTGCCAGTGATTTTGAGCATTTCTTCCTGTGTCTGTTGGCCATCCGAATATCTTCCTCTAAGAAAATTCTTTCCATGTCTTTTGCCCATTTTGTAATTGAGTTCTCAATCTTTTTGTTGTAGAGGCTTATTTTATAAACTGTCATTATGAGACTCTTGTCTGAGATAGCATTGCCAAATGTTTCTTTTCAGTCAGAAGATGGGTTTTTTTGGGGGGGGGTTTATTATACCTTTTTCGAAAGTTTTTGATGTGAACAAGGATTTAATCCTTAGAAGGCCCCATGCACCAATTTTATCCTCTTCAGATTGTGCATTTCTGGCTGAGTTTGGCAATCTCTTTATACCTTGGAATACCTCTTCTAATCTTTATCTCAGTTTTTCTCTTATGAACTTTATGGTTTTGGACTTTATGAAGAAGTTTTTTGATATGAAAAATTATTTGAATCCTAGTATATCAAATTAATTTATTCTCTCCTGGCTGTAGCTGACACTTTGTCTTTTGACATCTTTCATATTATGTATATGTATACCTTTCAAATTATGGATGATAGGAATCCTACAGATACCCTCTAGTTACATCAAATGGAACAGCATTTAGCTGTTT
>NW_006399920.1:265203-266827 GCF_000299155.1 Elephantulus edwardii | reverse complement strand
TATGTTTGTTCTTTTGGAAGTCAGTACTCATTATCCTTCAACCACACTGCAAGACAAAGGCATCAGTGGGTATGTTTTATTATTATCTACTGAGATTTTTTTATAAAATAGAAAAATTAGACATTTGCTTTAAAACTTTATCAAGATTCCCAGGAACAGTGCAGAAACATTAAAGTAAATGGCTTTTGCAAGTAAAGTTCAAAACAAATGCTTCCAATAATACCTTGAAATGCACTCACAAGGAGCAACGTGTTACTTTTCTTTATATATTCATCAGGAAAAACAGTACTTTACTAGCCATGTAATTATTAAAACGGACTCTACAGGCATTACTTATAATTATATCTTTTTACATTTCCTTGTTAAAGAAAGGCCTATGGGTGTCCAAAAAAGTTATTGTTTTCTTTTTTATTTTTTTATGTTGACTAATAAAGAATGTGTTTTGAATTTTTAAATATCTATATGCTAATTTCAATTCTATTTTGTTTCCAGTATTATACTGTCTTGATACAACATTAAAATAAAAGCAGGAACTTTTTAATATACTTCCTTGATTGATTTTGTTCTTGTATTCTTAGAGGGAAATAAAATTCTGGTGATTTAGTAAGTGGGTATATTTCTTACATTTGTTTTCTTTATATGCAAAAATAATTTTCTAGCTTAGCTTTCATAAACATTCAATGTCAAAGCATGTTTCAGTCAGTAGAAACTATTTCAATAGTATTGGTTTTAGGGGTTTGTTTGGTTTTCTTTTTCACCAATTTCTGTTAGACCCAAAGCTATTAGCTATCAAACTAAAATGTAAGGTAAAAATTGTGATATCTTGTGATTTTAGCTGTATGTTAAAGATTATATATTAGGGAGATCAAATATTCTTTACATTGCAGGGTATACTGTTGTTTTTTTTTTTAAAAAATCCAAATGCCAATAAGCTACTCACATTTTCATAAAAACATGGGATAGTATTGATTTCCATTTAATATCTCAAAGACCAATGCAACTTGACCTTCTTAATTTTAGATAGCTAATCTAATTATCTTTTCATCCAACTTAAGGCCTTGATATTCTTATACATAAATTGAAGTCCCTTACAGAAATTTTTAAACTAATCTACATATTTCCAAAGTACTGAATCCTCCTATTCCTTGAAGTCACAAAATGGCTGTGATGTAACTCTCCCACGAAAGAGAAATGGTTAATAAAAAAAATACTTCTTGAATGTTTAAAATTTCTGACTTGAGCCTTGAGTTGTACATTCAACAGAACAAATAGTTTGATGAATAGTTCAAAATGAAAAATGTTCAATGACACAAGCTCCAAAATAAAACTCAGTGTAATAAAAATTCTAGATAAAAATGTTAAAATGATTTTTAAACAATTGTTATAATCATTAAATAAAATTTATTTTAAATATTAAAATACAGGATTCAAGTGATTGCCATGAGTGGGAATGGACTGTGTAACAGTTCATAACAAAAATAGCTGTAAAGGAGGTAGAAAAAAGAGACTTCCCGCTGAAAATTGTATTTTGTTCACTCTTAAGAGTCAACTTTTACAACTTAAACTTTTACTTCCTCAAAAATAGCTTAAGCCTAAAAATGTTTCCTCTTTTGATTATATATAC
>NW_006399920.1:240043-263599 GCF_000299155.1 Elephantulus edwardii | reverse complement strand
ACATGGTTTGAATACACTGGAGGGTTAGTCAACAGCACACAACAACAAAAGGCCCTAATGTAGATGCTTTCGTAGCACTCATCTGGTAACAGGAAGGTTGGAAGTTCAATACACCAGCTGTTCCTTGAGATAAATATATGAATTTCTGCTTCCTTGAAAGTGCTACAGAACAATCTTTCTCTGACTGACAGTCCCTAGGAGTTGGAATCGATAGAATGGCAGTGCATTTAGGTCATCTGTGCATCTGTTGTCCTCATTTCCTAAGTTTTTTGGTAAGCAGCTGTTTCCTTATTAATGCAACTATAGTGTTTACCTTGTCCTCTGACTGTTATCTTCTGCTCTGATTTCCTTATTTGAGAGTACTTTTTGATCCTGGGTGCCTCTTGAAACTGAGAAAACAGCAATGCTCCTAAGAGTGCCATAGACTTTCTCTACATCTTTATTGCTAAATAACTTTAAACTATCAACACATACCTAAACAAGTAAGGCTTTATAGTAAGCATAGAAAAAGTCATTTTGCATATATTATACAGGGAACAGAAACATGAATAAGAAAGAATAATTGCTAACCACACATGCTTACTATTGTATCTGTTTTGAGCTGAGCTTTATTATGCAAACAGGGAATATTAAAATGCATGACTTAAAGAGATTTACAGTCTCATTGAAGAGACTGCATAAGTGTATAGTAAAAAGATGGATAGGATATTTTAAAAAATAAACAATAGAGTGCTGTATATGGATAGAGATTTGAATTTGAGCTCAATTGAGCAACTAATTGTAATTGTAAGGAAAATATTTAGAATCATGTCTAATATTTATGCTTTTATTATGTGTAGTCTAGTTAAGTATCACTCATAGCCATCCTATGAACAACAGATCTAAACCCTGCCCTGGTTTGTTCCATCCACATCATCTCTGACATATTTGAGCTGGTTGCTTTGGTCACTGTGCCAATCTCCGTCATTGAGGATGTGCTTCTCTTTCCCTAAAACGTCTACATTAATAGAATACTCTGAGAAAAAGTGTCAGATGAAATAATTTAAGGACTACATGCTGAAATAGAGATTCTGTTCCATATATGAAGTTGTTGTAAGATGTCACTGAGTTGAATAAGGTATGAATAAAGCCTATAGTCAAAGCAAGCCTAGCCTATGAATAAGGGCCCTGTCCTGTCCTGCTGTGCTCATCATCTCTGACATACTTGAGCCCACTACTGCGGTTACTATGTCACATTCATCTGGTTGAGGGTTTTCCTCCCTTTCACTGACCTTCCAGATTTCCAAGCATGATGTCCCTTTCCAAGGAATGGCTTTTCCTAGCAACATGCCTAAATTATGTGAGATGAAGCTTTGCCATCCTTGCCTCCAATAAGCACTCTGGGCTGTGCTTTCTCCAACACATATCTGGTCTTTAAGAAGTCTATGGGATATTCAGTACTCTTTTCTAACATCACGGCTCAAATACATCTCTACTCATCCTTATTCATTGTCCAGTTTCCAGAATCATAACAAGTGATTGAGAAGACTATAGTCTAAATCAGGCATACCTTAGTCTTCAAGCTGACATCATTGCTCCTAAGTAATTTGGAGAGGTCCCTGATAGAAAACTTTCCCAAGACAATCTGTCTCTGGGTCTTCTGGCTGCTAGTTCTAAGGGTGTTGGTTGAATTCCAAGTTAGATGAAAATGTCAATATCTTCTCTCCATCTATCATGATTTTGCTTTTTGATCTATCAAAAAGAACTTTTGTTTTCTTGATGTTGAGATGCAATTGGTATTTAAGGCTATGGTTTCTGATCTTTTACAGCAAATATTTCAAGTCATTCTCACTTTCAATAAGCAAGGTTACTCATCTGCATAATACAAGTTGTTGATGAGCCTTCCTCTGACTCTGAGTCCATATTCTACTTCATACAGTCCTGCTTGAATGATTTGCTCAGCTTAAAGTTTGAATACGTAGAGACACAGTGTACAACCCTGACACATACCTTTGTTAATTTTAAGCTATGCAATAGTCCCTTACTCAGTTAGGACATGTTCCTTAGTCTAGGAAATGATTTCACAATGTGCATATTTAAGTGTCTGGGATTCCCATTCTTCTCAATATTAGCCATAATTTGTTATGATCCATATAGCCAAATGTCTTTGCATAGTCAATAAAGCCTGAATGGATCTTCTCTACGATTTTCTGCTTTCAGCCAAGATCCATTTGACATTAGGAATGATATTTCTGATGCTCTGCTTTCCTCAGCTTTAACTTATAGTAGTTCTCTGTGCAATTTTCAAGAACTTTTTCTTGCATGTGATATTCATAAGCTATGTTATATAATTTCCACATTCTGTTGGCTCACCTTTTTTGGGAATGGAAAGGAAGATAGATCTCTTCCAGTCACTGTCCAGGTAGCTATTTTCCAGATTTCCTTGCACAAGCTGATGAGCACATTCAAGCCTACCTTTATTTGTTGAAACATATCAACTGATATTCTGTTGATTACTGGGTTGTTGTTGTTGTTGCTACTATTATTATTTATTATTATTATTAGCCAATACCTTTAAAGCAGCTTGAACTTTTTCTTTTAATATCAGTGATTTTTTGTATGTTATTTTCTGATATTTTTCCATGCTAACCAAATATTTTTTGGTATAATGACTCCGTGTTTCCTTGATTTTCTTTTAAAACTTTCTAGATCATTCAGAATTTTGCCTGTACCATCTGTCAGTATTGCAACTCAAGGCTTGAATTTGTTTTTCATTTACTTAAACCTTAAAAATGGAAAGCATATTTTCCCTTTTGTTATTCTTTGACTTCAGTTCTTCGTACTTTCTGTTATAATTATTTCCTTTGTTTTTTTGTGTTGTTTTTTTTTTAGTTGCCTTTTGAATTCTTCTGTTCTACTATTTTGCATCAGCATTTGTTCCCTTTTCTTTGGCTTTTCAGTGTGCTCTTGTGTAATTTTCATAGTTCTAATCCCCCTTCGTGTGTTTTCCTTTCTCCTCTGTCTTTGTAATGACCTTTGCTTCCTTCATATGGTATCTTTAATGTCATCCTATAACTCATCTGGCCTTCAATCATTGGTGTTCAATGCCTCAAACCTATTCTTAGAACCATTTTTTTTAATTCAGATGGGATAGACTTAAGATTGAATTCTTATGGACTTGTTATAGTTTTCTTCAGTCTCAATTTCAACTTGCACATGAGTAATTTCTGGTCTATTACACACTTGACGGCATATAACAACAACAACAACAACATTCCACACTCAGTACCTGACTTAGTTTTGAATGCTAATACTGAGCTTCTCCAATGATACTTTCCAAAGATGTTGTCAATCTGATTTCTGTGCAGTCCATTAGGTTAGGCCCTTGTGTAAAGTCATCATTTGTGGGTTTTCTTTAAAAAGGGGTTTTTAAATTAATAAATCATTGAATGTACAAAATTCTGTGATTTGATCTCCAGCCTCATTTCTGTCACCAAGTCTTTACTTTCTGTCATTCCTTCTTCATTGTTTCCAACTTTTGCTTTCCAGTAACTAATAATTATTAACACCCCTTGATTACTTATTGGATTGATTTTGGAAAGTAAAATTTGGTGGAAATTACCAGTTTCTTCTTCTTTGCTTTTAGCTGTTGTTGTATTTATTTGAATAATAGTCATACTAACACGTCCATCTTGTATGTATATGGATAGTATCCTACCACAACTCTGTACCTTAGGATGGAACTTGAAATTCTTTTTATCTTTGAATGAAACACTATTTTTCCTCAGTTTTTTATTCTTAGTATAGAAGATCATGGGGTTATCTGATTCAAAATGGTCAATCTCAGTCTATCACAGTTCACTAAGGCCTAGATTGTCAATTTTCACTCATTGCATTTAACTTCTCAAAACTTTCTGTTTTTATATACTCATATTTCATACATTCCACACTCCAGTTTTTAAAGAATATGTATTATCAGGTGATTATGTGGAAGGGCTCAGACAGAAAGTGAGGTGGATCTCCCAGATTAAAACAAGCTTGGAAGGAGGAGTGGCATCCACTTCCATAATAGCTTGCCTCCTGAAAACCTATGAACCTGGAGAAAGGATGAAAGGCAACCAAGCATCAAGGACTCTCCTTCATAGGGTCGCTATGGGTCACCTGCAACTCAACAGCACTTAACAACAACAACAACAACATGTGGAAGGGAGCTCTGGTGGCCTAGTGGCAAGAAGCTGCACTGCAATCTGAGAGGTATGCAGTTCAAATCCTCCAGATACTCTGCTGGAGAAGGGGCAATCTTCTCCAGTACCAGTCAGATCCGATTTGATGGTACACAAAATATAATAATTTTTTTTAAAAAAGGTCATTATGTGATGTTAGTGTGTTGTAATACAGGATAAAACAAGACAAATGGGATTTCTGCTCTCATATACTTTAATGAGTCAAGATAGCAAAATTATATATCTTTTAAAGTAATTGTATATCTTTGAAAAATGTCTTTTCAATTAATAGTTAAATGCTAGATAATGAAACAATCAAAGTGAAGACTTTTAAGGGAGGTAAAATTTTACTATTTCAAAGAAGATCTCCTTCATAAAAATTAAAGTTGGATATATTCTTCCTCATAGCAACTCAGTTTGCTGAAGCATAAGTGATATGTGGAGCAAGAAATGTTAGAAAGTTAATCAGAACAAAAATAATGATACCTAAATTTATTTACTGGACAACTGATCCAGCACTCCAGAATTATGTGTGTGTGTGTGTGTGTGTGTGTGTGTGTGTGTGTGTGTGTGTTTTACTCTGGCTGAAAGTAGAGATTATCAGAAATGTATTTACTTATGATTTATTGGTGAAGCAAAGCCCTGAGTAGAATGGGAATTCCAGAACACTTTATTGTACTTAAGGTCCTCTTTGTGCATTATAAAGACCAAGAAGCAGTTCTTTGAACACAACAAGGGCATAATGCCAGATTTAAGATCAAGAATGGTATATATATGAATTGTATCTTTCTCCTTGCCAATTTAATCTATATACTGAATAAATAATTTGAAAATTTGAACTGCATGAAGAAGCATGTGGCATCATGGTTAGAGAAGATTCATCAACAACTTGTGATATGTAGATGACAAAATCTTGGTCACAGAAAGTGAGTAAAACTTGATTTACGTACTAAAGAAATTTTAAGATACAAGTTTCAATGTGATGGTAACTCATCAATAAGAAAGCAAAATCCTCACAATTGGACCGATGAGAAGACTGAGGAATTCATACCTTTGAATTATTATGTCGGCCAAGTGTACTGAATATGTCATGAAAAACCTAAAGAACGAGTCAGTCTGGGAGGAAGCATAGTCAGCCTGTCCCTTAGGTGCAAGAATGGTGAAGCTTTTCTTCACAAACTTTAAGCATTTTGTCTTGAAGTTCCAGATGTCTCACATGCTTCGAACATATTGTCAGGAAGCAGTCATTGGAAACAGGTATCATTCAGTTGAAAGACCCTGAACCAAATTAATTGACCCAGTGACAATGACCATAAGCAGTACATACATTGTGAGGATGGTGTGGGATAGGGCAAGATTCGATGATGATCATTGGACTGCTAAGAGTCAGTACAACTTACCAGCACCAACAACAGCAATACTACCCTCTATGTTGTTGTTGTTATGTGTCGTCAAGTCACCTGTGACCCTACGTATAACAGCCCTAACCCCTGCTCTATCCAATGCCAATCTTATTGTCTCTGACACATCTATCCTCATTATCTCAATCACTGATAAGCCATATCATCAAGGGTCATCCTCTCCTGTACTGTCCCAACACCCTCCCATGCATGATGTCCCTCTCCAAGGCCTGGTCCCTCCTTGCAACACATCCTAAGTATGTCAGACAAAGCTTTAGAGTCCTTGCCACCAAGGAGCAGTCTGTTCTCACCCTCTTTGGGATAAACCTGTTTGTTATCCTAGCTGTCCATGATATATTCAATACTCTTCTCCAGCACCACATCTCAAAAGCATCCATTCTCCTTCTATCATCTCTAGTCATTGTCCAGCTTTCTAACAAGTAATTGCAAAGCCTATGGCCTGGATCAGGCACACATTAGTCTAGACTGACATCACTGCTTTTGAGTATTCTGGAGAAGTCCCTCACAGCAGACTTTCCGAATGCAATTCATCCTTTGATGTCCTGGCTGCTGGTACCCGGAGTGTTGATTGTGGAGTCAAACAAACTGAAGCTGTTAACAATCTCAATCTCCTCATCGTCTGTCATGATGCTACCAGCTGGCCCAGTGGTGAGAATCTTCAATGTAGGAATGAATATTTTCACTGTACATATTAATAAATAACTATTTCTGCTAAACAACTTACCTGTCAAACCTATGATTTGAATTATTATTTCATATTTGTTGCTGTTAACCATTAAGTTGGACTATTGTTATTGTTTGCCATCTTGTTTGAGCTGACCCATAGCTGACCTTCCAGTGGATTTTCAGAAACAGTAAATCAGAGATCCCCCACCCTTCCCCCAGGAAACATCTTGAGATTGCAGCTTTTTATCATTTGACCTCCAAAGCTCCCTAGATTGAGTAGTCCAAAGTTAAATTGAGTAGTCCAAATAAATATGAAGAACAAGAAACTGAGAAGAAAATAAAGATAACAAAGTTGAAAGCAAGAAAACTCTAGACAATTACATTAAGAAAACCATTCTAATGTATGTGTTTCATTATGTGCCATCAGGTTAGAAGAGACAACATTAAAGTTAAGAAACGGGAAAATGCTGATTTCTTAGTATAGGATAGACAACATAGTAGAGGAGAATAGAGCACGTTGAGTATGTAGAGGAAAGAACCCTGATCTTCAAAAGAAAGTAGCCAGCTATTAAAGTTCCAATAGAGACTACAGAATTTGGAATGGAACTGAAAGAGTGAAGGGTTTAAGGAAAATTTTTACAAACAAGCAAGGCTTTTAAAAGGTTTTGACTTTACTACATGGAAGAAATACTGAATGGATGAAAAGAGACTGGGCAGAGTTAGCAATGGAAGAAAGAAATCAAGGTGTCAAGGTTTAAATGTAGAATAGATTTAAAACTTGATACTCTCTATAAGTTCTCCTCTCTCTGAGTAATGGAAAGAAGAATCTGATTTTAATGTGAATAATAATTAAGGAGAAAGTATATACTGTTTACTTTTGAATGCTATTCTTCAATTTAGGGAGATATTTATGATAATAACAGCTATTACTTATTCCATGCTTATTACGGGCCAAGTCCCATGATAAACATTTCAACATTATCTCATTTAATAATCACAACAATCTAATAAGGAAGGAAATAGATTTCCTTTTTACAGATGCAGCGATTATTTTAGAAAAGGCACAGCTGGGATTTTAACTCAAATTTGCATTGCTACAAAGGACATGTCCTTCTTACTCTATTATACTGCCTCACATACATTATCATTCATATTCACATATTTGCATTTTTGTAGATGAGCTTTTAAGCACAAAAGCATCTCTCTATTTGAATATGGATATGTAAAGAACATTGAAAAATGAATGTCTTTCTGTTGGTCCTTGACTAATATTAGCACTTTCCCCCTGACTCTCAGCCTTTCTGTATTAGAACAAAAGAATGTTTGAACACATAAGATAAAATTCTAAAATATTTCAGAATATTTTCAATAACACCACAGGCACTAATGAAAGGTCAAAAAGAAAGTGTGATTGGTAAAGGTGAAAGTCAATAGGATAAAAGTGAAAAGGCAGTTGTCTACAACTTTAGTATGAGGCCACGGAAACTAGTGCTTCAAGAATCAAAGTATGCACCTCCTGCAAAAATCTAAAGGGGAGGAGAGTAGAGGGATGAAGATGAGGGGGTTCTTAATCATTGGGTCACACAGTTTGGTAGGAAGAGGGAAGGGTAGGTCAATGAAAGGGGAAAGACCTGGTGTGAAAAACAATGTATACTATCTCTCTATGTCTATGTCTATGTCTATGTCTATGTCTATGTCTATGTCTATGTCTATGTCTAATCTATATCATATCTATCTATCTATCTATCTATCTATCTATCTATCTATCTATCTATCATCTATCTATCGACCTACCTATCGATCCATCAACCTATCGATCTATCGAAATTAAACTGTGAATTCAGAGCCATCAAAATTTCTTTACCTTTTACATCTTATCTCTCCTTTCCTCTGCTTTTCTTCAACTCTTGCCCTCATGCTCTCCTAATCTATATGTTTTCTCTTTTTAATATCTCAGATCATAGAACTTTTAAAGTAGCAGATAAAGACCAAAACAAATCTTTTCATGCTCTACTATTTTTTAAAAAATGTTATATGTAGATTTTGTCATTTGTCAACAGATGTGATCAATGAAAATAAAATACTATGATATGAAGTGGTTAGAAGTAAAAAGCATCAAAATTCACCCATGCTAGAGCCTCAACAATGAATACAAAGACTCACTGTACCAATAGAATTGGTTGGAGCTCAGCTATTTCAGGAGAGTGACTAAGAACAAGATCCAATGGTACTGAAGGAAGAAGTCCAAATTCCATTGGCAAGAAATGGAATTGATGTCATTGAAACCAATGACTGTGTTTCAATAAGCATTTCAGAATTGAATATGCCTGCTCGTCTGTCCCAAGTAATTGTGAAGACAGTCACCTGGACCACCACCTGGAAAAGATCTTTGTGCCTACTTTAAGAAAGAAAAAAAAAATTGCTCACTAGAATGTAGAATTTATTGAATAATATTAATATTACAAACGAATAAAAATCTTGCTAAAGAGATTTCAAAACAAAAATAATTTAAGAATGCCTACAGCAGTACCTCAACAAAGAAATGCTTGAAATCCAAGCTGGATTCTGAAGAGGTTATGGAACAAGGGACACTCTTGATTGTCAGATGAATCCTGGCTAAAAGCAAAGAAATATGTTTACTTATATTTTAATAACTGTGCAGAGGCACTTGATAATAGGATGATACTGCATTATGGATAACACTGAAAAAAATGAGAATCTGAAACCACATAAATATCTCAGCAGACCTTGTAAATAAAGTCAAAGAAGCTGTCATTTAAACAAAAAACAAGCAAAAAAAAGAGAGAACACTACATTGTTTAAAATCAGGAAAGGTGTAGGTCAGGTTTGTATCTGTTCCTACTTGATATATATACTAAGCAAATAATTTGAGAAGCTGGACTTTATGAAGAAAAATATGGCCTCATGTACAGAGGAAACACATCAAACACCTGCTTTATGAACATTTCACAATCTTGCTTTCAGAAAGAAAAGAAAACTTATTTACTTACTGAAGAAGAGCAAAGGTTCACTTACTCACTCGTTGCCAGGGAATCAACACAGGCTTATACCTTAGCCTCAGTTGGGTGTCTGAGGGACAGGAGGAGATTGATCATCTTTCTCCTAAGGAGGTGCTGGCGGATTTGAACTGAAAGACAGCCCAACCTCTGGGTTAGCAGCGTGTCTCCCAGGGGATGAAGTCACCTGAACTCCCCTGATCACAGACTACGTCCTTCATTAACATCTTAACAACAAGAAAATAAAAATTCTCATAATTCAACCAATAGGCAACATCATGAGTGATAGAGAAAACACTGTTGTCAAATATTTCATTTTTTTTTATTCAAAATCAATACTCACAGAAAAAAATTAAACAACTCAAGAAATTAAACAGCACATTACAATGAGTAAGCTTGCTGCCAAGGACGTTTTAAAAGAGCTGAAGCACAAGGATTTTACTTTGTAGACAAAGTGTGTATTTTGTTTCCTCCAAAGACTCATGGTTCAAATCCACCAGATGCTCCACTGGAGAAGGAGGGGCAATCTTCTCCTCTGCCAATCGAATCCGATTTGACAGCGCACAACAACAATGGGGGGAAACTGTGTGTATTTTGTTTCCAAAGTCATTTATTTGTCAAATGTTTCATATACCTGTGAAAGTTGGACAATGAAGATCAAAGAATAATTGATGTCTTGGATTATATGGTGTTGGTGAAGAATATTGAATGTGCCATGGAATGTCAGAAGAACAAACACATCTGCCCTAGAAAAGGATTGTTAGAGTGCTCATTAGAAGCAAAGATGTGGAGTCTTCATCTCATATACTTTAGACATGTTATTAAGAAGGAGCAAAGGACATTGTGCTTGTAAAATAGAGGTTCAATGAAAGAAAGGAAGACCCCCACTGAGATGGATTGACATAGTAACTAAAACCGCATTTAAGGATACAGAGAAAATAACAGTGGCAAAGAGTCAGGCAGCAATTGGTTTAGTTGCCTATAGGGTTATTGTGGCTTGGAGCCTAGGTGATGGCTTCCAACAATAAAAACAAAAACAAAAACAAAGAAAAAAAGATTCTCTTCCCTAAAGAAAAGAAAATGTAGCTACAAAACCAGGGAGTGATAAAGCAAACCTAGTGTAGTCTATCAAATCAAATTCCATTATGGTCATTTTATATCTTTTCCTTGGAGTCATGAACATTTGACGATGATATATTGAGACCTGAATATTCATATCATTTGCATCAAATAGCTTAAAAATCTTTGGTACTTCATCACATCTCTCCTTTGGGATTCATAGAGATCTTTGTAATTCTTGCTTTAGTGCAAAGAAATGAGTATCTGCTTATGTTGAAAAACCTTGCCTTTTCCATTATTCAAAAGTGCCAGAATTGACAGAGCAAGCTAATTTTGGAATGAGGTTCAAATTATAGTCATATATTATAGTTATGATATGCAGTCTTGCTATTATTATAGCTATGCATCTCCTCATAGAAAATACAAATAATTGTTTTTAAAGAATTCTAACTCCAAGTACTTGTGAATGATAAATGAAATACTATGTTAATTTGATAATCAAGAAGTATATATATGGCTTGCTTATACTATGTGCTTTTATGAACCGCATTTTTCAAATATGTTAAATTGGGTTCTTTATTTAAGAAACTTTTGAGTGAGATTACATTCATGATTTTGCAGAGAAACTGGTAATGAAAAACTAAGGAAATTCTAAAAATGCAATTCTAAAAGAACTATTGTTGTTGTTTTTATGTGCCATTGAGTCCTCTGCAACTCATAGTGACCCTATTTACAAAAGCTCTAAACTCTGTTCTATCCTGTGCCAACCTAGCCATCTCAAATGCACTTATTCCCACCATTCCAGTCACAGAATCGATCCATCTCTTTGAAGGTCTTCCTTTCCTCCACCACCCCTCCACTCTTCCAAACATGATGTCCCTCTCCAAGGACCAGTCCCTCCTTGCAACATGCCCAAAGTATGTCAGATGAAGCTTCAGAATCCTTGACTCCAAGGAGCATTCTGGCTTCACCCTCTCAAAGACAAACCTGTTTGTTCTCCTAGCATTCCATGGTATATTCAACACTCTTTTCCAACATCACAGCGTAAAGGCATCAATTCTCTTTCTATCAACCCTATTCAGTCTCTAACTCTCTGATGCATAGCACGTAATTGCGAACACTATAGTCCGGGTCAGGTGCACCTTAGTCTCCAGCCTGACGTTTTTGCTCTTCAGTACTCTTGAGAGGTCCCTCACACCTAACTTTCCTATAAGAAATTTGTTTCTTGATTTCCTGGCTGCTGTTACCAAGAGTGTTGATTGTGGAGCCAAGAAAACTAAAACTGAACTATCTCAATCTCTTCACCATCCATACTGATGCTGCCAATTGGCCCAGTGGTGAGAATCTTTTTCTTGATGTTGGGCTTCAATCCATATGGAGGCTACAGTCCTTGACCTTTTGCAGCAAACACTTCAGGTCCTCCTCAGTTTCAGCAAGCAGTGTTGTGTCATCTGCATAATGCAGATGCTAAAAGAACTAGCAAAAGTAAAAATTTTAACTTTTTAGAAAATATTATGATAAATCCTAACTAATTCATTGTCACTATTTGGCTTTTCTAGCTTAAACTTAAGAACTGCTGAACTAGATTTTGAACATTAACTCTTTGTTAAGTACGCATTCAAGATAGGGATTTTGTTTTAGCAAAATGGTTTTTAGAATGCCAAAGACAATTATCTCAGGCCAAAGATTGTTGAATCATCTGTTTCTTTTAAGATTGTCATCTAGCTCACGGTACAAGAAGTCATCAGTGCCATTTTAATGATTTTAAATAATAATAATATAAAAAGATTTCCATAACTATCTTTCTTTAATATCTTAGGAATATATAACTGCTTAAACATGTACTCATGGAATTCATTGAGCACAGTGATTAGGTGCTCAGATATTAACATAAATATCAGAAATTTAAACTATAGGAGAAAGATATGATCAGCTACTTCAATAAAGATTATAGTTCTAATGAATGAAAAGCCAATAAAATTTGTAAATTTTCTCTCAAATCATGATAGAAAATTATTACAGATAATAAAGACATGATAGCTTTGGAAATACATAGGAAGTTCCACTCTGTTTTAAAGTGCTTCTATGTGTTAGTATTATCTCAAGAACAAGTAGCTTAAGTATCTAATCAATAACATAGTTAACACTGATGGCCTAGTGGAAAGAAGCTGTGCTGCTATCTCAAAGGCACATGGTTTGAATCCATCAGCTCTGGGCGAGAAGGATGGGCAATCTCCTCCATGTGGTAGGTTGATTCTGACTTGACAGCATACAACAGCAACTCCAACACATGTATTAGAATTGTTGAATTCTATTTCAGGTTTCCTTTAAACCGTGAGTTTTTACAGAAAAGCTATAGGAACTTCATCAAGCTATTTTTTTTAGAAAATAAACAGACGTTGCTGTTTATTGCCTTCTAGTCAAGCACAATTTATTGTGACCCCATGAACAAAAGGCCTGAAGCCCCTCTACAACTATCAACAGTTATCAAAGTTCATAGTTTCTGGAGACGTGCAATTTGGGAAGTAGATGCCACTCCTACTACTTATATGCTTTTTAAATAGGATTTTTATTGTGGTTTTAATGAAAGTTAGCAGAAAAGTTGAATTTTCATTCATTCATTCACTGTTGCACATTTTCCGCCCCACCCCCCGCAATTCACGTTAAAAAATAAAATTCTTTCATTGTTGCATAATTTCCTCGCTCTCCCCAACATCTTCCCCAGTCAACTTTGCTATGTACCCTTTATTCTGGACTGTCGTCATACAAATAATGCCTAATCATCTATTGCTTTTAAATAGTGTTTTTTTCCGTCATCTGTTCCAAAACAGTATTCATTATCTCTCACCTCTTTTCTTAGTTTCTCCCAACCACCATGTCAGTCCTGTTTTATAACAGTGGTGTTATACAGTATTTGTCTTTTGTGGCTATTTCACTTAGCATAATGTCCTTTAGGGTAACACATGTTGTGTAATATTTTATAAGTTCCTTGTTTTTCAGTGTGACATTGTATTCCATTGTGTGAATATACTATAGTTTTTCTATCCATTCATTTGCTGATGGACACTTGGGTTTCTTTGATCTATTTGCTATTGTGAATAACAGCAAAAACAAGTTTGTGCACATAACTGTTTTGGGTGGCAGCTTTGGTTTCTTTAGTGTATATTCCTAGTAGTGTAATTACTGAGTCAAAAGGGTTTAAATCCCAATTTGCCTGTTGTTGACTGTGTTCTTAGCGAAGTTTCTTGTATTTTAAGTAACTTTGGAAAGGTTATACTGCTGGTAAATTTAGTAAAATTATTCCAATATATTAAGAGTTTGACATTTAATACTAGTATATATAAAAATTCAATCTTTAGCTATCAATTTTATCAACATAATTGACAAATCTTAAGGGATTTTGTCACTACTGCCACTTTGTTATTCTACCGCATTTAGCTTACTTTGATGTTCTTTTTACCAAAAGAAGATATTCCTGAGAGCTGCCTTTCTTTGTTACACATACATATTTTCTAAATTTTATCCCTGGCTGTAGATAATCTGTAGTCACTAAGGAAATACACTTCATTTAAGATGGGCTAGAATATAAAATTGCCACCTGATACCTGTAAAAGTAAATCATGAGGAGTTTCATGTCATCACTTGAGGTACCAATTTATTCACTGTCTTTGGGAAAGCTGGAGTCTTTGTAACATCTAAGTAAAATAACTCTCCTTGTCTCCACAAATTTAAATTTGCTTGGAAAAGCTATAGTGTAAGGAAATTGTCAAAGAGCGTTTCACATGAAATATCCAATAAATCTAGTCAATTTTATGACATCTCCTACCCATCAAATTCTGTGTTGGAGATTTGTAAAAAAAATATCCTAAATCAGTCATTCTAAGTTGAGGGTACTGATTCTCACATCATTAAAGTTTAAGATTTTGTTTTGTTTTGTGAGTTTTCACTATAAAGCTTAAGATTTATTACATTAATTAGAATATACATTATGAAAAATTGTAGAGTCAAGCACAAATATTACCAATTTCGTAAAATCTATTGGACTTGTTCCCTTGATTATTGACTACTCACGTTCTATGTGTAAAGAGTAGGAGATACGTCAGAGGCTGAGATGTCATCCTAGAATTAGTTAAAACAGTAAATTAACCCATATTCACATGCTAGTTATTAACTGAAACAATTTATGAAGTTTTCACCTTCATATTATTTTCATGAGTTGATATTAAAAATGGCGACAAGTTAGGAGAAAAATTATTGTTGAGAGAATGCCCACATTCATCTTGACTCAAAAGGGACAGAAGAAGGATGTCAGCCTAATATCAGTTAAGGACAAAGCTCAATGTTCTTCCTTTTTAATTTGGAATCTTCTTCATATATTGAAATACAGATATTTGATGTTTAGTGTAGGTTCTTTCTGTTTAATCTTGAGTGTTTTTTGACCAGTATTTCCTCTTCTTCCACTGGGTATCTGAGAGTTTTCTTTGTTGGAGGTGAAAATTCTAGGTTTTTCCTTATAGCAGAGCTTTCATGTAAGCATGTAAAGATAGCAGTGCATCCTTCTGAGGGTAGGTGAGAATGACTGTGGTGGATTTGTTAGAGGACAAAAGATATCAGACAGGATAATCGTAAAATTCTCCATTAGAGTACAATAAAATTTCATCAAACACACCTCAATATCATTGCCAACTCATAGCTGATCCTCCGTTGGGTTTAAAGAGATTGCCCGTGTTTCTCCCTGCAGAGCAGCTGGTGGATTTGAATCACTAGCCTCTAGGTTGACAACCTAGTACCTTAGCAGTAGGTCACCAGAGCTCCCTAGATTTTAGTATGTCTTTTATACACACACACACACACACAAACATACACACACATATATATATAAAATGTACATTTGTGTGTATGTATTTTATATCATATGTGTGTTATAGATTATATTTTCAAAGGAATTAGGTAAGGGTCATTATCAAAGGAAAATTATATTAGAGAGACTTGAGCTCTTTAGGATGACAGCTTTCACAGTAGCTATATTACAAATGTGCTGTATCAAATAGGTGTGAGTATATTTTGCACTGTTTTTGTAGAGTACAATAAAACACATTTGTCATTTCCCTGTGACCATCTGAGACAATTCAAAGGTACTACTACATTGTATTTTTCTAAATTTATCTTAACTTGGGAAGACAAAATCAAGACAGTATTTTAAAATTTTATTTTCTATCTTTGCATGCCAAATTTGTATGCTGAGACCTGGTGATTTCTCCCACCCTCCGCCCCCTTCCTCCCTTCCCTTTACCATTGGGACTTCCATGCAAATCTTACTAGTAATCCTTCTCTTTTTACAATAATGGTCTTATGCAGTGTTTATCATTATGAAAATGAGTTACAGATGTATTTACAGGATGAAGATAGGATCATTGAGATGTTAGAATTGTAAAGGCTTGAAACTGACTACCTTGTGATTAAAAGTCAATGTGATGTTTTAAACATAGAAAATAGTAACATTCTAAAGCAATTGTGTTTTTCCCCCTCAAATTTAAAAGTTTGATTTAACACTTAACATATTTACAATTTTAAGTTGTAGCAGTGTTAACTTCATTCATGCATGCGTACAGTTCTTTTGGGATAGCTAAGAGTATAATTTTAAAAATTTTGACTTAGGTTTAAAATTGTAAGAAGAAGACCCCTCATCTTTTTCCCATGGAGCTAGTTGGGGATTGAAACCACTAGACATGTGTATCCTTTTGTTATCAGTGTAATACTCCATAGACTACCCCAGAGAACCCTCCTCTTTATATCAATTAGCTCTTAATAAGGAAGAAGATTTCTTTTTAAATTAAAATATTCATCTTGACTATGCTACACTCTTCTAAAATCAAGAAAGAAATATAGTAGTGTTAAAACCCAAATTCTCAAACTAGCCTTATCTGTCCAAACATTCACTTTTGTTATTTGACTGTAGCTCATTTTAGGGGGAGGGTCCTACTGGTGGGCTAGCATTCTGTAAGTCAAACTTTAAGTATGCTCATGAATAGTTGTTATTTTCTCGCCTGTGGGGAGACAAGAAAGAAGCACATTCAAAGTATCAGAATTTCTGTTTCTTTTCCTCGTGAGTTATTTATACATATATTATTGTGGGCTCTAAGGAGCTCTGACGGCCTCATGGTAAGTAGTTGTGTTACAGTCCCAAGGGCACATGGTGGATCCTGCATCTGCTCTGTGGGAGAGGAATGGACAGTCTTCTCCCTTGT
Organism: Elephantulus edwardii; assembly: GCF_000299155.1. Taxonomy (NCBI): domain Eukaryota; kingdom Metazoa; phylum Chordata; class Mammalia; order Macroscelidea; family Macroscelididae; genus Elephantulus; species Elephantulus edwardii. The sequence continues at coordinate 246,986 of NW_006399920.1, read as the reverse complement.
CATTTACAGCCTCTGAAAACCTGCTAGAAAGTCAGCTCTTATCACACAACAATAACAACAACAACCAAAAAGTCAGAGATTTGAATTCATCAGCCACTGTGGGAGAAAGATGATCTATAGAGTTTTCCCTGTTTGAGATTTTGAAATGGTCACCAGGCTTACTTTTCAAGGCTGTTGTGTTCATTTGACAGTCAATTCTATCAATCATTGAAGTGATCTGAGGAATCTATTTTCTCTTGTGTGTGATCAAGCTAAACAGACTCATGGTTGATACTCCAGGGAGTTTTCAGAGGCAGTTAATATCACGGAAGGAAAGTGCCTATTTTTATCCTGTGGAACAACTGGTGGATTCAAACTGCGTGCCTTCAGAATTGCAGGGTAGCTTCTAACCATTACCTCTTGTGATTTTATCTTTATCCCAATGCCTGATGTCATTCTCCTGCAAGAACTTAAAAGATTATTTTCCCCAAGCTGCTAGATGTGAAGTATGCCTCAAAATACTTCCTTTCTCCCCCTCTCCCCACCCCCCACTAAATTTATGGGTAAACAGGCGGTCTTCTTCCAGGATAACTTTGAATTGTACACACTCATATGGATGTTCCCCACTGAGACCTGGACTTTTGAAAAATAAATGACATAAAAACGCATTGTCTGTAAAAAAAAGCAGCTCCATCTGTTCTGTTTACTTTAAGCTGAACTTCCCCTACTCAGTCTCATGAATATATCTCAAGTGTAGACTATCAAAAAAGTCTAGCCTCATAAAAAATAGAAGTAAGTGCCCTGCTGCTTTTATTTTTCAAGGTGTAGACATAAAAATATTTACAGAAAGAGTTCAAAATAAATGTAGATGAGTAGCATGCAATTTTACTTTAAAAATGTATTCAATATTTGATATCATTCACCTCCCCCACACTTCTTACTCAGGACACAACGTTGAGCCTATTCAAATGCAATGCTTTTAAAAGGAAGAGGGGTTCAAATGCTTGACTGAGGCGTTAGATCCCACATAATACATTTTGGGAATCCTTTCTAGGTACCCATTTCTAGTTAGTATACTCTCTGATTCTTAGGATTAAAAAAAAAAAGAAGTAGTTTTAGCATGCAAAGAAATTACTTACACTCTCTGAATAGTATGAATATTATTGGCAGGAATTGTGATTTCAAAAATGAATGTTCTGTGTAAAATGTTTAAGACAGAAAGCAGACTCTTATGGAGTCTTAGATTTCTTTCTATTCTAGCTTCTTTTAATCACCGTAACAATTAGGACCTTTTTCTTTCTCAGAGGATAATCTCATGGTCATTACTGGCTTGACTTTTGAGTGTAAAGTATCCTGAGAAATCATTATTTCTTCATATTTTATTTTACTATATGAATGACTACATACATTTTCTGTCCTTGATGGGGTAGCTTATAAAGTGTTGTGTGCTTATTTCTCATTGATAAAATTAATACTATCAAATAAAAGTTCTTGGAATTTAGCAATGGTTGAATATGTGTTTTGTTTGTTTTTTTTAATCTGTTTTAAATCTATTCTAATCCCTTGTATTATGCTATGATTTCTGGTTATGAGTCTATTAAACTTTTTATGGATTTTTGCATTCCTCTTAAGATTAATAGGAACTTTCTCCTTTTCTCGGGAACAGAGATTGATTTTTATTTCATATTCTTACCTCACTCAGTTCATTAGAACAATACTTATCTGATTTGTGACTACATTTCATTTGTGTGCTCTAAGCCTTCCTGTCTGCTGCTATGAGCAAGCTCTTCATTCAGAGGCTTTCCAGCAGCTTTCCTTTAAAGATTTTGCAGTTCATACAAGCAATATATATATATATATATATATATATATTTAGAGGGTGTAGTGGCACTTCTACCTTGCAAGTGAGAGTACTCTAACTGGGGAATTCCATTACTGATGCATTAAAGGTTAAAAAAAGCACTATTAGGTCGTTTGAGTGAGTCCCTTGAGGTATGAGAGGGAAAAGCAATCTTCCTGTTTCATGCTCAGAAAAGGATACTTCAGTGCTGCTCTACACAGGTACTGTCAAGCAACCAATTTGCAAAAATGTCACTTATTATGCCCAGTTCAGACGGCGGAAATGTTTCTCTCACTTTCTTAAATTTCACCGCTGACTGTTCCATTTAAAACACTAGAATCACTTGTTGAGTTTTAGATGCCATAGGATTCCTCCACCCCCTTTTAAAGAGCAAAGAATCATTTCTGCAGACTATAGACAGAAAAGAAAGCACAGATTGAACAATGAAGAAAAGTATAGAGTGTGTGTGTGTGTAAAATACTCTCTTGGAGTATTTTAGAAAAAGTATGTGTTTTGTTTTGTTGTTTGTTTTCTTAAATCATTCTTTTTACAGCCTGGGTACCAGCTCTGCTACCTATTAGCTTTATCACAGAACTAGTTTGTAGGACAATCCCCTAACCTATCAAGATAAAGTCATAAGATGTATCAGAAACGATTTGTATTGGAATCCCATAGGAAAATATTTTTAAATGCCTGGTATAACAGAGGGATAAAAACACAACATGCACAAACTAGAAAAGTAAGTATTTTATCCTCTTTTTCACATTTCTAGAATTAAGAGTGCTTCTCAAACCAAAATAAGAGAAAAAATAGAAAGAAAGAAAATTTGGGAAACTAAAGTCTAGCATTAATTTCTTCTTGCTTTGTTTGTACAACCTTTTGGGAAGTTCTGTTATCTACTGAGTAAGGCATTATTATTACGTGGGGAAACATTTAGTCCATCTCTATAGTACAGTGCAGGAGGAGATCTCTCATATGTAACACTTTTCTGGAATGTAATAAAAAAATATAAATAACAAAAATGGAAAGTGATAGGAGCTGATACAAACTACTGGAAGCTTCCCCAAAAGAAAATACATCAATCCCAGCAAATGGAATATTAACTTGGAAATTAAAATTTCAAGTTCAATTTTCTCCTTCCCCATAAAATGGCAGTTGTGTTAATTTTTTCCAAAACCTCACATTCTGGTTAATTATTCCCATGAAAATGCCCTTTGGTATTCCTTCTGCCTGAGTATCTGTGTTTCAGCTGATTACTTTTAAGAGTTAAAAAATATCTTTGCTAATAGTTCTATTTTTTTTTTACATAAAAGAAATTTTATTACATGAAATAATAGTCTAGAAAATTACACTGGCAAAAATAATATTTCTTTTATGTTTCGTCACCTTATACTTTCTTGTTAATTCCTCTTCTTTATTCTTATGTCTTTTTAATCCCAAATCTCTACTATGTATGTTTCAGACATCAGATTATTTTCTATCTAGTTAAGATTGTTTTGATCCTTCACCAGCCTGGCAATTAATAGTTTACAAGCATTTTCCTGATTCCAGACAGTGGTCAACTATTCACTAACTCACCTCCTACGTTTCTGATCATGGACCACAAATTTTTTTTACTTAAGTAAATTTAAATTTAAAAAAATTAAATTCCAATTTATCCTAAGCCAGATATATTCGTAAGGAGTTTTCTGTCATAACTTTATAATTTAACTAATAACTCAGACTTTCTTCTTTTAAATAATTATCATTAGTTTCTTTTAAATGCCATAGTGAACTCAGTGTTTGCTAAAAAATGTGGGACCATTCAGGAAGGCGGAAGTCCTGTTCATACATGATATCTCATACAATAATACAGTTTTGTGCAAATAGCAAAGATTTGGAAACTATTAGTTTAAATGTCCTCAGAAAATTGTTTAATCTCCCAGAGACTTAATTTTCTCCTCTGTGAATCTTTGCTGACATTAATGACTTGGAGCTTTCTTTTTATAAACTCAGTACACAATGGTAATGGCAAATAAATATCTACATCTCATATCTGCCTTCGCCTCATTATCTACATAGTAAAGAATTTAACTTGTAACGAATTGTGCTATCAATCCAAAGACATGTGCCTTCAATCCACCAGCTGCTCCATAGTAGACAGATGGCCTATCAACTTCTTTGTGATTTACTGTGTCTCAAGACCTGTCAGTTAAGAGTCAATTCCAACTCGGTAGTACACAACAACAACAACAACAACAACAAACAACAACTTAAGAGGAAGTGCAACCAGGGTGCTACATAGAATTAAGTGTTGTTAAACTCATATACTTTGAGTGTGTCTTCAGAAGAAGACATACTGGAAAGGATAAAGGACCAGAGAAAAAGAAGATCTTCAACAAGAGGTATTGACACAGTGACTATAATTATGAGTTTGAGCATCTCAGAGATCATGAGGATGATGCAAGGATAGGTCAAGTTCAGACTCATTTTTCATAAGGTCACTATGAGTTGTAGTTGTCAGACACACCTCACAACAATCAACATGACATCAGTAGGGTTTGTTCTTTGGTTCAAGTAATTTGATCTTTGTCTTGCTTCCTGAAGGATAGCATTAAAATGTTCTCATTTTATCAGTACCTGAGATGTGTTTGTCATAAAAATTATACCTGAGGGTTTGTCCTAATAAGTGGGAATTTTCCAAGCTAGATGATCATGAAGTAGCCTGGTATTAGTTGATCTTGGGTGGACAGTATCATGATTCTATTGTGAAATGAAGCCAGTGAAAGTTCAAGACATGAATGCTTCATAAATTTTCTGGTTGACAAAAGGCATTAATGAATGTTGAGATGATAAAATGTCCCTTTTTGAAACATAAGAATTCCTTACTGGTTGTCTTACAGGATCTTACGTGTGAGTCTTCATATCATATCCTTGATCCTACAATTAAAAGTTTTTCAGAAAAGCTCTTCTGATGATTTTTCTTAGACTTCCCAATGAATTCTTGAACAGCAATTAGTAGTGAGGCCAAGTATCGGAAAAGAAGTAGCTAGGACCACCCAGGTTTGCAGATGGTATCCTGAGGAATGATATAAAATATGTGGGTGGCTTTGGAACTCTTAATTCTGTTGACATATGAAATCTTGGGTCTATATGGAAATTGGAGTAGTTTGGGTAATGGTATTTTCAATAGCTTCATGTACAAGTGAAAATAAAATAATCAGTGAACAAGACAGAAAAACAATTGAGGTTTTTGAGTCGTTGTATTATGGAAGAGTATTGTCTGAACAATGGACTGTCAAAAGAACAAACAAATAGCTCTCATTGTAATTTTAGCCAGAAGACTCCTTAGAAACAAGGATAGAGTGAAGCTTACTATCACTTACTTTGGACATATTTTCAGGATGGACCAGTCCCTTGAAAAAGACGTTATGCTTGGACATACAGATAATTTAAGAAGAAAAGAGGATGAAGTGGTTGTTATATGTTGTCAATTTGACTGTGACTCACAATAACCCTATGAACAGTGGATCTGAGAACTGCCTTATGCTGTACCATTCTCAGTGTCTCCAACACATTTGAGCCTATTGCCACCATCTCTGTGTCAAATAGCTTCCTCTCTTACACTGACACTCCATATTTCCATGCATGATGTTCCTCTCCAAGGACTGGCCCCTTCTTACAATGTGCCCAAAATAAGTGAGGGAAAATGTCACCATCTTTGCATCCAAGAAACACTTTATTTTCATTTTCTCCAACACAGAGATCTTTGTTCTCTTGACATTCCATGTTGTATTCAATATTTTTTCCTAACACAGCAATTCAGAGGCATGGATTTTTCTTCTGTCAACCGTAGCTGTTGTCCAATTTTTAAATGCATAGCAAGCGAGAAGGCCAAATTGTGGATTAGGTGCCCTTTAATCTTTATTCTGACATCACTGATATTTAGTATTCTAGAGAGGTCCCTCACAGTTATCTTTTGATTTCTTGCTTTCTAGTTGTTGTTATGTTCTGTCGAGTTATTAGTGACTCATATCAACCTTATGTACAACAACTCTGAACCGTGTTCTATCCTGAGCCAACCTTATTGTCTCTGACACAACTAGCTCCATTATCCCTGTCACAGAGTCAATCATTCTCATCCAGGGTCTTCCTCTCTTGCACTGTTTCTATCATCCCAAGAATGCTGTCACTCTCCAGGGATTGTTCCCTCCTTGCCCATGCCCACAGTATGTCAGAGAGAGTGTCAGAATCCTTCCAACCAAGGAGCACCATGGTTTCATTCTTTCCAGGATGAACCTGCTTGTTCTCCTAGCAGCCCATGGTATATTCAGTACTCTTCTCCAGCACTACAACTCTGAAAATGAGCTATTGTTTTGGAAATTCCATTAAACACTTACTTCAGCTAATGCTTTGCATTATTTTCTAAATATTTGTACGTTATTTTCAGAAAATAATTATGCTACTATTTGTTCTACATCATGTTCTTACATAATCAAAGTAAAACTAGAAATGATTGTTAGAAGAGAGTACATTGTGTACTACCAGAATAAAATTTATAATACACTGTATTTTTATATGCAGGGTCTCAAAACTGGTTATTAGAATTATAAAATGTTGATTTCCCCCCTAATATGTGGTTTGTATGCTTCTTATTATTTTGAGTCATAGTGAATATTGAAAGACATACATTTCCACAGAGAAGCCAGTGGGGTGCATTTGAATAAACACACTTTTTCCTTATGTACTGGTAATAAGCTTAAGGCTGTATTCACTTTTCGCTAGATATTATGCTAATATTCAGGAAAATCTTTTAATTGATTTACCAATATGTATCTCTTGAACCTCATCATTTAGTTCTCTAAAATATAATACTTGTTTAACTTTATACTGTCTGTCCACTCTCATCTTTCAGCATTATGTTCTTATTGAAAAGAAAATTCATTTTTGAGTAGAACTTTCCTAGTAATACTTTGCTGTATAAAAAGATATATGAATTGATTCAGTGAATAGGGTAATGGGGTAGATGTAGCAGAGATAATAAGATTGGCACAGGATAGAGTAATGCACAGGGCTATTGTACAGAGGGTCGCTATGAATCACAAGCAACTCAACAGCACATAACAATAGCACATGTGTGTGTTT
>NW_006399920.1:238326-239481 GCF_000299155.1 Elephantulus edwardii | reverse complement strand
GGCTCCACAGTCACCACTCTTGGAACCAGCAGTCAGGAAATAAAAAGAATTATTGCACCAGGAAAATCTGCTGTCAGTGACCTTTCCGGAGTATTGAGAAGCAACAATGTCAGTTTAGAGACCAAGGTGCACCTGAACCATGCCACGGTGTTCAGAACTACTTCTATGCATCAAAAAACTGGACAGTGATTAAAGATAACAGGAGAAAAATTGATGCCTTTGAGTTGTGGTGATGGAGAAGAGTCTTGAACATACCATGGACTGCCAAGAAAACAAATAGATCTATCTTGGAGAGAATGAAACCAAATTTCTCCTTGGAGGCAAGGATGTTGAAGCTCCCTCTCACATACTTTGGGCATGTGGCCAGGAGGGACTGATCCTTGGAGATGGACATCATGCTCAGAAGAGTAGAGGGACAGTCCAGAAAAGGAAGACTCCAGATGAGATGGATAGATACAGTAACTGGAGCAATGAAAGTCAATGTGTCAGAATCAATGATACTGGCTCATTAAAGGGCAGGCTTAGTTGCTATGAGTCACGAGCGTCTCAATGGCACATAACAATAACAGATTTGATTGAAAAGTTAACTCAATGGACATTTGAGCCTTTAGTATAAAGGAAGAATATATTGAGAAGAGGAAAATCTTTAAAGTTCTTTGTAATCCAGAAATACTGTGATATAAAAATATGAATTTAATAAGAAAATTGAAGAAATGAAGATGATGATTAGAGAAAGAAAAGACGCACACGTCTTTGGGAGAAATGTTGTTCTCTAGATACATACATGTAGACCTTGTGTGCCTCCATTTCAATTTTTACGTTACAATAGAGAATATTTGAAATGATTTTGTTAAAATTGCTACTGTTTACTACCAAGACACATTTTCTCATGTTTAGATTGGATGCTCTCTGAGTAAGATTGCCTGTCTTCATGATTCTCTGAATTATTGATGTTTTGAGTTTTCTATTAAACTGTTGAACAATTATATATCCTAGGAAACTTTTGGATAGACTAGTTTGCCAAATAACTAAGGAGGATAGAAGGAGAATTGATGCATTTGAGCTGTGGTGCTGGAGAAGAGTATTGAGGGTACCATGGACTGCTAGGAAAACAAACAGATTCATCCTGGAAAGGGTCAAACCGGGCTGCTCCTT
>NW_006399920.1:230248-235996 GCF_000299155.1 Elephantulus edwardii | reverse complement strand
CGCAGGCAACTCGAAGGCACATAACAACTACAACACAGGTACACATGAGTAGAGGAGGGAGCATGTGTATGATTCAGAGTCACAGTGGTGCATTTTGAATGTTCTTAAATGAATGTGAATTCAGATTAGATAATGCATATAGAATACGATAAAAAATGTTCATTCTCAAGGTGTGCTCATAAAAGCTTCACAGGCCAGAATATTGATATGTAGCAAATGGAACTCATTTTATTTTAGTATGAGAGCCTTCCATTTACTTTGCCTACTTCCAAGAAAATAATCTGGGTTTCAAGTCATAATGATAGCCTTTATATTTATATTCAAGGTTGTTGGGTTTTTTTTTATTATTTAGGTAAGATGATGAATTTTCTAGTACTGTGATGTACCCAAGCCCTATAATATTTTAAAGCCACTGTAATTTTGTTGAAATCAACTATATCCACTCCTCATTGATATAGTTTTGTTCCAAAGATCAGACACTAAATGAAAATCAGAATGATGTGAAAATAGAGGATTTCCTTATCAGATCACAAAATAAAAAATAATCTGATATTACATAATTTGTGAATAATACTGTGTTAATGATGAAATTTCTTTCATAAGAATCCCTGAAACCATGGCCCTGTCAATCTAAACACAATCTAAACCATACAGTCTTGTTATCTCTTGCCGTACCCCTTAGCTTTCGTTACTGCCCACTGTATTTCATTAATTAGGTAAAGAGAAGATTTTTACTATTATCATCAAGGTGAAATATCAGAGATCAAATAGGAGGATGAATATTACTACCAAATCTGTTTGGTAATGATATAACTTTTATAATGCCAAGAGGTGTTTAAAGTGTATAAAACAAGTTTCTTGATTATTTTTCCTGGCAGTTCTATTATTTCATCTGACAAGATCATTTAGAAAGATGCTCAAAATGCCATGATTCTCTAACATGATTCAGTATGTAATTAGCTTAATCATGCATCATTATCAACATATGGTATTGCCATTTGTTGTTGACTGGTCAGGATTGTACCGTGTTACCTGGTTACTAATATATCAACTATCTGGTGTAGCTGCTGTTCATTATAACAGAATATTGACATGTTAGTTTAGCTTTCAGGATTGCTTGTCATAATGGTCTTCCTTCTGACTCCAAGTGATTATTTCCCAAATACATTTTGAGTCAAAGAACTTTAGACAAGCAAATCAACAGCTAAAAGAAAAGGAATTACAAAAGACTTTATATAGATTGTAGTGCTAAGACAGCGTTTCGGATCATGTAACTGAATGCTGGATTTTAGGTAGTATGTATAATATGACCTTTGGGCTCACAGTTGTAGGACCATTTTTCTATATTTTTAAATAATGTAATAACTTTTTGTCGTGTTTTCAAAATGCTTTCTTCTATAGGGAATGGGTGATCCTTTGTGTGTGTGTTCCAGGGAGGAAGAACAAGAAAATAGTAGTGAAAGGAATTGTAATGTTAATCCATAATAGTAAGATGGGAGGATATGTATGGAGCTAAAAATTTAACTAAAAATATATAAAATACATGGACATCTTGTGTATAAGCTTGTAGAAATAGAAAAATACTGAATAAAGCCAAAATAATTATTCCTAAAAAAAATTTCAATTTAATTTGTTCATGTATGGTTTTCCTGGGTTATAATGAAAGCCCTATATTTTGTCATGTGAAAAAAGAACAAATATTAGAGAGAATGTTTCTTAATAATTTTAATTAAAATAAAACAAAGCCACTTAGTAGATTACATGATGTATCATACATAAATTAAATTATTGATAAAGTATAATATTAGACATAGCTCACTGAAATGTTCTTCTATAGAATATATGTGCTAATTTATGTTCCACCCTGCAAATATAATGCATTTGCCTTATTTGTTCCTAATATTCAGTGTACATCAGCATGAAGAGACAAATGGAATGAGGAAGCACCTCCATGAGTAGTTTAAGATAAAATGTAATTAGACCCTCACAAAATGCAGACCAGAATAGAGAGGAAACTGAGAACTTGGAAGGCCTCACATTATTATGAAAGCAATGAGATCCATGTAAGGTTTTAGAAGGGTTATGTCATGGTCTTATTTGTGGATTAGAATGCTTATTCAAGTAGTGTCAAGGAGAACACATTAAATGGGACATGCAGGGAGGAAAAAGTAAACTAGTTAGTGTCTTTTGTAGAAATTAGCAAAGCAGAAATGACCTATAAAATCAATTCATGACAGTTGTTAGGGTGGAAAGGAGTACTCAGTTTCAGTACATATTTAGGAATGAACGTGGCATCAGGATTGGAGGAAGAGTCATCAACAACCTGCGTTATGCAGTTGACACAACCTTGCTAGCTGAAACGGAGGTGGACATGAAATGCTTGCTGCCGAAGGTCAAGGACTTTAATTTTCAATGTGGATTGACGCTCAACAGCAAGAAGACAAAGATTCTCACTACTGGGCTAATTGACAGAACCATGATAGATGGAGTAGAGATTGAGGTTGTTAACAATTGCAGCTTGCTCAGCTCCACAATCAACACTCTTGGCAACAACAGTCAGGAAACCTGTCAGCAACCTCTTCAGAGTACTGAGGAGCAACAATGTTAGTCTAGAGACTAAGGTGCACCTAATTCAGGCCATGGTCTTTGCAAATTCCATGGTCTGTATTACTTGCTATGCAGAGAGCAGACAATGACTGACAGTGACAGAAGAAGAATTGATGCCTTTGAGTTGTGGTGCTAGAAAAGAGTCTTGAACATACCATGGATCATCAAGAATACATAAATAGATGGTTCTTGGAGAGGGTGAAACCATGTTTCTCCTTGGAGGCTAGGATTTTGAAGCTCTGTCTTGGGCATGTGGAGAGGAGGTATTGGTCCTTGCAGAAGGACAACATACTTGAAGAGTGGAGGGATAGCTCAGAAAAGAAAGACCAAGGATAAGATGGATTGATATGGTAACTGGGCCCCTGTGGGTTGATGAGTTGGAATCAGTAATATTGACTCAGGATAGAGAAAGATTCTTAGCTGCTATACACAGGGTCACTGTGGTTCGCAAGTGAATTGATGGCACACAATAACAACAACAACAACATGATAATTTGAAGATGGGAAAGAAGAGTGTTTTGGAACAAAGGTTGTACAATTATGGGCCTTACACTATTTTGTCTTAGATGAGTACACATAAAAAAGATGAACTACAAAAACTGCAATGTAAAAACTTTCAATCTTCCCCAAAGAAATATATGCTTATCCTCTAAATCTCTTAAATTCTCTGTGGATTTCAGAATACAGACATAAAAGCACCAGAGAGATAGTAACATATGGTAGTTTTTTTTTTTACTGTGTTCTTTTTTTGCCAGTAAACTAAACCAGAATAAGAAGTTGTCAAAAATATGAGTAATAGAGTAAGACTGTCTCCATTTAAAATACTTGTGCTACTTAGTATCTTCTTGGTTGAGGTCATTAAATTTAGTAAGCAAGGACACTCCCTACTTTATAATGGTATGGGAAAAACACAGAAAAATGGGTAACACAGTACAAGTGAAAGTGTGAAAAGAATTTAGCACAGGTTCTGGATGTGTGTGTGTGTGTATTATATAAGCTCTGGTGGCTCAGTGACAAAAGCTGTGCTGAAATTCCAAAGGCATACGGTTTGAGGCCACCAGCTGATCTGTGTGAGAAGGATGGGCAACCTCCTGCCTGTGATTAATAACTTCTGAAAACCCTCTGGAGGCTGTGCCATCGAGATAGAACCAATTTATAGTGAATCCTTTGGAATAACAGTGTAACTTCTTGGAACTAGGCCACCACCAGTAAGTTATAGATAGATAGATAGATAGATAGATAGATAGATAGATAGATAGATAGACCCATATAGATAGATAGAAACACCCATATATACATAAACACACGCACACACACACACACACAGACACACACACACACACACACATATCACGGTTGATTGCCATCAAGTGAAGCATGACTCATAATGACCCTATGAACAAAAGCCCTGAAGCCTTTCTATAACTATTGTTATTTATCAAAGTTCATAGAGTTTTCAGAGGCATGTTGTTTAGGAAGTGGATGCCACTCCTGCTTCCAAATCTGTCTTAAACTGGGAGTTCCACCAAACACTGTCCACCATGGGTAACCATTATGGCGTTTGACACCCCAAAGGCACAAGGTTTAGCATCACAGCAACTCCAGGTTACCCCAGCACAGCACCCTAACGGAAGAGTCATGCACCACTTGAAGAATGTTCCTCTAAAATATAATAACAATTTACTTTTAAATACAAAGGCCAGAGAACATACTTTAAGTGTTGTTAAGTGTCATCAGGTCAAAACCAACTCATAGCTGATCCTTCGGTGTGTTTTCAGAGGCTGTAAATCACAGGGGAGCTGATTGCCCATCCTCCACAGAGTAACTAGTAGATTTAAACTACAGGTCATTGAGTTGGCAACACAACTTCTTATCATTAAGCCCCCAGGTTAGTTCCAACTCATAGCAATCATATTTCCCACAAAGAAACCCTGCTGGGTCCTGTGGTAGCCGCAGAACTGCTGCTTGTTTGAGCCCCTTTTTACATCCACTTTGTCAATCCATCTTGTGTGGATCTTTCTCTTTCTCATAGTCCTACTAATTTAACAAGTATAATGTCCTTCTCCAGAGACTGTCTCTTCTGATAACATGTCCAAAGTGAATGAGATAACAATCTTATCCTCCTTAATTCTAAAGAACACTCTGAGATACTTTTTCCAAGACTAGGCTAAGATACAGTCACCATTTTTTCCCAACAGGATAATTAAATTGCCAACAGTTCTCCTTTGGGAATTCTCATTCATTGTCCATCGTTCATCTATGTGTGAGATGATTGGAAATACCACAGCTTGAGTCAGGTGCACCATAGACCTCAAAGACATCTTTTCGTCTTTAAAGTGCTATCAGCTGCTCCTCTAGCGAGAGATGTGGTGATCTATTTCCATAAAGGTGTACAACCTTGGAAATCCTAAGCAGTAGTTCTACCCTGTCTACAGAGGCGTTCAATCAATCAAAGTCCAAATTGGTTAGATGGTGATTTTCTGTTTGGTTTGGGTGCCGCTAACCAACTAGTCTCTACCTAACAAAGTATTTTTTAATCTCATTATTGTCAATATACATATATGTAGCTATTTCTTTTGACAGTCTCTTAAAACAAGATTTATCTCATTATGTCCTTCTTCCTTAATGAACCAGTGAATTATAATTTGGAACATATCTATGTTTAAGTGAAAGTCCTATTTTAAATCGTTTTAAAATTCAATTGTAATACCTTGAAAACGAAAGACATTTCTTTTACAGCCATCATTCTCCATCTCTCTCTGAGTCTTTCTCTACTGTATTTAATTGAAATTCATAATGTATGATGGTTAGTGCCTGCACTTCAGGCAGTTCTCTGATGATATTAAGGGTGTGCACCAAGGATGTGTCCTATCTCCATATCTTTTCAATTTATTTGGGGAACAGATTATCCAGGAGGCTGAGCTCTATGAGGAGAAATGTGGCATCAGGATTGAAGGAAAACTAATCAACAATCTGTTTTATGTAGATAACACAACTCTGATTTCTGAAACAGAGGAGGACCTGAAGCACTCACTGCAGAAGGTAAAGGATTGCCACCTTCGATATGGATTGAAGTTCAACATCAAGAAAACAAAGATTCATACACTGAGCCAATTGGCAGCATCATGATAAATGGAGAAG
>NW_006399920.1:225324-229858 GCF_000299155.1 Elephantulus edwardii | reverse complement strand
TTATGCTTGGGAGGGTGGAGGGACAATGCAGGAGGAAGAGCCTTGATGAGATGGATTAATTCAATGACTGGAGCAATGGGCAAGTGAGTTGGAGACAGTGAGATTGGCACAGTATAGAGCAGGGTTTTGGGCTGTTGTACATAGGGTCGGTATGAATTCAGGAGACTAAATGGCACATATCAACCCCAACAATAATAGATATGTTTGGAGGAGCTAAATGCAAACAAAATTGAGCATAAATAAAATGTATTTAAGATTGTGTCCAGTTCGTAGAAAACTTTCTCAAAGAGCACCCGTTATTTTACTTGACAGTAAAAGTAGAGGGCTTTACAGTGATGCTTTGCTCTCCAAAAGGTGCTTTGCCCAGAAATTCTCAAACAAAGCCTGAGATTAAAACCTCTCCTTCCTATGTCAGCCTGACTCCCTACCCAAAATCTTCTCCCATACCACTGGTCAGCAACTCCACATTTTAAACACCTTCTCCCCAAGTGCTTTCACATATTCAGAGCTCTATTCACACATAGTTTTTCTCTCTCAAATGTCCTTTGCCCCTCTGTCTGTTTTGTGAATACCTGTGTTTATTGTTTTTTGGGATACGGTTCAAATTTCACTTCTTATATAAGCTTTTTCTGACACTGCTACTGCCCTGTCAGCATTTTGCCATAAATAGCTGGGAAAATTTAATGAGGTCCTCCATTGAGTAGGCACTGTGAGAGACATTGGGAATAAAAATCAAATAAAACTTGTTCTCCACGGAGGATCTTAAAGAACAGTGGGAATTTTAGAGGTAGACTGTAGTATTTCTGTATTACAACATGTAAACAGTTATATTTCACTTATATGTTTATTTGGCTGCCCCCTGGACAATACGTATGTATAAAATGCTATATTTTCTCTAAGAAAATATAAAAATTATATACTTCTATATAAAAATGGTATCTTTCTATAAAAGAATTAGATGCAGAGGCTTAGAGCAAGAATTTTGTGCCATTTCGATCCAATTCAAGGCCCTATAGTTAGCTAAGTGGAGGCCCTTTGATAAGTTGTTAGCTTCCTTCTCTCTCTTGTTGCCATTGGGTGGGACCTGACTCATACTTGACCTTCCAGTGGGTGTTTGGGAGTCTGTAAGTTGCACGGAAGAAGATCACCTACCTTATTTCTTGGAGCTCCTGGTGGGTTCAGACCACTTTTCATAGGTGGGTTCACAGAGGCCACTTTTGGGTGAGCAGCACTTCCTATGGTCTACGCCTCAAAGCTCCATGATATCTCTATTTTTTCTTTGATAAATCTTAATTTTCCTCCTTCTTCTACTCTTCCTTTTTATTATTGCTGTCACTCTAGAATTCCTTTTAATCATTGCATTTAGATGGTAAACGGCATTGAATGTTGTTATGTGTGAGCAAGTCAACTATGACACACAGCCATCCTATGAACAACAGAGCTGAATCTTGCCCTGTCCTGTGTCCTCTTCAGCACTCTGGAGAGACCCTTGAGAGCAGATTTTCCCAGTGCAATCCATCTTTTGATTTCCTGACTGCAGGTGTTAGGAATGTTGATTGTGAATCCAAGCAAGCCATTAACAAACTCAATCCCTTTTCCATCTAATATGGTGCTGCCAATTTGCCCAGTGGTGAGAATCTTAGTCTTCTTGATGTTGAGCTTTAATCCATATTGAAACAATTTTTTTTAGATTCTTTAAATTTTTTAGTGCTTTATAAACATAACTTACAAAACATAAGTTAAAGAATAATATTATGAAAAATATTGTTACCTCAAATAATTATACAAAATATTTTATTCAGATGAAAGAGGACTGACATTACCACAGCAAAATAAACACACGAAATCTCTTTTGACTGTGTAGTTTCCATTGGATAAGCTCACAGTATTTTAAATGTAAAATCTTAGAAAATATCAACTACATCTCACTTCTAAGGTCTTTGCTGAAGTCATTTCTTTCTCATTACAGCCTAATGAAGTGTATGTTTGTTGTTAGGTCTCGTCAAATAGGAACTGACCCACAGCTGATGTTTCAGTGGATTTTCAGAGATAGTAAACAGCATGGGAGGAGGGTGCCCATCTTTCTCCTGTGGAGCAGCTGGTAGATTTGAACCTCCTATCTTTGCACTGGATGCACAATTTTTTTACCACTAAGCCACCAGAGCTCCCTAATGCAGAGGGTATTGTTATGCTATTGGACTGAAAGACTAAGTAACTTGTCTAATGACAATACAGCTACTATGTTAACATGGAATATAAAGGAGAGAATTGAGGCTCTAAAATGTATTATTTGTATCTGTAAACATGCATTGCATATTTACAACAGATTGCATTGCCTTTAAGTTCAAGGACTGAAGTGTACACACACATGAGTTGAAGGAAGGCATGTATTATGTATGCTTGCTACCAAAGAGCAAGTGTGATAGGCTATTAAATATTTAAAAACACAAGATGACCTTCAGTTTTTAAAAAAAAATATATTTATATGATACATTAGGTCACAAGGGGAAAAGATACTTTCTTCAAGTATCACAGCATACATTCTCAAAACAAGGATATTTACCTTGTTGACAGAGTTTCTCTGCTAACCCAAAACCAGACAATTCAAATCCACAAACTCCTCCTTGGGAGAAAGATGGACCATCTGCTCCTATGTAATTTACAGCCTCTGAAAACCCGCTACAGGGTCAGTTATAGGTTTGTTCTGACTCAAGGCACAAACTGACAATTTAATGCTATATAAAAATTAAAGAGAATTTTTGTATCAGGAGGAAAAGGCACAAGTGAAATAAAAAGTCACAAAATGGAAGGACTTACTAGGTTTTGAAAGCTGAATAAATAGTATGGGAAGATAAAGATGAAAATTAGGCTTACTCTGTATTGAAAACAAGTTTATATAGCATGCCCAAATACTTAATTTTCATACCTAGAACAGTGTAGACTCACTAAAATTTTTACATTTCAAATTTCTATAGAGAATAATTCTTATGATAATGTGGAAAAAAGTAATTGTCCAAGGACTAAGGACTGCTGTTGGGTGTGACTTCCTGTCCAATTGATTGGTAAGAAACAAATGGATAATGTCTATAGAGTAAACAATGAAATTATATTCACGAAAAGTATCAGAGAACAAAATCTTTAACTCCAGTAAAAAAGATAAGCATATAGAAAGATAAGTCTTTTAGATAAAATGGGTATGTAAAACACAAATAAGTATGCATACTATTCTGAAACAAAAATCTCAATTTACAGATCAGTTCTCATGAACTTGAATGTGGTTTTCATGTTTATTCAATTGCCATTGATAATAATTTACCTTAAACAGTTCAAACTGCTCCCTTAAAGTCAATAATATAGTATTATACATAGATATATTACAATGCTGAATACATTGCAGAAATTCCATGTAGGCTTTATAAATTTGTCAATTATTTAAAAATTTTGTTTTATACTTGTCTCTACAGCATGTGCTTTTTTTGTTTATAGTTATCATTTTGATATCATTCTATCTTATAAGCTTACAACTATGATTTAATTTTAAACTTTAAGTCTGTTTTTTAGGTAAGCCTGTAAAATTTTTATGTTTATACTTTTTTTTCCATGGGAATACATTTCAAATTAACTTTGATTAACAAGTAAAAAAGAGGAATTTTAGATAAGCCAGTATCTCTAAGCATAAGTTGACTGCAACAGCAGGTGGTCCACACACTGGAGAACATCTGATAACATCCAAATATGTTACAGGAAATTTTGAAATTCTGCAAAATAAGAGTGAGGCTTGAAGCATGTGGAGAACTGTCTGGTTAAGGACTCAAGTTTATCTACTTTTGAAAAGATTGCACAAATTTAGTTGTAGAATAAAGTATCCAGAGATAGTGAAAGGAAGAAGTCCTTTAAAGTCCTTAGTTGACACACATTACATAATGTTTCAGTTTGAATTTTCCCAAAATTATTCATTGTTTAGATGTTACTGTTTTGCCAGTGAAACAATGCAAACATTAGGTGAGAAGAGCTGACTTTGATAGCCTATTTTCTTGTCACTCTGACAGTTGGAGTTGAAATCAGTCATCCACAATTGATTGTTATGTAACATACATAATATTGCAGTCTGTAATTCATGATTTATGTAATTCTAAGAAAGGCTGGTTTAAATTTTATTGTTCTTAACTTGACATAAATTGCATTTTTAAGCTGTAAAACTGAGAAAGGGATAACAAAAAATTGTCAAAATATATTAAGATATTTTAGAAGGGATAAAATATGTTATAGATACCTTTGCAAGACATTGCTTTGAAAGACCCTAGGATAAAATACAACAAAGATAACAAATACTTATAGTTGTGCAAATCCAAATTAGAATTTGTCACATGTAGATATAAAAATTTTTAAAGTTAAAACCTAGTGGCCAATAATGTTGAATAAAGAGGTAAATGAAAAATATACTAATGTGTGGGGAAAAATAATACTCAGCAAAAACAATATCAATTCATTAAAGAATAGTACAGTGAATAAATTAAAATAAACATTGTCACAC
>NW_006399920.1:210797-223136 GCF_000299155.1 Elephantulus edwardii | reverse complement strand
CAATGAATGAATGGAAATCCAAAATATCTGTAAATGTTCATTAAAATTAATAAAATAAAATTTAAAAATATTTCCCTAAGATACTCTTTATCGTAAAACCTACAAATGTCATTAACATTCTTTTACCATCATTTATATAACAACATATATATATTGTCCTGTTTGATTATTTAATTTGCCTTCTTAATTGGCATTTTATTTGAGTAATTTTACTCTTTGAAAAGAAGAATTGGTGTCTTTAAAAGTGTGATATTGGAGGACACAGAACATCCCATTGACTGCAAAAAAAGAACGATTGTCTTGAAGAAAGTGCAAATAGGTTTTTTTATATAGAGATAAAGACTGTGAAAAATCATTGCACATATTCAGGAGCTATTTATTGTCAATTAGGGGCTGTCAGTCCTGGGAATAAGCATCATGTTGGGAAAGCTGGATAGTTAGAGAAAGAGAGGAAGATCCTCAAAAAGATGGGTTGACATAGTGAAATGTAGTGGGTCTGTTGATTCAAAATTCGGCTTCTTTAGACCATTGGGTTTTTTGCCTTGTTATTGTTCTTGGAGACAAACTTCAAATCCAATGCAGTTGCCCTACAGCAGGAGGCCCGGCTACATCATCAATAAGAGTTAACCAGACTGTAGGGAGACTGTGCCAAGGCATAGCCTGACAGAGCCAGAAGGAGCCATAGGAGTCTATGGCAGAAGTATCTTGCTTTTTAGTAAGAAACTGCCTATATTAATTAAGATATTTCATCTTACTGTTGACTGATAAGCTATTTGAACTGATTGAGTTTTGTGTTGCTGTTACCTTGACTTGGACTGTTGCTCACTAAACCTGCACTTCCTCTGTCCATGTTTAATATCCTTTGCCTTCTTCCCACCCTCAATCTATTTTCCTAATAAACTTAGTAAATGAGAGTAAAAAGAAATTCTGTAAAGTCTGTGTGGTCACATGCAATGTATTTTGGAACCAGTAAGTAGTAGAGCAAGGTGTAACAGAGTTAGGGACCATTCCTGACCTTGTGGGGATCAGTTTAATGCTGTGAATGTTGTTGATGGGAACAGTTCTCTCTTGAGGAGTTAGGAGAGGTCATACTCAGCCATCTCCATGCTGCATTTGTTTATTTTACACAGAGTGACTGTAACAGTGAACTTAAGTATATCAGAGATCTTGAGAAAGGGCAAGGTTAAGATCTCTTATTCACAATGTCACTATGTGGCATAGTCAACTTAATGATGCTTAACACCACTAATTGAAGATAGATTGATCGATCGATCAATAGATAGATAGATATCTTGCTTTATATACATAACTTATTTACTCATTGCTGTTGAGTTGAGTGGGAACCAACTCATAGTTGACCCTCCGGTGGCTTTTTTTACCTTTTTTTATTTTATAATTAATTTCAATGAAAATTTACATAAAGTTTGGATTGCCATTCATTCATCGCACTCTTCTTCCCTCCCCCCTCTCCCCCCAGTACACTCCCTTCTTGGAAAAATAAGAGAAAAAATCTTTCATTGTTTTAAAAACCCTCCCCCAAAGTCCACTCCACTATAGATAGATTGATTGATCAATCGATAGATAGATAGATATCTTGCTTTATGTCATGTCAAAAATACCTAATCACATATCTTTTTTAAACAGTTTTCTCCCTCATCTGTTTCAATGCAGTATACATTAGTTAACCCATTTTTCTCAGTCTCCCCCCAACCCCAATGTCAGTCCTGTTTTACAACAGTGGCACCATGCAGTATTTGTCCTTTTGTGACTGAGATACTTCACTCAGCATAATTTTCTCCAGGGTCACCCATTTTGAATAATATTGCACTTGTTTTTCAATGCAGCATAGTATTCCATCATGTGAATATACCACAGCTTCTGTCTCATTTAGTTTGTTGATGGGCACTTAGGTTGTTTCCAACTCCTTGCTGTTGTGAACAAAGCTGTGATAAACATGCGTATGCATATATCTACTTGTGGGTTTTTATAGGGCTTTTATCATATGGAAAGAGATTTATCCTCTTCCTACCTTGAACTGCTTTTCTTTGAGTTGACAGTGTAGTTTCTTGTGCACAAGTTCACCAGAGCTGCATATACACCTCAAAGCCAAACCTACTGTTCTACAATCAACTGTGACTTATAGCAAATCTCCATTGATTTATAAAGGATTTAAATCCTAACAGGAGAAAACTATTGCTCCTTTTTTTCTGCAGAGTAGCTAGTGAGTTTAAATTGCTAAACTTTTAGTTATCTGATGAATACTTTGTACACTTCCTGAGCTATATTTCACACACACACAATCTCTCTCTCTCTCCTTCCCTGCTTTCATCCCTCTCTCTTTCTCTGTCTTTTTGTAGGCATCTGTTTATAACTGACCCTTCATTGACCTCCTATGCTGTAAATCACATGGGAGAAGATTCTTTTTCTCCCACAAAGACACTCTTGGATTCACTTTACTATGAAACATACTACCAGATCTCCCTCTTTACAAGTATGTTGTAGTTTTATACCATCAAACAGGAACCAACTCATAGCTAACCACCTGTCTTTTCCAGAGGCAGTGACTGTTCATTTTCTTTCCACAAGAAGCTGGTGAATTTGAACTACGTGCCTTCAGATTGGCAGTGCAACTCTTCACCACTACAGCTCTCTACAAACACATATACATACATATTTACAAAATAAGTAAATCTACATATTTCATAATAAAGAAATAGATTGTCTAAATATTCACACTTGTGTGTTGTTATTTCTGTCAAGTGCCTTTTAGTCACATCTAACTCATATTGACCCTGTGTACAATAGAACAAAGCCCTATCCTATATCGCCCTATTCACAGAATATTTGCTATGCTTAAACCCATTGTCCCAGTAACTCTGTCAACATTTCATTGAAAAACTTCTTCTTTTTCACTGACTGTCATTTTTCTAAGCATTGTTTCATTTTCCAAAGACTGGTCCCTCCTAATAAAATGCCCAAATTATGTAAGACCAAAAAAAAAAATCTCACCTTTCTTGATTGTAAAGATAATTCTGGCTGGAATTTTAAGATAGATCTATTTGTTATTTTTGCAGTCCATGGTTACATACTTTTCACCAACACCACAATTTAAAACCGTTGATTCTTCATTCTTTAGTTAGGAAGCTTTAGTGGTGTAGGTAGCCTTGGTGACTTAGTGGAAAAGAGACATGTGGTTCGAATCTACCAGCTGTTCCTGTGAAGAAAGCTCAACAGTCTCTTCTCCTGTGCAATTTACTGCCTCTGACAATCCATTGAAGAGTCAGTTAGGAGTCAGTGCAGACTCCATGACAGTGACTGACTTCTTTATTCTTTATCTGACCTTCAAGTGCTTATGAAGCTATTGTAAATACCATGGCTGGAGTCAGATATACTTTAATCTACAAACTGACATCCTTGCTCTTCAGCACGTTAAAGATATCTTTGCCAGCAGATTTGCCTGAAAGATCTTTTGATTCCTGAAAGGAAATTATACATCAAGATACACCTGTCTTTCTCCATAGAAGTAGCTGGAGAATTTTATACATCAGAGAAGCAGCCCAACTGTCCACAGACTTCCATGGGTATTGACTGTAGATTCTAGCAAAAAAGATATCCCTAACCTTCAACCTTTAGCTCATTTATCATGATGTCCTTGTTTTTTCCAGTGGTGAGAATTTCTTTCTAAATATTGAAGTGTAATCCATATTTCAACATAAAAAATAAGCTATCTGTATATTTATGACATACACATCCCCTACACACACAGTATAAGAGCTCTGGTAAGGTGTCTATCATGAGTTGTATTACTAATCCAAAGGTAGTGCCTCTCTAACAGTTCTTTATGGGGGAAAAGATGGTCAATTTCCTCTCTCTGCATGATGTATACATTTTTAAAAACTGCTAGAGGGTCAGCTATGAGTCAGTTCCAACTCAACATCAAAGAGTTATTGATACACACATGCATACTCTTTCCCCATTGCTATTCTCTTTCTAGTGTCAACTCAGGTTTCTCAAAGAAAAAAAAAACTAATTTTTGTAACATTTTGTTTGTTTATTGCTTCACTATTTCTTTTTATTATTATTATTTGTGCGTGTGTGTGTGTGTGTGTGTGTGCGCGCGCGCATGTACCGTCAAATCAGATCTGACTGGTACAGGAGGAAATTGTCCTTCTTTCTCTGACAGAGCATCTGGTGGATTTGAACCGTGTACCTCTGGGATTGCAGTACAGCTTCTTGCCACTAGGCCACCAGAGCTCCCCCAATAGCTTCAGCATTTCTGTAGACAAGAACACTCTGAGGTACTCTGCAGGTGTGGGGTGGGGATTTTTTGTAAGATTTGTGTATATCAACCTTAGGATAGAAAGTAAAAAGTATTAGGGACATGGATCTAACATTACCTGGTCAAGATAAGAAATCATGGCAGGTGACCAAAATCTGAAGAAGCAGGAAATGGAACAATGGCATGTTGGCTCAATGAATCAGTGTTTGTTGACAATCAACAAGTTAAAGGATTTTTTAAATTTGATATGATGTGATGAGGAAAATGCCTACTGAAATCTTTCTAATGTCTACTGAATATTTGGAAACCAAATAAATGGATAGGTCCTAAATCATGATATACCATAAAATTCTATAGTAAGAAAAATGAAAAGTTGGAGTGGTATCCGTTTCTGAAATATATGCCTCCAGAAACTCTATGCACTTTAATACATGTCGATAGTTGTAGAGGGTCTTCAGGCCTTTTCTTCATAGGGTCACTATGAGTCATGCTTGACTCAAGGAAATCAACAAAAACAACTACCTCCTAGTGAAGAAAGTAACAAAATAGTTTCTGGTTAACTTTCCAAAACACAGATGTTAAGTATAGAAATAAAACTCTTTCTAAATAATTTTATCAAAATCAGTAAAAGGAAAACATCTGTTGTTCAGACTCACCCAAGCTATACTTTGTTCTGCATTCTGTATATATGAGCCACAAAAGAGAATGCTTCCTAGCTGTTAAAATCTATATACATTCATGCATTATTTATAAAAAGTTCATCTACTTACATAGTAATTTATTTTAGCTGTAAGAGTGTGAACTTATAGATTTGAAGTGCCAATAAATAACCAGTGTTGAAGATGAATTAAAAAGATGGCTTTATCATACCTGATTTAGTGTTGTTATTCTTTTATATTTATACTTCTATAAAGGCAGCAGGGTCTTCCCAATATAAAATAAAAACAGAAAAAATTTTAGCTATAATATTATAAACATAACATTTAAATATTTTTGCATATGCAAACGTTGTGCTTACTATAAGGACAGAATTCTAAGTGTTTGAGCTATCTGATGAATTTGTATATATACAGTAGTGGACCATTCATAGAGCTACATTTTTACTATAACCCTCACCACACTGGGTAAGTATATATATATATATATACACACACACATACATACATATGCATATATATACATATATATATATACATATATATATACATATATATATACACACTCACACATACATACATATGCATATATATACATACATACACACACATATATATACACATATATATATACATATATATATACACACTCACACATACATACATATATGTAAATATGTAAATATGAATAAAGAGTTATGCTATCAAATCAAATATAAGAGGATTGGGTCTATGAGCTAATCCACAGGAGAAAGATGGTAATCTCTTCTCATGTGATTTATACTCTTTGAAAATCCACTGGAGGATGGATTGAGTTGGTTCCAACTGAGCAAATCTCTTTTCAAGAAACATGGAAATAAGATGTTCGTATACTGTTAGTAGAGAGCACGGGTGGCCTAGTGGAAGCAAACTATGCTACAATCCAAAAGACACATGGTTTGAATCTACCAGCTGCTCCATAAGAGGTGGACGGGCAGTCTCCTCCCATGCATTTAACTGCCTCTGAAAGCCCACCAGAAGGTCAGCTATGGGTTGGTTCCAACTTGACGGTACATAACAACAACACACCATATGTGTGGAGATAGGCCAGTTTTGTCATCTTGCCAGACTCAGAGGCAGAAAATGCAAAATAGCAACAATCAAGACAACACAATACATTATTTGAGTTACATATTCTTGTAAGAGAAAGAGCAAGCCAACACACAGCGGCCAAGACTGAGCCATGACAAGAGAAGTGGTGAGGTATAAGAGATCATATGAGCAGAGCTGAATTAGGCCTGCAGATCTTTGGACCACCAATTTGGCCCAGGAGCCACCCGAATTAAGCATGACAGTTGCTGTAAAGAGCCCCTGCAGTCAAGTCTGTTTCCAAGTCAAGAATTTACTTGCCTGTCTAGGCATATTACTCAGAAGAGATATAAGTCAGCGGGGCAAATCTACTTGGAGGTCAGTGTGAGTCTTCTGCTGTACTTGGCCCTGAGAATTGCTGAGGCTAGTGCATGGGAGGAAGCAGGCATCTTGAGTACTTAAGATTTCTGTTTTCTGATGGGCTGTAGCTTTAGTTAGCAATCATCGATCGTAGCAGAAAAGGGGGGCAGAGGGACCTGAACTGGCCCATTAATGGTGTTTATGATGGGTTCTTATAATAGTAAGAAAGACCTTTGCAGGAATCTGATTCATGAGACCTCATCCACCACCCGGTAACTGTCAGTCATCTGCAGATTGCTACAGCAGGTCCCAGTAGTGAAGACTGCTCCTATAGGCGGCCCTTTACCTTCCTCTTTACACAGTCCATAGATCAGGCTGCCAAGCAGCAAGTTGCATCTCTGAAGAGAAGTTTTAGTCTTCCTGCTCCCAATCCCAGTCCACACAGAGAAGCGGGTGTGTTCAACGAAGGCAGCGGTCTCAGTCACTACTTGACTGGTTGAACCCTGATAGCAACATGGTTGGTCTCCTTATAGCTCCAACCTTAGCATGACAATTTCTTCCCGGCCCAGTCATGGATGGTTTTCAGACTGTGACAAATTGCTACAAAAGGGACTCTGCAGCAGAGTCTGATCTCATAGTAGCACGCCACCTCCCTCCACACACCTTATTTACGGCCTCTGAAACCAAAAGAAAGTCTTCTCTGATTGATCAGCTTAGGTCTATATGTCATCCCTTCGTGTTGACACTGAGGACTGCTACTGAAGCTACAGCATACAAGGAAACATAGTACTCTCTTCTTGAGTACTCTAGTCTCATACCTGACATACAAAGGGGAGGGACAAGGCTACAATAGGAGCAAGGTAGATATCCCTGTGTATACTTATACATTTATGATGTAAAGATGAATGAAACATCAAGGTCTGGGTGCTGTTTTTTTGTTGTGTACCATCAAGTCAGAACTAACCCATATCTGACCTTTCAGTGGGTTTTTAGAAACAGTTAATCACATGGGAAGGGATTGTCCATCCTTCTCCCATGTCCTTGAACTGTGTGCCTTTAGGATTGCAGTGCAGCTTCTTGCCACCTAGGCCACCCAAGCTCCCTATGGATATGGATAGAATGTATTATTTACATTGTAAAAGACAAACCCGATTCTCTAAGGAGAAAGGCTCAAGTTGAATGATAAACTAAGTAAAACCAGCTATTAAACTATTATTTAATGTAATAAAGGAATATGGCCTCTCTTTTCCTCAGGTTTCAAACTAAGCAAAACTTCCCTCATTGCTGAGGTGAGAGTCTTTGCTATGTAAATTGTTAAGCATTTGGAGGGTAACCTCTTACATCTTTGGTTCCTGAAGGATTTGGGGGTATGCAAATTGAGCAATTTGTCTAGAGGACAAAACAACATCTGTCAAATTTAAGATGAACATCCATAGATCACTAATTACACTTCTAGGAATTTATCTAACAGGTATGCTAAACTATGTTTGAAAAGATATGTACAAGGATATCCTTTGCAAAATAGTTCATAGTTTAAAAAAAAAAAAGGTTTAGAAGCAATCTAAATGACCAATTGACTCCCTATGACCCTAATGACCCTATGAAAAGCCAACCTGGAATCTGCTGCAAATGTGCCACCTTCACTATCTCTGAGACACTACAGCTCATCGATGAAGTCACAGTGCCAGTCCATCCCATTGGGAGGGAGAGGTCTTCCTCTCCTTCGCTGACCCTCCATCTTTCCAAGCACAATATTGCTTTCCAAGGAATAGCCTTACCCAGCTACGTATTTAAAATATGAAAGACGAAGCTTTGTCATCCTTGTCTCCAGGGAGCAAGGCTGTATCCTTTCAGGACATATCTGTCTCCTCTGGCTGTATCCTTTCAGGACATATCTGTTTGTTCTTTTCATAGTACATGAGATACTCAGTCCTCTTCTCCAGCACCACAATTCAAAGAGATCAATTATCCTATCATCCTTGTTCATTGTCCAACTCTCTGATGTGTAGCAAGTGACTGAGAAAACCATGGCCTTAGTCTTCAAACGGATATCAGTGATCTTCAGCGTTTTGAAGAGGTCCCTGTCAATAGACTTACCCAATGCAATATGACTACTGGTTTCCTGACTGCTGATACCAAGGGTGTTGATCGTTGATCCTAGTAAAATGAAATAATTGGCAGCTCCAATCTTTTATCCATCCATCACAGTGTTCACTATTCGACCTGTGGTGATAATCTTTGTCTTCTTGATGAAGAGAAGTAATCCATACTGAAGGCTATAGTAATTGATCTTTTTCAGCAAACATTTCATATCCTCCTCACTTTCAGCAAGTAAAGTTGTATCATCAGCATAAGTAGATTGTTGATGAGTCTCCTTCCAATCCCAATGCCACTCTCCTCTTCATAGACTCTGACTTCATAAATTATTTGCTCAGCATACAGATTGAACAGGTATGGAGAAAGGATACAACCCTGACATACACACTTCCTGATTTTAATCCATACAGTGTTCCTTTGCATTATTCACACAAGAGATTGTTAGTCTACGTAGATATTCCCTATAAACACTATTCAATGTTCTGGGATTCTCATTCAAAGATACTAAGTGGTGTTATCTAAAAATAAAGTTCTACACATTGATGCTTTTCAAGCATATAAACTAGAAAAAAGGGGGAAGTTAAGAATATGTAGATGTACTCCATTCATTTTAACAACTATATAAAACCATTTTTTCTTGTCTAAGGTTCTATTATTTTATACCCAAAATCATTGTTATTGTAACATAAAATAAAATTTCATTCACTCTTAAAGAAAAAAAAAAAGGATGACAGCCTAGAAAACCTATTGGGCAACTTTTCTTGGCTTCTGGGAGTGACAGTGAGTCACTCAGCTGGAAGGCATATACAGTAACATACAGTAACAACCCCGTGCTAGAGCCTAAGAAGAAGGCTCTGGGTTTTCTCCTAAGCTTGCCTTAATGTGACATTAAAGGGAAAGGACAAAATGTGAGGTTTGAAAACCACCAGAAATAAAAATTTAAAGTGAGACTCTTCATCACATTGTAGGGGAAATAAAAACAAGCCTTCAAAGGTTAAAAATAAAACATGATCTCTAGCTGTTTAAGAATTTACATTTTTCCAGGGAGACTAAACATCTATTGATTGAACAATTAAAGACCATGAGAAAATGAGCTTGGTTAAAAACAGTGTGAGTGGCACATATGCACAGTTTTTTATTATTTTGGAGAAGAGGAACAAGAATGCCTAAAAATGTTATTACTGTTTTTGCTTTCCTTTGGAGATTAGAGAGGATTACAGTTAGCCTGCAGAGATAATACTGTTGTATTTAGTTTTATCAATCGATTCTATTGGTAAAATTTCCATTTCTTAATGTACTTTTTACTAGTTGCTAAGAGTAAGATTAAAGTTTATCATAGAAATCTTTCATGTCCTATTTGTATTTTCTTTGTATTGGACATTAGCAAAAGTTGGTAGTATTTTTTTTTTATTCAAATGCTCTAAAATATCGCTGTTTTTGTTATGTGCCATCAAGTCACCTGGAACTCATAGTGAACCTCTGTACATTGGCTCTGAACTCTGCCCTCTCCTGAGCCAATCTCTTGGTCTCCAACAGACCTAATCCCCATTTCTCCAGTCATTGATAATCCATCTCTTCCTGGGTCTTCCTGTCCTTCATTGTCCCTCCACTCTTCAAGAAGAGCAGGATGTCCTTCTCCAGGGACTGTTCCATCCTGGCTGTGTGCCCAAAGTATGTGAAATGGAGTTTCAAAATATTTGCCTTCAGAGAGCAGCTTATTTTCACCCTCTCCTCTCTGTTTGTTCTCCTGGTAGTCTAAGGTATGTTCAACATTCTTCTCCGGCACCACAACTCAAAGGCATTGGTCCTTCTATCATCCTATCATCTATACTGTCCAGCTCTCTGATGCATAGCATGTAATTGTGAAGACCATGGCCTGAATCAAGCACACCTTAGTCTCCAGACTGATATCGTTGCTCTTCAGGACTCAAACATATTCCTAACATTAGACTTTTCCAAAGCAATTCACCTTTCGATTTTCTGACTGCTGGTGCAAAGAGGTTTGATTGTGGAACCAGGCTAGCTGAAGATGTTAACAATCTCAGTTTGTTCTCCATCTATCATGATGCTGTCAGTTGGCCCAGTGGTGAGAATCTTTGTTTTCTTGATGTTGAGCTCCAATCCTTATTGAAAACTATAGTCCTTGACCTTCTGCAGCAAACATCTCAGGTCCTCTTCAGTTTCAGCAAGAAAGGTTGTGTCATCTGCACTACTCAGTTTGTTGATAGTTCTTCCTCCAATCCTGAAGCCATATTCCTCCTTATAAAGTCCAGTCTTCTGAATGAGCTGTTCTGCATGTAGATTGAAAAAATACGGAGATAGGCTGCATTCCTGATGCACACCTTTTCTTATCCTCAACCATGCAGTGTCTCCCTGTTCTGTTTTGACTACTGATTCCTGGTCCAAGTATAGGTTTCACATGAACACAATTAAGTATTCTAGAATCCTCATTCTTCTCAAGGTTAGGCACAAATTGTTGTGATCCATAGTCAAAAGCCTTTATGTAGTCAATGAAACACAGATAGACATTCGTCTGGTATTGCTTTAGACCAAGATCCAGCTAATGTTGGCTATGATGTCCTTGTGCCTTGGCTTCTTCTAAACACAGTTCTACATCTGGCAGTTTTCTGCTGATATTTTCAGTAATCATCAGTAGGATCTTGCTTGCATGAGATTTTAGTGATATTGTTGATAATTCCCACAGTGTGCGGGGTTACGTGTTTTTTAGAATGAAAATAAACATAGCTCTCTTCCAGTCAGTTGGCCAGGTAGTTGTCCTCCAGATTTCTTGGCACAACCTGATGAGCACATCCAAGGCAACATCTCTGTGTTGAAATATGTTAATTGATATTCCATCAGTTCCTGGGGCCTTGTTTTTTTCCAAATCCTTAAGAGCACCTTGAACTTCCTCTTCAATCACTATTGCTACTTGACAATTTGTGGTATATTTTGACAAATACTGAGTAAAAGATAAAAGTTCTAGAAA
This sequence comes from Elephantulus edwardii, assembly GCF_000299155.1. NCBI lineage: Eukaryota > Metazoa > Chordata > Mammalia > Macroscelidea > Macroscelididae > Elephantulus > Elephantulus edwardii. The sequence continues at coordinate 211,690 of NW_006399920.1, read as the reverse complement.
AAAGTAATAACCTAATTTTAATATTGATTTGGATACATTTAGTGGATCAACTTATTTGGATATAAATGAGTGTAGCTCGGTATCGGAATTTAAAACTATATTTGAAATTTATTGATATGTAGTTATAGCCAAATTCTTAGTATTTGACAATTTCTCTAAAAATATTATAAATAGAAGAAAACTAATGTTTTGATCAAGTGAATTGTCATAACTTTTATTGTCTTATGTGTAAAGTATGTTTTTGCATTGCTGTTGTTGTTGTTATTGACTGTAGAGTAAGAATTGACCCATAGCTGACCCTCTCGGTGATTTTAGAGGCAGTTAATCACAAGGGAGGAGATTGACTGTCCTTGGGCAGAGCAGCTGGTGGCTTCAAACCACATTCCTTTGGGATTGCGGCTCAGCTTCTTGCCACTCGACCACCTGAGTTTCCCCCCCTTTTTTATCCTATTATCTGGTCTAACAAACAGGGAAGGCCAAAAGGATCAATATTTAAGTCAGATGATGAAACATTACTCATTTTTTTCCTACAAGCTTACTTACAGAATTCTAATACATTGTTTAGCCATGGGCTCCAAATTAGTAGAGAATGTAAAAAAGAAAAAAAAATGAAAGGCGATATCATTTGATGACTTAGAGATAAGAAATGTCACTGCTAACCCTAAGATATGTGATTCAAATCCACCAGCTGCTCTGCAGGAGAAAGGTGAACTCCTCCCTTGTGATAAACTGCCTCTGAAAACCTACTGGAGAGTCAGTTATGAGTTGGTTCTGATTCAATAGTATACAAAAATATCATTAGATTACATAGCTAGAATAAGATGTTGACTATAAAACAAACTGAAGAAAATACAATGCAGTTTTCTCATAAGCAGGAAGAACTATGAAATGAG
>NW_006399920.1:209551-210259 GCF_000299155.1 Elephantulus edwardii | reverse complement strand
GGAGGGACAGCACAGGAGGGGAAGACCCTCTATGAGATGGATTGATTCTGTGACTGCGGTAATTGGGACGGGTGTGTCAGAGGCAGTGCAGTTGGGGCAGGATAGAGCAGGGTTTAGGGCTGTTGTGCATAGGGTCGCTATGAGTCGCAAATGACTCGACGGCACATTACAACAACAACAACAACAAATACTGAATGTTATTAAAGATAAAGTCTCTAGAAAAAAGTAATAATTTTTATATACTGATTTGGAGACATACAATGAAAGAATGTTTTTTGGATATAAATGGGTATAGTTCAGTATAAGAATTTAAAACTTGACTTGGAATTTATTGATATGTAGTTAATGGCCAAATGCGTAGTTATAAACAGATTCTCTAAAAATATTTTAAAATAGAAGAAAAGACATATAAAACTAAACAAAAACAAACACATACACGATAACAAAACAATTGATAAGCACAAGGCCAAAATCCGTGCCTCAGAGAGGAAGTACACTGGAATGAGAAACCTCCTGAGCCATTAAGAGGATATACCTAGGGCATAGAGTAGAGGAGTGACAGCTGAGGCAGCGAGAAACATCTCCATGGAAACAGCAGAGCGAGATTCTTTTCTGGATCTCAGGAGACTAAAAGCTAGGTATGTGGTGAGAGATTAAATAAGACTTTATGCTGAGTGAGGTATCTCAGTCACAAAGGGACAAATGCTA
>NW_006399920.1:192436-209221 GCF_000299155.1 Elephantulus edwardii | reverse complement strand
AACCTAAATTAAAAAAAAATAAGACTTTATTCACATGAAAATGTTGTTGTTTGTTTGTTGTTGTTACGTTCCGTCGAGTCATAGGCAACTCATAGCGACCCTATGAATGAAAGACCTGAACACTTGTATAATTTTGATCGTTTCTCCATGTTCATAGAGTTTCCGGAGGCAAGCTATTTCCGAAGTGTATGCCAGTCCTGCTTCCAAGCTTGTTTTAATGGGGGACCCCCACCAAATACTGTCCACCTAGGTAACTATTATCGCATTTGACACATTAGTGTCATAGTGTTTAGCATCACAGAAACCACGAGTTACCTCTGTACAGCAAATGGATAGACCAGTTGTTATGCCACTTAGAAGAATGTTTGACCAAAAACAATTAAAACCAGGTCTGAGGTCCGCAGATTAAAATCACTCACCTTTGGCTTGGCAGCATAACTTTCTATCCACTAGGCCAAAAGAGCTCTCTCTATGCTGTTGTATGAAAATAATGTAATTTGAGAAAAAGTTTATCTCTGCATATAGCTAAGCATAGGACACTTTGTTAACAAAAGTCAAATAATAAATCAGTTTAAAGTTATTTTAAAAAAACGTAAGAGTTAAAATGCAAACTCATTACCATGGTGTCATAGCAAATTCCCCACTGGAGTTCTGAGGCTCTTATCACACTGGAGAAGAGGTCCATTTTTCCCCAAGGACCTGAGGAGGGATTCTAATCACCAGAGAAGTGCGGCCTTTTGGTTTGCAGTGCATCTCCCTGAGGACTAGGCTAAATGGGTTGTCTAATTGTTGTAGGAGTATAATGGTTCCATTAAACGCAGTTATTGGTTAAACTTGGTATTAAGGGGCCACACTTAGTATGTGTGAGTTCATTAAAATCTTACTTAAAAAGTCAAACTTTCAAAACAGAATGGTTAAATGACTTGAAAAATGATTATCAGTGAAGTGATCTGATACATTTCTATGCCTACATATAGAGCCCTTTATAACTTAAAAGGTTAGAGTTGGTTTTGTCTATCAAGTACTTCTCAGAGTGGAAATTACATGAAATTAAAACAATAAAAATTCAGGGAAAAAATCGAGAGTATGATTGTTATTGTTGATTGCCATCAAGTTACAAACAACTCATGGTGACACTACAGACAAAAGACCTCCTGCCTTTCTATAACTATCGTTGTATCTCCAAGTTCACAGAGTTACCATAGGCACGTGGTTTAGGAAGTGGATGCCACTCCTGCTTCCCAACCTGTCTTAAAAACTAGGAGCTCCATCAAACACTGTCCACCTTGGGCAACCATTGTGGCATTTGGCACATGGCATTTGGCACTCCGATTGCACAAGGTTCAGCATCACAGCAAACCCGAATTACCTCAGTAGAGCAAATTGACATTAAGAGTGATGTACAATTTAGAAGTTCTTACAAAATATAACACTAATCTCACTTAGCAATGGTTAGGTTCTGTCAAGTTGAATATGACTCATAGCAACCCTATGAACAAAAGACTTGAACCCTGTTTTATAACTAACATCATTTCTCTATGTTCATAATTTCCAGAGGCATGTGGTTTAGGAAGTGAATGCCACTGCTGCTTCCAAACCAATCCGGAAGCTTCTCCAAATACTGTGCATGATGGTAGCCATTATAGTATTTGACACAAATATAGCACAGTGTTCAGTATCACAACAACTCCAAATTACTTCAGTAGAGCAAATAGATAACTTGGTTATAAAATTAAAATTTATAAATTAAAATTCTTATGTCTGTTGTAGTTATTGTCATGTGCAGTCTTGTTGCCTGTGACTCATAGCAATCTTATGTACGTAGCTCTGAACTCTGCTCTTTCTTGAGCCAGTATCCCTGTCTCTGACACACCCCCTCCCATAACTCCAGTTACTGTGTCAATCCATCTCATCTGGGATCTTCCTCCCTGTGCTACCCTTCTGCCCTTCCAAGTACAATGTCCTTCTCCAGGTACTAGTTCCTCTTGGTCACATGTCCCAAGTATGTGAGACAGAGCTCTAAGATCCTTGCCTCCAAGGAGCATTGGTTTTACCATACCCAGGATAAACCTGTCTGTTCCATTAGCAGTCCATTATATGTTCAATAATCTCCAGCACCACATCTCAAAGGCATCTTCTCCTATCATCTTTGGTCATTGTCCAGTTCTCTGATGCATAGAAAGTAATTAAGGAGACCATGGCCTGGATCAGAAGTACCTTAGTCTCCAGACTGAGATCATTGCTCTACAGCACTTTGGAGAAGTCCCTGACAACAGCTTTCCCCAGAGCAAGTCATCTTTTGATTTCTTGACTGCTGGTGCCAAGAGTGATTATTGTGGAACCAAGCTAGTTGAAATTGTTAACGACGTCAATATCTTCTCTATCTGTTACGGTACTGCCAATTTGACCAGTGCTAAAAATTGTCGTCCTCTTCCTATTGAGCTTCAATCCATACTGAAGACTGAGTCCTTGACCTTCTGCAGCAAATGCTTCAGGTCCTCCTCAGTTTCTGAGATCAAGGTTGTGCCGCCTGCATAATGAATGTTATTGAGAAGTCTTCCTCCAATCCTGATGTCACATTCCTTTTCAAAAAGTCCAGTCTCCTGAATGAACTGTTCTACATACAGACTGAAAAATTATGGAGACAGGATGAATCCCTGATACACTCCTTTCCTGATTTTGAACTATGCACCACTGTTTTCCTTGCAATGTTCTGGCTACACTGCTTTCTGGTCCAAGGTGTTTTCATGAGCAGAGTCAAGTTTTCTAGAATTCCAATTTTTCTCAACGTCAGCCATAATTTTTTGTGATCTACACAATCAAATGCACTTGCATAGTCAATGAAACACAGATAGACAGTCCTCTGATATGTTTTGCTTTCAGTTAAGATCCATCTGACTTTGGTGATAATGCCTCTGGTGTCATGGCCTCTTCTAAACTAGCCTGCATTTCTGGAAGTTCTCTGTGATGTTTGTTCCTGAAGAAATATAAAACAGAAATAATGAGTAATGGTCTGAATGGAAAGATATTGACTAGCCAAGTGCTCTACTAAATCAATTCTAACTCATAGATGCCTGATGCTGCTCTTAGGTGCTGCCTAGTCAATTCTAACATATAGTGGTCCAATATATAAGCAAATTAAACCCTGCCTCACTTCTTAGTAAGTTTGCAAGGCAGTAAATCTTTGCAGAACCATGGTGCCACATCTTTCTCTTTGCAGTGAGGCTGAGAGGTTTGGACCACTAAACTTTTTATTATATGCCAAGTGATGTAATTGGTTTCTCCCTCAGTCATTGTCATAAAGTGAGAACTATCTCATATTTGGTCCTGGTTCCACTCTGGAAGCTGATTTCTCGCATCCTGATAGGGGTCACATAAGGGAAGTTTTGGGTTGTATTTGTTTTATAATATTGACTTTTTCTCTCCAAAAGTTGGTGTTAGTTGGACTTTATTGATAAAATTTATTAAGTGGTACAGCAAGCATTTGTTTACTTGCTGTACTGAATCACTTGGAGTTGCTGGGATGCTGAACACTGTGCTATGGTTGTGTCAAGTACCATAGTGGTTATCCATCATGGACAGGGTGTGGAAGAGCTTCCAGATTGATTCAAGTTTGGAAGCAGGAAGGGAATTCACTCACTTCCTAAAACAGATGATTTTTGAAACTCTGGAAACTCTATAATCATATGGAAATGATGTTAATTATAGAACAGAGTTCAGGTCTTTTGTTAATAGAATCACTATGAGTCATATTTGACTTGATGACACCTAACCACTGCTAAGTGACACTAGTGTTGTTATATTTGCAGGAACATCCTTCTACTTTATACATCACTCTTCTTTGCTGTACTGAGGTAATCTGAGTTTGCTGTGATGCTGAATATTGTGCCATTGGAGTATCAAATACCACAAAGGTCTCTCAATGTGGATGGTGTTTGGTGGAGCTCCTGGATGTAAAACAGGTTTGGAAGCAGGAGTGGCATCCACTTCTTAAAGCTAACATGCCTATGGAAACTCCATGAACTTGGAGAAATGACGACAATTATGGAAAGGTATTAGACCTTCTGTTCATTGAGTCACTCAGAGTCGTACTTGACAGCATTCAACAGCAACAACAGTGAATTTTCAGAGACTGTAAATCTTATAGGAGGAAATTTCCCATCCTGCCAAACTGCTGGTGGGTTCAATCATTTGCCTTAGGATTGGTAGCACAATTTCTTATCACTAGGCCAACAGCGCTCCCTATGCTTTAATTGGTACTATCCTTTAATTAATTGGAGTGTTTTGGTAGTGCTGTCAGATGGTAATTAAACATCCTCAGTTATTGTTCACTTAGAGATGATTCAGAAACAAAGCTTGATGACTTCCAAAAATCAGCCATTGATTCTTCTATTCCCTATGTGCTGTACAGGCTGTGGAAAGATTTCTTTCTAAGAATGCTGTTATTTCAAGGAGGAAAACAAGTGAAGGACTTATGTACAGTCCAATCAGGTTTTAAGCGTTCATATGTTTATTTGGCAGGCAGAAACCAACTGCATCTAGAGAGGCAGGAAGCATACTGAAGAGCAGTAAAAGAGGTTAGAGCTTTGTAAAAGAACATTCAGAACTGGGGGCAGAGGCAATGGTAGGCTGATGGAGATCAGAGAAGCCAGGATAATTAGGGCTCAGAACAGATACTTGAACAAAAATAAATGAGAAGGTAATCCAGAGGATTATTAAAATGGAAATCAAGGAGTCTCTATAAACCATAGCCCCAATATCAATGAAGGAAGTTTTGTTTTGTTTTTCGTTCAAGTTAAAATCAGGGAGAAATTAGCATCTTTCAAAAGAGAAGTGGCTTTTGTGGTCAAAGAGATGGATTATTTTTTAAAATATTACCGAATCTTTTAATTGGCTTAATTTTCCTTTATTTCAGAATATGTTTTTTTTTCTTTTTTATAGAGAAAAAAATGAATAATGCTACTTCATATAAGATGTTTTTGCTGTGCTATTGTTGTGACTGTGTAAGTTCCATTTATAACACAGATGACATATATAAGTACTGAGTATATTAGCAGGCTTAGGTATTTTAATCCACCTGCTGTTGTTCCACAGAAGAAAGATGGGCAGGCACCCCCCCAATGATTTATAGCCTCAGAAACCCAATGGAGCCTTACTGTGTTTTGTAACATCTGACATGATAATGGTGGGCGCTTTGTTTTTTATTTCTTTTGTTTGGAGGTATCTGTTAAACCAAGTTGTCTCTATGATCCATTATAAAATTTGGATTTAAAAATAAAAGTCCTTATTACTCAAGGGGCATCAGAACATAAGAATAAATTCACCTTAGAGCTAGATGTATGTAACTATCAAAGATGATTAAATTTTAAAGAATTTCACTCTTTGTATTTTAACTAAGAAAATCTTTAATACAAAGCTGGAGAAGTGGGAGGAAATGCAGATATATTCCTAAAAACAGAAAATACAGAAATTGAGGCAAAATGCTGCCAGTTAATTCAGGTCTCTGTCACAGCTAAGCTGTAGCTCACCAGAACATTGTTCTCCAAATGTTTTTCTACATCTTCCAAATCCCACACTAGTGTTCCTCCTTACTGTAATCTCATCTGGCATGACATCTTGTTGTGTCAATTGGAACCGACTCATAGCTCATCCTCCGGCGGGTTTGCACAGGGAGTTAATCACACTGGAGGAGATTGAACCACAACTGTACGCTTTTGGGATTGAAGCACAGATTCTTGCCACTAGGCCACCCAGTGCTCTCTAGAAATAGTGATAAATGTAGTGAAAAGCAAGGAATGATTTAGCAATTGGGAAAGCTATGATGAGTTAAAACAAATAATCAAGCATACAATGTTGTTGTTGTCACCGTCATGTGTTTTTGAGGTGAGTATGGTTCATACTGACCCTATGAACAACAAATCTGAACTGTTTCCTATCCTGCACCATTCTCATCCTCTCTAGCATACATGAGCCCAGTGCTGTAGTCACTGTGTCAGCTCCCCTCGTTGAAGATGTTCCTCTCATTTGCTAACCTGCCACTTACCCAAATATGATATCCTTTCCCAAGGAAGGGTCCCTCCTAACCATAGGCCCACAAGCATATGCTAAACAATGATCCTGAGAAACTGGACCCTGTGAAGAAGAATGTGGCATCAAGATCAGAGGGAAACACAATAACTGCGTTAGATAGATGACATAACTTTGCTCACTGAAAGTGAGAACTTGAGGCCTTTGGTTTTGCAGAATATAAAATAACACAGCCTTCAATATGGAAGTATGTAAAGAAGACAAAAATTCTTACCATTGACTGATAGGCAACATCATGATAGATAGAAAAAAATTTGAATTTCATCTTACTTGGATCCACAATCAGCACTCTTGGTATCAACAGTCAGAAATCAGGTGACTTATTTCATTGGGAAAGTCAGAGACCTCTTCAAATTGTTGAGGAGCAATAACGCTAGTTTGAGGACAATGATACAACTTATTCAGGCCATGATCATTCAAATCACTTGCTGTCCATCTGAAAGCTGGACAACGAATGACAGAAGAATAATTGATGCCTTTGAACTGTCGTGTTGGAGAAGAGTACTGACTATTCCATGGATTACAAAAAGAACAAATATGTCTTGGAATAGTGCAACCAGAGAGCTCTTTGGAGGCAAAGAAAATATAGCTTCATTTCATATGCTTCAGACATGTTGCTAACAGAGGCTGTTTTTGGAGAGGTACATCATGCTTGGAAAGGCGGAAGGTTAATGAAAGAGAGGAAGACCCTCAACCTGGTGAATTGACGTACTGACTGCTGCAATGGACTTTTGTGTATCAGGAAGTGTCAAGATGGTACAGGATAAGACAGGGTTCAGATCTGTTGTTTATAGGGTCACTATGAGTCGAATCATCTCAACAGCACTTAAAAAAAAGAAGAACAATCACTTGTGAAAATATATAAGATAAAACTTAATCATCCTTGTCTCTAAGGAGAACTGTACTGCAGCATCTCTAAAACATACCTGTCTATCTATGTTTGAAACATCCTTGTATAATGAATCCTAGTATATTTAGCCATATATAATAGTATTATCACAAATTTGATGATAGAAAAATATCAACCAATGAAGCTTCCATGATTATTGATTGTAGATGCAAGTAAAATGAAATTATTGACAACTTTTATCTTTCTCCATTTATAATGGTGTTAATAACTTAGTTTTGAGGATTGTTGTTCTTTTTATGTTAAGGTGCAATTTATATTGAAAGTGAAACATCAAATCTTATTGCTTCAAATCTTCATTTTCAATAAACAAGGGTATGTCATATGAGTGTCTCTGATTGTTAATGAATTTTATAAACCTGATACCAGGTTAGGAAACCAGTTAGGGACATCCGTGGCCTGGTGCTCCCGGATAAAATAGTTTGGGGACTGGGAGAGGAGACAGATTCAGAGCATCTCTGACCTTGCCTGGGGGAGGAGACAGATTCGGAGCATCTCTGACCTCGCCATCTTGCTTCAGATACAGGAAACCCGTGAGATTGAGACAGTTAACAGTTTTAGTTTACTTGGCTCCACAGTCAACACTCTTGGTACAGCAGCCAGGAAATCAAGAGATGAGTTGCATTGGGAAAGTCAGCTGTGAGGGACGTGAGGGACCTCTCTAGAGTACTGAAGAGCAATGACATCAGGCTGGAGACTAAGGTGCGCCTAATCCAGTCTATCATCTTTGCAATTCTGTGCTATGCATCTGAGAGCTGGACAGTGACTAAGGATGATAGAAAGAGAATTGATGCCTTTGAGCTGTGGTTCTGGAGAAGAATGCTAGATATGCCATGGACTGCTAGGAGAATAAACAGGTTTGTCCTGGAGAGGGTGAAGTTGGGCTGCTCCTTGGAGTCAAGGATTCTGCAGCTTTGTCTGGAATACTTTGGGCATGTTGCAAGGAGGGACCAGTCCTAGGAAAGGGACATCATGTTTGAGAGAGTGGAGGGACAGCACAGAAGAGGAAAACCTTCCGTGAGATGGATTGATTCAGTGATTGAGGGAGTAGGAGTAGGCATTCAGACAATGAGGTTGGCAGAAGATAGAGCAGGATTTAGGGCTCTTGTATATAGGATTGCTGAGTCGCAAGTGACTCAACAGAACAGAACAGAACAACAACCCCACCAGGTTGTTCTCATATTATCTTAATTTTCAAGATTATTTTATCATTATGTAGTTTGAATAAGTACTTGACACACACCAACAATGGTTTTAAAGTTTTGTTGTGTTTGAATAACTGTCTTTAGTTAAGCTACAAGTATTGTATAAGCACAACTAAATTATCTGTATTTTCCATTCTTTGTAGAGTTATCCATGATTGTTATGGACCATACAATTGAATGCTTTACACAGTAAAAAAAGAAGTAGTATTACCATTAGCAAATTCTAAATCGCAGTGTCAAAACTGTCTTCCAATGTTTAACTGGTTGTTTTCATTTATCGGTCTGAACTTAATTAGAAGGCTGGGCATCAGTGACTTCAGCAGATTAGTCGGAAGATCAGGATTAAATCCATGGACATTCTTACTGTAAATAAAAATTGTGTTGAGTTTAATAGTAATTTTTAAGTCTTCAGCTTAAAAATAATGATTCTAGTCTTTTCATTATGAAGTGGGCTTGTCATTAATTTGATTTAGGGGAAGGGATATTGTAATGAAAATCCTATTCCTTCGGTATCTTTGTCATTCTGAAGTAATTAATGAATGAAAAAATTTAAAATCCTATATTTACGTGATTGTTAAGGATGGCAGGAGAGTGAAAAATTTAGAGTATAAAAACGACTTATATTATTATTAGACATTTGTGCATTTTTAAAGTGAATAATTGATATTTTAAACTGTTTCCAATAAAATTTAAAAACATTTTCTGAATTGCATGCTTTATTTTCAGTTCCTTGATTTGGTCATATAATAAAAGAGACATACTCGGAAGGGTGAACAGACAGCACAAGAGGAAGATGCTGTTTGAGATGGATTGATACAATAACTGGGGCAAGGAGAGTTGGTGTGTCGGAGTTAGTGAGACTGGTTCAGGACAGGGAAGGGTTCAGAGCTGCTAGTGTCACTATACATTGCAGACTACTCAATGGCACATAACAACAATAACATACTATATTGGTTGTTTTTATTTAAGCCTCTTGTTTAGAGTAAATAATACCTCAGGAAGGGCCTTTGTTTTTAAAGTTGGTTGTCATTTATTTTGGAGAGACATTCTCCTTAGTGGTATAGCACTCTTTTGTCAATATGCTGTACTGAGGTAGCCTGGGGTTGCTGTGATGCTGAATCTTATGCCATTGGGGTGTCAAATTCCATAATGGTTACCAAGGTGGACAGTGTTTGGTGGAGCTCCCATTTAACGACGGATTTGGAAGCAGGAGTGGCATCAACTTCCTAAATAACATGTCTCCGGAAACTCTGGGAATGTTAATAAATGCCAATAGTTATAGAACGGCTTCAGACATTTTGTTCATAGGGTCCTTATGAGTTGTTCTCGACTTGAAGGCAAGCAACAACAACAAATTAATAGATTAATAATTAATTCTACATGGAGAGTGGTCTATAACCAGAATGGTGGCAGTTGTCTGTGATCTGTGTTCGGGTATTTCAATATAGATTTTTGTATTTTTTTCCCCCAGCCTTACTGTGATCAAATTCTTTTTTTTCTAACTTGTAATATTCATGTACTTTATTGAATATTGTTAAAATGAAAAAGCATGAACCAAAATGATTATTTTTGTTCTGTGGCATCCAGTTGAAACGGATTGATAGCTGACTCTGCAGTGGGTTTTCAGAGGCAGTGTATTGCATGGAAGGAGATTGCTCATATGTCTCCCATGGAACAGCTGGTGAACTCAAACTGTGTGCTTTTGAGTTGGTAATGCAATTCCTTAACACTGAGCCACCAGATCCCCTTAAATTATGAGTAAGTGATCATAAATATTTATAAAAATTACATATAATTTTAAAAAAGTAATAGAACAAAATTAACAAATTTTTATCTATGTCTTTATATTTGTATCTATATCTATGCCTATACATATATCTAGCTACCTAGTATTTGGAAAAAAAATCAAGAACAAAGGTGAGGGTGTAATTTAAATGTTTAATTCAAGTTTCAGAATTTAATTCTTTTAACTAAAGAATGTCGTTAAATTTTTTACAATTTTTATGTTATTGAAATATCACATTGAAAGAATGCATTCTAGAAAAATACTTCGAACAATCTAAAATTTCCTACATTAGTTATGAAGATATAAAAAATCATTTTCACATGTAAGAGAACTGATAAATGATAAATGTCTTGATATTCGGTTTATTTGAGAAAGCGTGTAAGTTTGAAAACGTTTGCCTATAGCTACTAAATTTTAAGCATAGAGAATGTGACCTACTTTTTCAATAATATTTTACCTCCTGTTCAAAAGCCACCTGCAAGTAGCTTATTTGCATGAAGAAAAAAGGCAAGGGTATTCATCTTCCTTTTACTTATTACTGAGATAACAAACCTCTATTCATTAAGTACAGCATCGTTTTTGTTATAACTGAAGAATCAGCCAACTTTCTTCCACATCTGACTGCTGATCTATCGGTTTTGAATAAACAGTAGGCAGCTAATTGCCAGAATCCATTCTTTAAAAAAGGAAAGATATTTCTCCCCTAGTAACACTATCCTTTACTGAAATTGTATTTAATATTTCAGAACAACCAAGATTTTTAAAGAATTCAATTTTCAGAGTGTAAAATACAAATATATGTTAGATAGAGCTTACTTGTTTTTAAAAATCTGACTTTTAATTTTTGTGAGACTTAAAAAAACCTAATAGCTACCTGTATATAAGATATGATTACTATTTTGGACTCTAAAATTAAAATAACAATTAAAATAAAATTTTATTTTAAAAAAATGAAAATCCAACTTTTGAACGATCTAGAGATCTGAATCACTTTGTTGTGTTTATTATATTAAAATATTGAGGTACATATAATGGTTTATATTAATAAATAAGCATAATTTCTAACACGCACCAAAACGTTATATTATCATCAATGTTATGTGAAAGATGATTTGTTTATCTACAAGTGCTTCTTTTAGTAATTTTTATGCATTGAAAGGTTTATTATTTATTATATTAAGACTAACTCATCTACAGATTTTACTTAAAGACATACTTAGAACCAGAACTCATCTGTAAATTGGCTATTGACAAATTACACTTGTAATTTATACAGTAAGTCTTTCACCAATGTTTACTTATCCAAGGAGTTAAAATAGTCAACTATAGCAGGCTATTTTAACAGTTATCACAAATTAGCATTTCTGATGAAAATGAGTATCTTCTTTTATTGAGATATTTGTAGCAAAGTTGCTAACTTGAATCTAGAAACTTAGTGGAACCTTAGTGTCTTCCCATTTGGCAAAAAGGAAGAGGGCATTTAAACCACAACTTAAAAGTATATCACTCATAAGTTAGTTTTAATTGAAAAATAAAAAGCATCTACATTATTCAAATGATTGAATGTTACATGTTTTCCTCACTCTTTCTGAACAAATCTTTATCAAGTTTTTTGAGACTGAATTAATCTTGTCTGGACTCCCCATGAGACCAAGGCAAGTCAGCATGCCAGTCAGCACTCCTGACTCCCTGCTCCTAAAGCCAACAACCCTTCCCTGCATATCCAGGCATCTCTGCATGCTAGGTGAGCAGCGCTTCTGAAGGAACATGTCCAAGCTCAACAAGAAACAGGGATGGCTATTCATGTCTGAAAATATGTTGTTGTTGTTGTTGTTGTTGTTATGTGCTGTCGAGTTGCTTGTGATTCATAGAGACCCTATGTACAACAGCTCTGAACCCTGCTCTATCCTGAACCAACCTTACTGTCTCTGACACACCTACCCGCAATAATCCGATCAGAGTCATTCCATCTCATTGAGGATCTTCCCCTCCTGTTGCTCCACCCTCCCAAGCATAATGTCCCTCTCCAAGGACTGTTCCCTCCTTGCTACATGCCCAAATTATGTCAGACAGAGCCTCAGAATCTTTGCCTTCAAGGAACATCCTGGTTTCACCCTCTCTAGGACAAATCTGCTTGTTCTCTTAGCAGCCCATGGTATATTCAGTACTCTTCTCCAGTACCACAGCTCAAAGAAATGTATGGATTCTCCTTCTATCATCTCTAGTCACTGTCCAGCTTTCTGAGGGATAGCATGTAATTGAGAAGACCATGGCCTGGATCAGGTACACCTTAGTCTCTAGACTGAAATTGTTGCTCTTCAGGACTTTGGATATGTCCCTGACAGCAGACTTTCCCAATGCTTCTTTTCAATTCATCTTTTTTTTTTCTATAATTATATTTTATTAATTTTCATAAACATTTACAGAGACTTTGGGCTTCCACTCATTCATTGTTGCACTATTCTCTCTACCCTCCTCCCAGTTTGTTCTTGTCCAAATGCCATAGTGCTTGTCAAAGCCAGTTCTGATTAATCTTCTTTGTCAGTGTATCCTTTGCCATTCCCTATCACTCCTCCCTGAGAGAGACTTCACCCTGAGTCATAAGGAAAAGGGGACGGCGTATTCTCTTAGCTACTTCCTGCTGAAAAGGGACGCTGTGGGTTTCAGGGTGAAGATCTTCTCTCACTACTCTAAAGGGCCCCTTTGGCAGTAGGAAACACATAGACTATTATGGAGATTGATTTTGGAATTTAGATGCACTCTTATTGATTGTGCTTGGCTGTACATGTTCATATCCTTGAAGATGTATCATGGGGGTGTTGCAACCTAGAAGACACAAATTTGACTAACAAGTTATAAGTACATGAGTCCAAAAATTATGGAAAAGGAAAAGAAAAGATTCTTTCATTGTTTTACAAACCCTCCCCCAGGTCCGCTCCACCATGTAGCCCTCGCTCTAGTCTCCTGTGATGACAGAAATGATTTCCTGACTGCTAGTACTAAAAGGGTTGATTGCAGAGCCAAGCAAACTAACATTCTGTTAACAATCTCAGTCTTTTCTCCAAATTTTGATGCTGCCTTTTGGCCCAGGGGTGAGAATCTTTGTTTTCTTGATATTGAGCTTCAATACATATTGAAAGCTGCAGTCCTTGACCTTCTGCAGCAAGCACTTCAGGTCCTCCTCAGTTTCAGCAACCAAGGTTGTGTCATCTGCATAATGCTGGTTGTTGATGAGTCTTCCTCCAATTCTGATACAACATTCCTCTTCATAGAGCCCAGTCTCCCAGATGATTTGTTTCACATATAGATTGAAAATCTATGGAGGTAGGACACAACTCTGGTGTACACTCTTCCTGATTTTAAACCATTCAGTGTTTTTTTGCTCTGTTCTGACGATTGCCTCTTGGTCCAAGTATAGGTTTCACATAAGCACAATCAAGTGTTCTGAGATTCCCATTCTTCTCAGAGTCAGCCACAGTTTGTTGTAATCCACACAGTCAAATGCCTTTGCAGAGTCAATGAAACACAGATAGACATTACTCTGATACTCTCTATCTACAGCCAAGATCCATCTAACATTAGCTATATAATCCCTATTACCACAATCTCTTCTAAATCCAGCCTGCTCATCTGGTAGTTCTTTTGATGTACTGTTCCAGTCATTTTGGGATAAATCTCAGCAGAATCTTGCTTGAATGTAATACTAATAATGTTGTTCTGTAATTTCCACACTATGTTGAGTTATATTTCTTTGAAACAGAAACAGATATATATCTCTTCCAGTCATTTGGCCAGTAAGTTTTCCTCCACAGCTCTTGGCACAACTTGGTGAGCGCATCCCAGGGCAGCATCTGTAAATCACCTCACCACTCCCCAGCCCCCACAATCAAATTTAACTTTTAACAAGCTTATCACCAGGGCAGACCTTTCCTTTTAGTACTCCAAATAAATAATTAGCAGAATTACACACGTTCTAAATCTACAATGTCCAGTGTTCACTTATATAATACAGTTGGTTTTTTCACTCCTCTCTACTTTGGTAAAAATTTTACTTACATGTAACCCTCACTCACTGTACTTTTCTTTGCACATTTTGTCTCATACAATCCTCACTACATGCTCTACTCATACATTTAACTGTCACCTATCTGTGTGTTTTATCAAACTGTACCCTAAGACTCCAGTGATCCTCCCCTCATTCTGTCTCTCATCCCAACCTCCACCATGCTGTTCAGTGATTATCTTTACTTCTCCCTTTGCTGCATCTCTTTCTCTCTTCCTTTTTAAAATTTATGTACGGATGGATGTATGTATTTTTAATGGTTCTATAAAGATGTAATGGATTGAGTCAGTGACTAGAAGAATGGGATCAGGTTTGTCTGAGATGATGAGATTGGCTCAGGATAGGGCAGATTTCAGAGCTAATGAACATAAGGTCGCTATGAGTCTTAGGTGAATCAGTGGCACATAACAGTAGCAACAACATGAAACATGGTGTGGATGGAAGATTGTGTAGAACACAATGTATATGAATAAAATACAAGGTAAATTAACTATTGCATGAAAACAATTTCTTAATTTTTTTTATGCCAGGGAGATTTGATTGCAAATCCTTAGTTCCTGGAATAAGTAATTACTCACAGCTAAGTAATTGATTAGACAAAAGGAACTTACATTGGCAGCTTTGACTATTATCCTAAATTTGGACAACTGTGTCTGAACAATCTGGTTTAAAAAGCTTACACAGGCAAATTTTAGCCATCCGGATAAAGAATTTTACTTAAGTTTGTTTTACTATCATCCAAAACTATGTCTGAAAAGGCAAAATAAAGACTCAAACAGGCAATTTTACTATCATCCTAAATTTAAACTCTATTTGAGCCTATGGCACTATCATAATTATAAAACAAAATAGGAAGATTTTGTTTACATAATTAGGCTCCTTTTATTCAGAAAGCCTAATAGTTTGAAGGTCATTTTGTTTTTTCAACAATCACATCAAACTGTAAATACTTAATATACATATAACTTATGAGAACATGTAGAGTTTTGTCTGTAGACTTCTGTTTCCTTGGTTTCTTCTTTTATTATACATGTGGTGGTGTGTGTGGGATACCATAGAGTCAGAACGGACCCATAGCTAACTCTCCAGTGGGTTTTTAGAGGCAGTTAATTGCACCGAAGGAGATTGCTCATCCTTCTCCCACAGAGCAGCAGATGAATTTGAACCTTGGGCCTTAGACATTGCAGCACAGCTTCTTGCTTTAGTATACATAAAATTAAAAGTTATTTCCTTTTGAGCTATCCCCGACTCTTTATAAAAAGTTAAATTATTGTCTATCACTCCTCTTTTAGTGAAACTGGAAGAGAACTCAGCCTAGTGTCAAATACATTATCAATTCCCTTAAATTCTGAAGTATTTATAAATATTTCCAGAATATTTGAAGTTTGAAATATTCTGGAATATTTATAAATACCAAGCTTCTCATTTATATTCACATGTAAAGTAAAGGCTACAAAGTAACTAGTTTGCCTAAGATTTTGTCATCTTTTTCAACATTTCATCTTTTTGAGAGTTCATTTAAACTTTTATTACATTCCCTGGTCAAGTGAGAAGAAAGTGTAAGGAAAAAGATCATTTCAAGGGAACAAGGAGGGTGGGTATCACTCTCCTTTTGAGTTTCAAAAACGTATATGGTCTTAGAAGTTCAATAAAATAATGCAGAGTACTTTTCCAATTATCAGACTCTTATAGCATCATGCCCAAAGAATGAGAGATGAAGCCTCACCCTCCTCACCTCTGAGGAACATTCTGGCTTCACCTTCTCAGGACAAATATGTTTGTTCCTTGGGCTGTCCATAGGATATTCAGTACTCTCCTCCAATACCTCGGAAGAAGGATTGGTCATCCACTTCCAAAATATAACAGGTCTTCAAAACCCTATGTACAGTGGAGCACACTTAGAGTAGACTGGTAGGTATGGAAGCTGAGGCTGAGCCATCATACTTAGAAACACAAAGGAGGAGGAAGAGTCATAAGCAGAAACTGATACTTGGAATGTGGGATATGGGAAGTATGAATGTAGGAATACTAGATTTTGTTAAGAAAGAAATGCAATGTGTATATATGGGCTTATCACACACTAACAAAAATTCTGATGAAGATTGTTCAAGAAACAACTGAGACAGTGCATTTATAGAAAATTACCAGAAACACAAGCTAGTAGTGAATAGAGGAAGTAGTGAGACTAGAGACATTATCGCCCATGTCAGAGGGATATTGACAAAAACCAAAGAGTACTAGAAGAATGTTTATCTGTTTCATTTACTATGCAAAGACATTTGACTGTGTGGATGACAACAGATTGTGGCTAACTTTGCGGAAAACAGGAATCCCATAACACTTGACTGAGCTTATGAAACCTGTACTTGGACCAGGAAGCAATCCTCTAAACAGTAGGGAAGCACTTTATGGTTCAAAATCAGAAACGAGTGTGTCAGGTATGCATCCTTTCTCCATACCTTTTCAGTATATATGCAGAACAGGTCATTCGGGCACCTGGATTTATGAGGGAGAATGTGACACCAAGATTGGAAGAAGACTCATCAACAACCTACGTTATGTAGTTGACACAACCTTTCCTTGCTGATGCTGAAGAAGCTCTAAAGGGCTTGCTGCAGAAGGTTAAGGTCTGTAGCCTTCAATATGGATTGAAGCTCAACATCGAGAAGACAAAGATTCTCATCTCTGGGCCAATTGGCAGCACCATGATAGATGGAGAAGAGATTGAGGTTGTTAA
>NW_006399920.1:190304-191986 GCF_000299155.1 Elephantulus edwardii | reverse complement strand
TGGCTGTGGACAGGGCAGGCTTCAGAGCTGCTGTATGTAGGGTCACTATGAGTCATAGGCAACTCCAGGGCACATTATAACAAAAACAACTTCCAGTGCCCCAGTTCAAAGGCACCAATCCTTCTGTTATCTTTATTCGTTTTCTAACATTCAGATGCATAGCAAGTGATCAAGAAGATAATGGCTTGAATCAAGCACATCTTAGTCCTCAACTAACATCATTGCTCTTCAGTAATATGGAGAGGTCTCTGATTAAAGTCTTTAAAATTACAATATATCTCCTGATCTCCTGACTGCTGGTACCAAGTGCGTTTATTACAGATCAAAGTAAGACACATTTGCTGACAATTTCAATCTATTCTCAGTCTATCATGATGTCACCTATTGGTCTAGTGGGGAGAATTTTTTGTGGTCTTTTTGTTTTTTGTTCATTTGTGTTTTGTTTTTTACAGTGAGATGCAATCCATATTGAGACTGCAGTATTTTATCTTCTACAACAAAAGCTTCAAGTCCTCTTCACTTTCAGCAACCAAGATTTAGTCATCTACATAGTGAAGGTTATTGAGTCTTTCTCTAATCCAGATGCCTTATTCTCAGAGAGCTCAACTTCTCAAATAGTTTGCGCAGCATATGGATTGAAGAGGCACAGAGAAAGGATACACCCTTTCATCATGCTTAGAAATGTGGAGGGGTGGCAAAGGAGAGGAAGACCCTCAATCAGATGGCTTGACAGTGATTGAGGCAATGGGCTTGGGTCTGTGAGAGATGATGAGGATGGCACAGGATAGGACAGAATTAAGATCTGTTGATCATAGTTTCTTTATGTGTTGTGTTCAGAACAGCAACACTTAACAGCAACAACATCTCACTCCTAACAGCAAAAGGAGAGCGCTTCTGATTTTTCCACAGCTTACTTTTCACTTTTTAGTCCATTTCAACTAATGGAGGTGCCACCTATGTCAGAAAGAGCTATATTTCAAAGGTTTTCTAGTTTATCTTTTCGAAAAGGGATCACAGACCTTTACTCTCAACTGCCTCTGGGTGGATTTGAACCTCCACTATTAACAATCTAGTTCC
Organism: Elephantulus edwardii; assembly: GCF_000299155.1. NCBI lineage: Eukaryota > Metazoa > Chordata > Mammalia > Macroscelidea > Macroscelididae > Elephantulus > Elephantulus edwardii. The sequence continues at coordinate 190,909 of NW_006399920.1, read as the reverse complement.
TTAAAACCAACATTTTCCAAGAACTCCCTCCTATATTTACTTGACTTCAAATCCCTCTGTCTTTCTCAAGTCTTGATAGTTAATATCTGCACTCCTGTTTTATCATCTGCTTGTAAATATTTTTTCTTTTCCATCTCCCAGTTGCCACTCTTGCACACTAACCCAAGCAAGATAAAACAGATTTGTTAATAATATGTTAAAAAGAAAATTAACAGTTGAGAAAAAAATTTAAAATATTGATTAGTATTTATCAGAAAGAATATATAGTATGGACTAGAAAAATGCATTATAACAATAAATGTGAAACCAGAAATCAACAAGTTATTTGGAGAAAAAAATATCATTTATGCTATAAAACAAAAATTCATTAAAGAAGAATTGAACAAAATAGAGTTTGACAAAATGTCTCTAGTTAAAACATAGGGGTTTATAGTCCCATTTTCCCGATGAAGGGTTATTTAATTAATTAATATTGTTTAACCTGTTCTTCATAGTTAAAATGATCTTTTTTTATTAAATTTTATTAGTTTTAATGAACATTTACAGAGATTTGGGGTTTTCATTCATTCATTGTTGCACTGTTTTCTCCACCCTCCTCCCCAGTT
>NW_006399920.1:163504-189010 GCF_000299155.1 Elephantulus edwardii | reverse complement strand
GGGATTCCCATTCTTCTCAGAGTCAGCCACAGTTTGTTATGATCTACACAGTCAAATGCCTTTGCATAGTCTTTTGGAGTCTCCGATTACCTGAGAAAGTAGGGTGGGTCTGCTGGCTGTCCTGTGAGGTGCTTAGCTGTACATGTTCATATCCTTGAAGATGTATCATGGAAGTGTTGCAGCCTAGAAGATACAAATTTAACTAACAAGTTAAAAGTAAAATGATCTTTTTTAATCCATTAAAAACCAAATTTAATAAAAAATTGACTAGTATTTAAAAGTAGGGAATTTTGTTTCACTACTAATTTCCTATTTTAATTTACTATTAGTGAAATTTCTGGATTATCTTTTACCCTTTCTTACTCTTCAAAAGTGATTACTGATCTGGTATGAAAACCAGTGTATACGAACTTTATGAACTTTGTAAGTTAACCAGTGTAAAGTAAATAAAGAGTGATTGTTGACTTTAAAACAAATAAAAATAACTAAGCTTATAATTATAATTTTTTAATTCTTTCCATTGTTAATTACTAAGACTACTCTGCTTTGTAAGCTAGGTGTTCAAAATCTGCTATATCAAAAGTGAAGTAGATTCTAAAATGTAAACACATCTGTGATTAAAGACTCTATTATTAATCTCATACCACCCTAGAAATTTTCAGTTATTTCAAATGCACATTGTTGTTGTTGTTATGTGCCATCGAGTCACTTGTGACTCATAGTGACCCTATGTACAAGAGCCCTAAATGCTGTTCTATCCTGTGTCAAACTCGCTGTCTCAAACACACTCATTCCCACCACTCCACTCACAGAATCGATCCATCTCATTGAGGGTCTTCCTCTCCTGCGCCGTCCCTTCACTTTCCCAAACTTGATGTCCCTCTCCAAGGACAAGTCCCTCCTTGCAACATGCCCAAAGCATGTGAGACGAGGCTTCAGAATCCTTGACTCCAGGGAACATTCTGGTTTCACCCTCTCCATGACAAACCTGTTTGTTCTCCTAGCAGTCCATGGTATACTCAACACTCTTCTCCAGCACCACAACTCAAAGGCATCAATTCTCTTCCTATCATCCCTATTCCCTGTCCAACTCTCTGATGCATAGCACATAATTGCAAAGACTATAGCCTGGATCAGGCGCACTTTAGTCTCCAGCCTGACATCGTTGCTCTTCGGTACTCTTGAGAGGTCCCTCACAGCTGACTTTCCCAATGCAATTCATCTCTTGATTTCTTGGCTGCTGTTACCAAGAATGTTGACTGTGGAGCCACATAAACTAAAACTGTTAACTATCTCAATCTCTTCACCATCCATACTGATGCTGCCAATTGGCCCAGTGGCGAGAATCTTTGTTTTCTTGATATTGAGCTTCAATCCCTATTGAAGACTACAGTCCTTGACCTTCTGCAGCAAGTTCTTCAGGTCCTCATCAGTTTCAGTGAGCAGGGTTGTGTCATCTGCATAACACAGGTTGTTAACGATTCTTCCACCAGTTCTGATGCCACATTCCTCCTCGTAAAGCCCAGCGTCTCAGATGATCTGTTCTGCATACAGATCAAACAGGTATGGAGACAAAATACATCTCTGACAGATCCCCTTCTTGATTTTGAACCATCCAATGTCTCCCTACTCTGTTCTGATGACTGCCTCTTGGTCCAAGTATAGGTTTTGCATTAGCATGATCAAATGTTCTGGGATTCACATTCTTCTCAGAGTCAGCCATAGCTTGTTGTGATCCACACAGTCAAAAGCCTTTGCATAGTCAATGAAGCACAGATAGACATTCTTCTGGTATTCTCTGCTTTCTGCCAAGATCCATCTAACATTAGCTATAATATCCCTAGTACCATGACCTCTTCTAAATCCAGCCTGCACATATGGCAATTCTCTGTTGACATATTGTTCCAAACGTTTTTGGATAATTTTCAGCAGAATCTTGCTTGCATGATATTAATGATATTGTTCGATAATTTCCACACACTGTTGGGTCACCTTTCTTTGGAATGGGAACAAATATTGGTCTCTTCCAGTCATTTGGCCAACTGGCTGTCCTCCAGATTTCCTGGCACAACTTGGAGAGCACATCCAGGGCAGCATCCCTTTGTTTAAATAAATCAATTGGTATGCAGTCAACTCCTGGAGCCTTGCTTTTTTGCCAATTCCTTCAGAGCAACTATCACTTCCTTCTTCATCACCATAGGTTCTTGCCCATATGTTATTTCATGAAATTCATCTGTGTCAGCCAATTCCTTCTGATACAGTGACTCTGTGTACTTCTTCCATCTTCTTTTGATACTTCCTGGATCATTCACCATTCTACTCAAACTATCTTTAAGTATTGTCACCCTTGGCTTGAATTTGTTTTTCAACTACTTCAGCTTAAGAAACGCTGAACGCATCTGGCCTTTTGGTTTTCTGACTCTAGCTTGGTGCACATTTCATTATAGTATCTTGCTTTGTTGTTCCGAGCTGCCTTTTGAAATTTTCTATTCAGCAATTTGATTTCTTGATTTCTTCCTTTAGCTTTGGCTTCTTGGCGCTCTAATGCAATATTCAGAGTCTCATCAGACATCCATCTTGGTCTTTTCTTCTTTTTTAGCCTTTGTAATGAACTTTTGTATTCTTCATGCACAATTTTCTTGATATCCTCCCACAGCTCTTTTGGTCTATGCTCATTGGTGCTCAAGGTCTCAAACCTGTTTCTGAGATGGTTTTGAAATTTGAGTGGGACAGTCTTAAGGTCAAATCTTGTTTCCCATGGACTTGATTTAATTTTCATCAACTTCCGCTTGAACTTGCATATGAGTAGTTGGTGGTCTGTCCCACAATCAGCACCCGGCCTGATTTTCACTACTGATATTGAGCTTCTCCAGCGAATCTTTCCACAAATGTAATCGATTTGATTCCTATGCATACCATCAGGTGAAATCCATGTGCATAGCCTGTGTTTATGTTTCTTATAAAAGGTATTTGCAATGAATAAATCATTGAGTGTGCAGAACTCTATCATTCCATCTCCAACCTAATTTCTCTCACTGAACCCATGTTTTCAAGCTACTGATCCTTCTTCCCTGTTCTCAACTTTTGCATGCCAGTTGCCCATTATTAATGCATCTTGATTGCATGTTTGATCAATTTCTGACTGCAAAAGTTGGTAAAAATTTTCTATTCCCTCTTCTTTGGCTCTAGTTAGATAAATGATGCATTTGAAATGAGGTGTTGGCAAAGACTATTGACTAGACTACCAAAAGAACAAACAAACATGGCTTAGAAGAAGGGCAAACAGAGTCCATGGTGTTCTTCTCCTGCATGACAATTCAAAGATACTGATTCTCCTTCTATCATTCGTATTCATTTTCCAGCTCTCTGATGAATAGCAAGTAATTGTGAAGACCATGACTAGGATCAGGCTCCCTTTAATCTCTAGGCTGACATCATTACTCTTCAGTAATCTGAAGAGGTCCCTGGCGTCAGACTTTCCCAATGCACTTCTTCTTTTGATTTCCTTGCTGCTAATACTAAGAGTGTTGATTGTGGAGCCAGTCACGCTGAAGCTATTAGCAATCTCAATCTCTTCTCTGTCTATCATGATGCTGCCAATTGACCCAATGGTGAGAAGCCCAGAATACCTGATTGTGCTTATGTGAAAACTATACTTGGACCAGAAGACAGTCATCAGGACAAAGCAAGGCAACACTTGTTTTTTTTTGTTATTCTTGTTGCTATGTGCCATCTAGTCACATGCAACAGCCCTAAACCCTGCACTATCTCTGCCAGACTTATTGTCTCTGACACACCTACTCTCAACCACCCAGTGACTGAATCAATCCATCATATCACGCATCTTCCTCTCTTGCACTGTCCCTCCACTCTCCCAAGCATGATGTCTCTCTCCAAAGACTGGCCCCTTCTTGCAACATGTCCAAATTATGTTAGACGAAGCTTCACAATTCTTGCTTCCAAGGAGCAGCCTGATTTTATTCTCTCTAGGACAAACTTGTTTGTTCTCCTGGCAGTTCATAATATGGGCAATACTCTTCTCCAGCTCCACAGCTCAAAGGCCTCAGTTTTCCTTTTACTGTCCCTAATTAACGTCCAACTTTCTGATGCATAGCACGTAATTGCAAACTATGGCCTAAATCAGACTGAAATCACTGCTCTTCAGTACTCTGGAGATGTCTCTGACAGGAGACTTTCCTAATGCAGTTTGTCTTTTGATTTTCTGGCTGCTGATACCAAGAGTGTTGGTTGTGGAGCCAAGCAAGCTAACGCTGTTAACAATCTCCATCTCTTCACTATCATGATAATGCCAATCAACTCAGTGGTGAGAATCTTTGTTTTCTCGAGGTTGAGCTTCAACCCATATTTAAGGCTGCAGTCCTTGACTTTCCACAGCAAGAGCTTCAGGTCCTCCTCAGTTTTCAGTAAGCAGGGTTGTGCTATCTGTGCAACACAGGTTGTTTATTAAGTCTTCCTCCAGTCCTGATGCCACATTTCTCCTCATACAGCCCAGCCTTGCAGATGATCTGTTCTGCATATAGATTGAAAAAGTATGGAGATAAGATACATACTGGCCTAAACCCTTCCCAATTTTGAACCATGCATTATTTCTCTGCTCTGTTCTCATGACTGTCCCCTGATCCAAGTATAGGTTTCACATAAGCACAGTAAAATGTTCTGGGATTCCCATTCTTCTCCGGAAACACTGCATGGATTAAAATCAGGAAAGGTGTATGTCCGTGATACAGCCAGAAGGCTGAACTTTTTGAAGAAGAATATGATGTCAACAGCCTGCATTATCCAGATGGCAGAACCTTGCAAACTTTTCACATACGTTGGCATATTATCTACAGGCATACGTACCTAGACTATGATTGGAAAGATGCAGGATTAGTAAAAGAGTAAAAGACCCTCATCAAGGTGGATTTATTCAGTGATTCTAACAGTGGATTTTAGCAGAGAAGAGATTATGGAGATGGGGTATGTTTAGGCAAGGTCTACCTTGTTATCAGACATAAGTCAACTTGAAGACATCTAAGAACAGCAGGCTTGACAAATGAAGTCTCATGGTATCACAATAAGTTAACTACTTGAAAGTGGGAAGTTAATAATTCAAACCCACCCAGAGGTACATTGAAAGCAAGGCCAATCACTCTACTTCTAGAAGATCAGAGAGGATGCATGGGATTGTCATGTTTTGAAATCAACTCCATGGTAACTGGATTTTGGTTTTAGATGCCAACAGGCAGCATAAATCAACTAAAATCATGTGCTTTATGATAAAGACAGACACATTTGACCAGCTCGCTTTCTGTAATGCATGCATCCACACAGACTTTCATATTCATTTAGAGTCTACATATAGCTTCTCTGTAAGCTCTACCACTTACACTGCAGAGCAGTGTTATTCCAGCTTTTCCTGTAATTGAAGCCTGCAGAGCCAACTGTTGAGTAGCAAATCAGAGCTCTGTTTCAACAATGCCAGCACAGCGAGACTCATTATCTTCTTTCTGCTCACAGTGGGTCAGTCATTTTTTAAAGTGACTGTTGCCTTTGCATTTCTAATGGGACCCTCACTAAAATTTACATTCTAGCCTAACTTGTCAGGGCCACCTTCAGAGTTTGAAAGTAAAGGTAATCGTTTTATTGTATCTTCAGGAGGCCTCCAGTTTTCATTTCTCTCAGCAATTGTGTACACTGTGATTTCATCAGAAAGTGAAGGAGACTATTTGGAAACAGATAAAAACAGGACTCAGAATAATTTATTTGAAAGAACTATGTTTCTGTGCAATTATTTACATAAATGGAAGCACTTCAAAAAGCTCTCTAATATCTACAAGAATTCTTAAACCCATGAGTTTCTTTTAGAATATTCCTACCAAAGTGTTTTCTTTGAACACCTGATTGCCTTTGAACTCTTATTCCCAGAGCTTCACAGCCAAGCAAAGGCTAAATGAAATAAATAAGTTGTGGCCAATTTCAAAGCCATAAGCATTCTGCAACCTGACTTGTTTTGTTAAGGAAGTAAGTGGAAGAATGTGTTGTATTCTCCAGTAATCAAAAGGGAAAGAAGCCTAACTTTCCCCCTCAGGTTTCTGTGTACATAAATAAGAACTAGATATGCAAGTATAAAAACTCTCTGCAAGCACAATCCTTCTGAGATTCTCAGAGGCAACACAGTTTATGCTCTTTAATAACCCAGCCTTAGTCTGCCATTTAATTTACCAGCCAAACTTTTTCTAGACTCAAAATTAGTAGACTTATGCCCAAGCATTACGATTGTGAGATCTCCATTAAAATGTGGGCAAAGCAGAGTATGAGATATGTAGAAAGCTTCACTAAAACTGTAAGAAAACAGCTAAACATTTAAAATTGTGATAGCAGTAATAATTGGTGTTACAATACTTGGAATAATAAGTAGATTTATTTTGTGTGCTATCAATGAGGAGCCCTTGAGGGGTGGCCGTTAAGAACTTTGTTGATTACCAAAAAGTTGTTGGTTTCAATCCACCATTTTTTCTATAGGAAGAAGATGGTTATTATTTTTCAGGATATGACAGCCTTGAAAACAACAGGGAAATTCTACTCTGTCCTAGACTGCCCTTATAGTTGGACTAGACTTGACAAAAACAGTTTAGTAATAACATGAATAAAGAAAGAGGCCCCTGAAAGAAACCCATGGAAGATAAGGGTTGTTTTGTTTTGTTTTGTTTTGTTTTCCAGTATAGATGAGCTATTTCGTATCATATATTCCTGAGTGAAGAATCTCACCCCTCCTTTGAAGGATGCGATCATGTCACGTCTTCTATAACAAAATTTTTGATGTGAAGTCTAGAATATCAGTCAAGGATATTGGTTACAAAATATAGAACCATTCTAATTTATTTAAGCACAAAAATATTATTACTCCATGGAAGTAATCCATAAAATGTTGGAAGATTCTGCTTTGACCTTTGGTTTTGAACACATTGTAAAACCACAATGTATCTGGACTACCATAAAGAAAACAATTCCTTCCCCATGACCCGCAGCTGCCAAGTTCAAAACCATACCACCTCTGCCGTGACTCATACTTGCATAATGGATGCCTGAAGCCCCCTATAGTGTTTTATTCCAAAGAACAATGTCTTAGACAAAATCATCATGCAGAAGTAACCAAAATCGTACATTAAAACTCTTGCTTCAATTGGTAATGTCAAATATTGTTTTGAGTTTCCAGCTTCTGTAGTTCAAGGATATGTATACGAAGGTGGTTGGAATAAATGTAGGATCTGATTAGTAGCCTTTGTCACACTGTTAGAATCTGACATGTTGTGATCTGTTTCTCATATATGCTGTTAAAAGATGCCCAAGTAGTGCAATGGTGTGTGAAATGCATGAAAAGAAACATTTCATTTTATTGAAAATCAAGTGTGACTGTGAAATGTATTATGGGAACTGTTATATCACTGAATTCTCCAGCTTTTATGTAAATAGAAAATTATACCTCTTTGTATTTTAGGCAATTGGGTGTGTGTGTGTGTGTGTGTGTGTGTGTGTATACGTGTACCACCATATCAGATCTAAGTGGTACAGGAGAATTGCCCCTCCTTCTCCAGCAGAGCATCTGGTGGATTAAAAATATTTAGTGTTATTTTTTTATGATTCATAATTAGATTCTGTGTTTATCACTGTATGTTTAGATTTTAATGTGATATCTATCTCTTATAGTTCTTTTTAGGAAGCAAATCATCTTATCATTAAAAAATACTTTTTCTTTCATATTGGTTTGCATACATTGTATTTTATACTTTTCTTCATTTACACTGTGCTCATAGAACCATTTCCATGCACTGTTTTATAAAACTAATCACCGTTGAACAGTTATCCTCCAGATCTTTCCCATATCCTTTATCCCCTTCATCCATTTACCAAATTGTGCAACCTGGTGATCTCCCCTCTGTCCATCTTCACCCCTCTTTTGCCACTTCTTCTTCCTTTGGGTCTCAATACATGATTTATTAGTTATCCTTCCATTTTTACAATAATAATCACAGGCAATATTTGCCCTTATGTGACTTGAGTTAGTTTTCTTAGCAAAATGCCCTCTCTTCTCTCCCAAGTTATGTAGCATTTCTCAAAAGGTTCCTTCATGCTGCATGCTGCATTGTGTGAATGTATCACAATTTCTCAATCCATTTGGCTGTGATTGGACATTTAGGCCACTCTGAAAAGTCAGTTTGACTTTTTCTCAAAAATTTGAACATAGAAATTCCACAGGACTCATCTATTCCACTTTTAGGAATATATCCCCAGAAAATTAGAACTGAGACACAAATGGGGATTTGTACAGCAATGTTCATAGCAATGTTGTTCACAATTATATGAATATGCCAACATCCTTATCTTTAACTTCATTAAAAACTCTGCATGAATATATATAATATATATATGTAATATATTTCCATATATACATAAGCCAGACATTATTGTAGACATAACTCCTTAAACTCTTAAATGTAAGAAATGGTAAAAATAGACTTACTTTATTGGTTTTGCTTTATTTTTAGTACTCCTACTACCACCACCCCTTTTTGCCCCTCTCCTACCTTCCAAGGAGATGAGAAACTAGTTTAAAGGAAAGGGGGGGAATCCTAATTGCCCTGTAACACCTGTTTTCCTTTAATAACAAAATTATGAACTATAATCAGATTGTTCTGGGAAAAAGAAAACTCTATAAAAGTAACTTTTGATTAATTGAAATCTAGGAGTAATTGTTTGAAGCATCTTAAAGTTTCCAATACTTTTAATATAATCTTTACTCAAAATGTGACTTTAATAAGAGGCTTAAACATTTTGGAGACTCTAAGGACAGTGTATGACAGGGAAAGGTTTCGAACTATTTTTTATAGAGTCATTATAAGTTGTAGTCAACTCTAACACTTAACAACAGTAATGTGTAAAATAAAGCTGCATCTGGTCATTTTATTGTTTCAACAATTATCAACATTTTATTATTTCTTTTTCATCTAGGTCTCCATACATTCCCTACATCCCATGTGATGATTTTTAGAAATATTTAAAATGAGATTACCCAACATATAAAAGCCCAATTATAAATTACATCACTTTGGCAAATATATGTTGATGTTGTTAAGTGCCATCTATATGACTCTGACTCATAACAATCCCATGTACAATACAACAAAACTTCCTCTCATACTCTGTCATCATTACAATCTCTGCTGTGACTTAGAACTCTACTGTAGCAACAGTGTCAGTCCATTTAGTTGCAAATCTTTCTCTTTCTTTCTGTCTTTCTACTTTGTCAAGTATAATGTCTTTCATCAATGAGTAGCACTTCCCAAAAATGAACTCAAAGTATGCAAGATAAAGTCTTTGTTATCTTTGCTTCTAAACAGAACCCTGGATGTACTTCTTCCACAATAGATTTACTTGTTCTTGTGGAAGTCCATGTGATATTCAATATTCTTATCCAACACCAAAATTTGAGGGTTATACTTCTTTTGTCTTCATTATCCATGGTTCAGCTTCTACATGAATTTGTAGAAATTTAAAGTACCATGGCTTGATTGACTCACATCTTCATCTTTGAAGTGGCATTCTTGCTTTTTTAGCACCATAAAAGTGTCCTTGGAATCCTATTTTCCCATTGCAATATATAATTTGATTTCTTGACTACTACTTCCATGGATGCTGGTTATAAACGTGAGTAAAATTAAATTATGAAGGTCTTCAATCTTTTCTCCATTTATTATGATACTGCTTATTGTTCTAGTTGTGTGAATGCATGTTTATTTATGTTAAAGTGTAATCCGATCTGAAGGCTTAACTCTTTGAATGTCATCAGGAAAATGAATGTATCTAATAACCCATAAAGATATAAATCAAAACATCATTAATTACTATTGTCTAAAATAGAATATTAAAATGCCCTAAGAAAGCTACCAAGTACCCAGTTGTAATCAGTAACCATTTATTTCTGCAGTAAGCAGTGATTTGCTAAATTTCATAACAATTAATATTAATTGTGCTTATTACCATTGATACATCTGCACTTTTACAAACATCTACTGGCTTTTAATCATCAACAAGCTGTGTTATGCCAGTGATACAACCTTGCTGAAACTGAGCATGACTTGAAGCAGTTGATGCAGAAGATCGAGAACTAAAGCTTTCAATATGGATTGCATCTCAATATCAAGAAAATAAAGATCAACGCCAATAGGCAGCATCATTCTAGATGGAGAAAAGATTGAAATTGTTAATGATTACATCTTACTCAGATCCACAATCAACAGGAAATCAAAAGGTAAATTGCATTGGGAAAAAATCTACTTGGCAAGATGGACTTCTCCAAACTATTAAATAGCAACAGTGTCAGTCTAGAAAGTAACATGTGCCTGATCCAGACCATAGTCTTCTCAATTGTGGTGTACCTGAGATGCTTTTGAGGACTGGAAAAAAAGTGTTGATCATACTATGGACTGCCAAGAAAACAAACAGTTTTGTCCTGGTTAAGGTGAAACCAGTATGCTCCCTGGAGGCAAAGATTTTAAAACTCCATCTTACGTACTTTGGACGTGTTGTCAGCAAGGCCCAGAGAAGGAGATCATGTTGGGAAGAGTGAAGAGTCAGTTCAAGAGAGGAAGACCTTGTATGAGCTAGATTGACATGGTGACTGTGGCAAGGGGATCAAGGGTGTCAGAGATGGTGAGGTTGACTCAGGATAAGGTTCCTAAGGTTTCAATGAATCATAGCTGACTTGATGGTATATAACAATAGCATTCCATTTCATTAATTTTTTTGCCTATTCCTATACCAATTTAGGCTTAACAGCAAAAAAACCCAACATACTAATTTATTAGGGACACCTGGTGGCATAGTCCAAAGGGAGCTATATTGCTAACCCAGACACCTCCTTGGTAGTTCAGTTCTACCAGGGACTCCACAGGGGAAAGGTGGGGAATCTCATCCCATGCAGCCTTAGAAACTCATTGGAGGAGGATCTGCTATATATACGTTCTATTCTGTTGCAGTGAGAGAGAGCTACTTATTTATTAAAAGAAACAAAAGCAAGACAAAAAACTAAACATTGCCTTTAAGTCAGTATAACTCATAGCGACCTTCAACCCTTGAAGGAGTTTCCAAGGTTGTAAATCTTTACGGGAGGACCTTGCCCATCTTCCTTCCAAGCAGTATCTGGGGAATTCAAACTGCTAACTTTTCCCTGCTACATTATGTCCTGCAATGATTATGGGAAGAATGGTAATTACGAAATACCAAAATTGTACTCATGCAAAATTTGCTACAAGAAGTCGTTGTTAAAGGAGAACAAAGAACTACTGCATGGATTAGAAATGAGAAAAGATGAATAGTGGAGTCCAGTTTTTTTTCTCATTGCCTTTGAGTCAGAATTAACTTAGAGCTGACAACCCAGCCCGTTTTTAGAGCTTGAAAATCTTACTGAAGGAAATGCCCTTCTGTCTCCTCCTGAGCCTTTGATGGAGTCACACCGCCAGAAAGACCTCACTTCTGGATTTGTAGGGCAACTTCCTAAAGACTGTACAAGAGCTATTTAATCTGAATGTCGAATAAATTATTTTTTTTATTGTATTATTTTTATGTGTACCGTCAAATCAGATCTGACTGGTACAGGAGGAGATCGCCCCCTCCTTTTCCAGCAGAGCATCTGGTGGATTTGAACCGCGCACCTCTGGGATTGCAGTGCAGCGTCTTGCCACTAGGCCACCAGAGCTCCCCCTTCCTCTAACGAATAAATTATTTTGAGAAGTTAGACTATATGGAAAAGAATGTGGCACCAGGAATACAAGAAGACTTGGCAGCAACAACCTATGTTACACAGATGTTACATCTTGCTTCAAGTATACTTGCAGGAGGTATTGGTGAAGTTCTAAGACTGTATTTCAGAGTAGATTAAATCTTAAAGAAAACGAAAGTTTGCAAAACTGCACCAGTAAGCAGCATAATGATAAATGGAGAAAGATTTGCATTTGTCAAGAATTTAATTTGGACCAATAATCAATGCCCATGGAATAGCAATTAAAGAATAAAGGATATATTGTTTTGAAAAACATCTGCTGTCAAAGATCTCCTTAACAATGCTAAAAAGCAGTAATGTTACTTTCAATATCAAAATGTACCTGATCCAAGGAATAATATTTTCACTTACTGAATATGCACGTGAGAGTTTGACAATGTATAAGAGAAACTATTCATGCCTTTGGATTATGGTGTTGAAGATTATTGAATATCCCATCTACTTCCAGAAGAATATACAAATGAGGGTGAAACCAAGTTTCTCCTTGGAGGCTAGAATTTTGAAGCTCCGTCTCACATACTTTGGGCACGTGGCCAGGAGAGACCAATCCTTGGAGAAGGACATCATGCATGGAAGGGTGGAGGGACAGCGCAGCAGAGGAAAACCCGGGATGAGATGGATTGATACAGTAACTAGGGCAATGAAGGTAGGTGTGTCAAGATTCACTGAGACTGGCATAAGACAGGGCAGGCGTCAGAGCTATACTACATAGTCACTATTTTACATAGGGTCACTATGAGTAGCAGGAAGCTAACTCAACGGCACATGACAACAGCAACATCTTGGAAGAAGTAAAACCAGAGTGTCAGTTATAAGCAACAATGATGAAACTATGTCTTTACTTTGTATACTTTAGACATGTTATCAAGAGGGGCTAATCCCAAGAGAAGGGCTTCATGCATGCTTTTAAGAATAGAGGGTCAGAGAAATGGAGGAAGACCCTCAAAAATATGAATTGAAACAGTGGAGACAACAATGGGTTTAAAATGTCAAAGACAGTGAGGACAGTGCAAGATTGGATTTTATTTTGTTCTGTTGTAAACAGGCACACCATGAAGCAAAACTGTTTGGATAACACCTAGAAAAACATGCCAATTTGTGTAGATCTAGACTTTTGTGGTAACTGTTAAAACTTTTTGTGTAAGAACTCCAGTTTTGATCTTTGAAATTTATTTTGGCAATTTTGGGTTTTGGCTATTTATGCAAATATATTTATGTGCTTATACACTTTCTGAATCATTGTGCAAATTTCTATTAAGATATTTCTGGAGTTATTATTTACTTTTCCTTGAAAAAATATATATAGACTGGGGGGAAATTTATATAGCAATATTGAATTTTTTCAACATATCCTATCTACATAGCATATCTCCTTAACCAGAAAAGTCTTTTAGATTTCTCTCAGCAAAATGTCTATTTTTTTAAATTATACTCTTTTTCTCATCTTATTTTTTTAAAAACATACTCACTTTAATACTGTTTTGGAACATAGTGAATGCAGTTTTGATAGCTATTTGAATAAGCTCTTATGATTTTGTTCATAATAAGACTCGACAGCACCTAACAACAACAAAATAGCATAGAGAGAGATCAGTTGGCCTAGTGTACAGAAAGTCATGTTCCCAAGCCAAAGGTGGGTGACTCTAATCCTCAGCCCTCAGGCCGGCTTTTGATTGTTTTTAGTGAAATATGCTTCTAGGTTGTATAACCCTGATATATCCACTTGCTGTACAGAGGTAACTCGCAATTGCTGTGAAGCTGAACACTGTGACACTGACGTGTCAAATTCGAAAATCGTTACCCATGGTGGACAGTGTTTGGTGGAGCTCCCCGATTAAAACAAGCTTGGAAGCAGGAGTGGCATCCACTTCCATAATAGTTTGCCCCCGGAAACCCTCTGAACTTGGAGAAAGGACGAAAGTTATATAGGTGTCCAAGTCTTTTGTTCATAGGATTGCTATGAGTAGCCTACGACTCAACGGCATCTAACAACAATACAACAATATTACCTATAAAAAGAAATTTTTCTCTTTCTTTTTAAATCTTTATGCCTTTTATTCTTTGCATACCTTCATTGGCTAGGATTATCAGTGCCATACTGAACAGAAAGATAAAAGTGAATATCCTAACCTTCCTCAAGACATTAGCTGTAGTGATTGTGTGTGTATGTGTGTGTGTGTTTTAAGATACTTTTATAAGATACTTTAATTATCATTTGCCCTTTACTTGTAATCTTGAAGCCTATAATGTCCTAAACTGAGAATTAGAATTGGAAGACCTAGTACATACATGTACTAGATAATTTAATGTCTCCATTGAATACAAGGAAGTGACTAGCTCAACCTCAATGCTCATGAGTGTAATGGAATATGCTAGTGTAGCCACAAATGCTCTAGGAAACACAGACTTTGCTATAATCATATACTTTAGGCAGACATCATAAATGTCAACTATTAAAGAACATTTACCTTAATCTGAACTGCCCCTCATGACATTTACTGTAGAATCATCACTTTTCTGGATTTCTAGTTGAGTATGTGGGGCTAAGGTTGAACTTTCAATTATTTGCTGTGCACTTGAACGTTAACCAGTGAATCAAGGATAACAGATGAAGAATTGATGACTTTCAGTTTTGATGTTGGAGTACCAAATATCCAGTTGCCTGCCAAAAAAACAAACAGATATTTCTAGAAGAAAGTTCTAACCAGGGTGTTTCTTGGAGATGAAGATGAAGAAGCTTAATCACACATATTTTAAGCATGTTGTTAGGAGGGACCAGGCTGTTAAAAAAAAGACATGATACTTGACAACGTGGGGAATCCGTGAAAGAGAGAGAACAAGACCTTCAACAGATGCAGTGATATGGTGCAACCACTGTTAAAGGCAGTATGGCACTTTCTCAAAAAGTTACAAATAGAGATACCATTTGACCCAGAAATTCCACTGCTGGGATTATATCCCAAAGAAACCATACTGCCACCCAAGCAGATATATGCACACCCATTTTTATTGCAGCTTTGTTCACAATAACAAGGAGCTGGAAACAACTTAAGTGCCCATCAACAAATGAATGGATAGAGAAGCTGTGGTATATTCATGCAATGGAATACTATGCTGCATTGAAAAACAAGGAACTCGTGCAATATTATTCAAAATGGGTGACCCTGGAGGACGTTATGCTTAGTGAAGTATCTCAGTCACAAAAGGACAAATACTGCATGGTTCCACTGTTGTAAAACAGGACTGACATTGGGGTTGCGGGGAGACTGAGAAAGATGGGATAACTAATATATAGTGCATTGAAACAGTTGAGGGAGAAAACTGTTTAAAAGAGATATGTGATTAGGTATTTTTGTCACGATGGGAGTCCAGAGCAAAGGCTGCACAGTGGAGTGGACCTGGGAGGAGGGATTGTAAAACAATGAAGAATTTTTCTTTTAGTTTTCCAAGAGGGGAGTGTACTCGGTGTGGGGGCAGGGGGGAGGTTGGGCAGGGAGAAATGTGCAACAGTGAATGAATGGAAATCCAAAATCTCTATAAATTTTCATTGAAATTAATAATAAAAAAATTAAAAAAAAAGATGCAGTGATACAGTTACCATAGCAATAGGCTTGAGTGTACCAGAACCAAGGAGTATGGCACAGGATAGGGCAGGATTCAGACCCAGTATGCACAGGGTTGCTACGAGTCATTCTTGATGCCATGATATCCAACAAGGACAACAGTTTGCAAGATTTAGTCAACATATGTTTACTGAATAACTATTTTCTTAAAGATTATTTCATAGTACATTTTTAGGAAATTCAATTATTAGTAGTCACAAGATTAAAAACAGTCTATCATGTAAGAATTTAATGATAGATTGTAAAAGAAGTATTTTAAATGTAATACTTCTAAATTTGTCCCTTTTTTCCTTATTTCTCTTTCAATGTATATATAAATTCACTCTGAACTCTGTAAATATTTTAACTTTATATAACCTTTTTTCTTTTTTATGGTCTCGTAATTGTTGTATAAACTACATCTTATTCACGACTGTGATTTTTGTTTTGTTCTTTCGAAGTATAACTCTATCACCTTTTTAAAAAAAATGGAGTAACTTGTAATTTGTTGTAATCAGTGACAGCAGGTATGAAATATTATGTTTTATTTTACAAAAATATTTCTTAAATTAGAAAACCTTCTGGAATAGGTAATGTTGATTCTGCAATATACACCTTTTCTACTTAAAAAAAATATAGCCAGTATCCTGATTTCTGAAGCTCTGATAGGTTAGTGTGCTTTTTTGAAGTTTGACTTTTATCCATACAGATTTACGAAGTGTATATTCTTTCTACCCTTTTGTTCAAAATTGTTGCAGAAATTTATCCACATACTTGCAGGTCCTTTTAGATTAATTGGCACAATAGTTTTAGCCTTAGCTTTGATGTGATAATTAAAAAGTCAGCAGCTCAAACCCACCTGCTGTTCCATGGAAAACCAAAAAGATGTGGCAGTCTACTTCCCTAAAGATGTACAAGTCTACTCTGTACTATAATGCTACAATCACTTGGGATTGAGTAAAAGATTTGGCGTACATAAAATTTCACCGTATGGTTTTAACAGTAAGTGTATGCGTTCTACTATCAGTGTCTAAGATGTCTCCAGTTTTTTGTTTTTAGGTGCCAGTGAGTCACTTGTTACTTATAGTGAGCCTTTGTACAACAGCTCTGAACCCAGCTCTATCTCGAGCCAGCTTCAGTGTCTCTGATACTCTTTCCTTCAGTCACAGATTCAATGCATCTCATCCAGGGTCTTCCACTCTTGTGTTAACCTTCCACCTTTCCAAGTATGATGTCTCTCTCCAAGGATTAGTCTTTCCTTGCAACATGTCCAAAGTATGTCAAATAGAGCTTCAAAATTCTTGCCTCAAAGGAGAAGCCTAGTTTCACCCTTTCCAGGATGAACCTCTTTGTTCTCTTACTATTCTGCTCAATATTCTTCTCCAACACCACATCTCAAAGGTATGGCTTCTTCTTCTATCATGCTTAGTCTGTCCAGCTTTCTGATGCATAACAAGTAATTGTGAATACCATGGCCTGAATCAGGCCCAACATAGTTTCCAGACTGACACCATTGCTCTTCAGTACTTGGGAGAGGTCTCTGACAGCAGATTTGTCCAGTGCAATTCATCTTTTGATTTCCTGGCTGCTGATAACAGGAGTGTTGATTGTGGAGCCAAGCAAACTAAAACTGTTAACAATCTCAATTTCTTCACCATCATGATGCTGCCAATTGGCCCAGTGGTGAAAATTTTGTTTTCCTGATGTTGAGCTTCAATCAATATTGAAGGGTACAGTCCTTGACCTTCCGCAGCAAATGCCTCAGGTCTTCCTCAGTTTTGGCAAGCAAGCTTGTGTCATCTGCTTAATGCAAGTTGTTGACGAGTCTTCCTCCAATACTGATGCCACATTTCTTCTCATAGAGCCTCCTGGACCGTAAAATAAACCTGCTATGAATATCTTTTTTCATTACTTTTGATGTCCATTTGTAACCATTTCGTTTGGAACAAAAATGTTGCTCTTTTAATTTTTCCTATATCAACATTAGCATACAAGCTAAATAGTTTTCAAGAATTATTATACAAATAAATGAACATTTTTATATAAATTAACCTTTGCAATGTGTGGTGTCACCTTGCTTGGGTCAACAATCAACACCTTTGGTACCAGGAGTCAGGAAATCAGGAGACATATTGTATTGGCAGTTCCACTGTCAAGAACCTCTTCAAATGCTGAAGAGCAATGATTCCAGCTTACTGACTAAGATGTTCTTGATTCAGGCCATGGTCTTCTCAATCATCTGCTATACATCAGCAATATCGACAATGAAGTAAAGATTGCAAAAGAAGAATTGATGCCTTTGAGTTGTGGTGCTGGAAAAGGGTACTGAATATCCCTTGGACTGCCAAAAGAATAAACAGATATGTCTTGGGAAAAGTGCAGCCAGAGTTCTCCTTGGAGTCAAAGATGGCAGAGCTTCATGTTTTGTACTTTAGACATGTAGCTAGATGAGGCTATTCCTTGGAAAGGAACATTTATTTAGAAGGGTGAACAGACAGCATAGTAAAGGAAGACCCAATGAGATGCTTGACATGACAATTTCAACAATGGGCTCTAGTGTGTTAGAGATGATGAGGATGGCACAGGAATAGGGCAGAACTCAGGTCAGCTAGTCATAGTGTCGCTTTGAGTCATACTTGACCCAATGACATCTAACAAAACAACGTGATGCCAAGGGTTTATTTTAAAAAAACAAAAGCAAAAACAAAAAACAACAACAAACTTTCCAAGCTATTTCCTTTGATTTTGCCACATGAATAGACAGGATGATACAAATGTTGTTGTTGTTGTTAAGTGCCGTTGAGTTGCAGGCGACTCAGAGCGACCCTATGAAGGAGAGTCCTTGACGCTTGCGTGCCTTTCATCCTCTCTCCAGGATTATACAGATAGGATGTGCTATTCCATCCACGAGAAGAGAAGATTGGTTAGCATGGCCTTAAACTGAGTAGCTTTGGTACTTCCAGATACTGGAAATCTCAACACTAACAAGTAAGAGGAAGGAGTACACATCTTTTGAGGCCAGAGATTCCTACACCAGCCAGATTAGCATAAGAGCAATAGCAGCCTCAGCAAAGAGCCAGAGACAAATGTGAGACAGAGCCAGAACTAGAGAACTTCTCCCAAGCTTGCTGGAGAACAGAGGGCAGACACCATAACTGGCAGTACTAAGAGAACTTTGTACCCACACTTGAGAAGCTGTCTGGACTGAAGGGTTATATTCTGTTTCTTACCTGAATTATAGCCTAGTATTGCCATGGCCAAGTCTGCTGTTAAGGACCTCTCCAAAGTACTGAAGAGCAATGGTGTCTCTTTGGAGACTAAGGTGCGTCTGATACAGGCCATGGTCTTTGCGATCACTTGTTATGCATCAGAGAGTTGGACAATGACCAAGGAGGATAGAAGGAGAATTGATGCCTTTGAGCTGTGATGCTGGAGAAGAGTATTGAGGGTACCATGGACTGCCAGGAAAACAAACAGTTTCATCCTGGAAAGGGTTAAACTGGCCAGCTCCTTGAAGGCAAGGATTCTGAGGCTCCGTCTAACATACTTTGGACATGTTGTAAGGAAGGACCGGTCCTTGGAGAGGGACATCATGCTTGGTAATGTGGAGAAACAGCATAGGAGGGGAAGGCCCCCTGTGAGGTGGATTGATTTAGTGACTGGGGTAATGGGGATGGGTGTATTGGAGACGGTGCGATTGGCACAGGACAGAGTAGAGTTTAGGGTTGTTGTACATAGGGTCGCTATGACTCTCAAGTGACTTGACGGCACATAACAACAACAACAACAATTTCCCTAATAGATCCCATAGCCATAAATATGGTTCTAATGTGTTTGAAGTTATAGCAACAGATTCAGGAGGTGGGAGGCTATACCTTATCTTATAGAAATTGGGGTTTTTTTTTTATTGTGAATTTTGTTCATGCTAACAGTTCCCTTTTGCGGAAGTTAGATTGAGCCTTCTTGTGCTGTCTTCATTCTTTTTTACACACTAGCATATCACTTCTTCCAAATTCTTGCTAATAATTTCTATCAGCCTGATAGATGGTTAGTAGTATTTCATTATGGTTTAGTTTGTATTTCTGTGATTATTTAAAGTTCAAGACATTTTTCATGTGTATTGACCATGTAGATGTTTTCTACTGGAATGTCTTTTCGGTTATTTTGTTCATATTTTAGTTACATGCTTTTAACATTTGTTTTATCTTATTCTTTTTCCTTTATGTGCTATGGACTAAACATTTTGATATATGCCACACACACACATATATATGCATATATATTTTCAAATACATGCACACATCCTCAGATAAGATGGATTGGCACAGTAACTAGGTTACTGAGAGTACGTGTGTCAGAGTCAGCGAGACTGGCTCAGTATAGGCTTCAGAGCTGGTTTGCATAGGATCACTGAGTGGCAAGTGACACGATGGCACAGGACAACAACAACTACATGTATATATATGCACATATAATTTTATTTTGGGTTTGTCTTTCACCTTTGTAATGCTTTCTTTTTAGAGTGTCCTTAATTTTAGAGATTTTTTAAAGTTTTAATTCAGTGCAATTTTATTTAACTTTCCCTTGAGTTTCATACCTTTCGTTATTTATAAAACTCAATCAAATTTTCCTTCTTCCAAGATCTTAAAAATAAACTTAGGAATTTTAATTTCATTTTTTATTATTATTATTTTTATTATCATTCACATGCATTGTGATTTTTACATATTCCTTGTGTTTTATACCTTCATTTACATTATATTTCATTCATTTATATTGTTGGAGTTTTCTTACTTCCTTACAATCATCCTACCAACAACTACTTTTGAGAAAGCTTGTAAACCAACTACTTCGTGTCATGTCCTAATACCCCCTTTCAATAGCCAATGGCTGATTTGCCCATCCCTATTAAACTAGTATTCTGAAGAAATAAGCACATCTCTTTTGCTGAAGGATGTTCTGTTAAGAATGGAAATTTTGCTATTGCAATAGTACCAGTTTAAATTTTTGTTGTTGGTATTGTTGTTAATATTAATCATTATGTTATTTGTGATGAGTCATATACCTGTATTTATGGTTTCACAATTATTTCTAAACAGTGAAAACATACTTAGATTAACATGGCTTATTTTTCTGAATCAATATTGACACTCATTTTACTGGTCACAAATAATTCATTCCTATAAAAGTTCTTCTATTATTTTATAGCTAATGTTTATGTTGTCATTATTTCTTAATATTATTATCCTAAAACAGAAAAAAGAAATCAAAGGAAATATTCATCTGCAGCTAAAAGGTTTTTTTGGTTGTTGTTTTTAGAAAAAGCATAATAGAGGGATGAAAAAGCATATAAAATCTAAGCAACATCTTTGCGAGTGGCCATTCAGTATTTTATAACTTCCATTTACTGAAATGTGACTAAAATATATTTAACCTCTTAATTATTACTACATGCCCTTCAATGAAAGGCACACATTATTTTTAAACAGCAAATTCTTGTTAATGACAGTTTCTTGTGTAGAGCCATGTTCTCTTTACCACCACTGAATGGTTAAAATATAGTCTATAAAAACAAATTAATGGGCTCAACTTAATTGTATTTGTGTTAAAGATGCTTTCCCTGTATTAAATTTTTACAAAGTCTTTCTGCGAAACCCCTGAGCGGAATCTAGATCCAAAAGAAGTGTGTGTTTGTGTTGTTCTGCTTCTCTTGTTTTTCTCTAATCTTTTGTTTTGGGAATGATACTTTGATGATGAATAGTGTTTCTAATAATTTTTTCTTTAGTAAAACAACAAATATATAAGTTTCCCATTTGTCAATGAATAAGAATTACTTAATAATAGTTGATTTTTTTTTAACTGTGTGTGGTGTTAGCCAAGAGAACCGAATTACCCCATGAACCACTAAAAGGCCAAACAAATACATTTTGAAGGAAGTATGAACTGAGTGCTCCTTAGAAGTAAGGAGGATAAAACTTGGTCTCACATACTTTGGACACACAAGCAGAGCTAGTCCTTGGTAAAAGACATCATGCTGAGGAAGGTAGAGGGTCAGTGAAAGATAATACTCTCTGCAAGAGGGACTGACACAGTGCCTGCAACATTGGACTCAAGTCAGTGCGAGATCATGAACGTGGCACAGGTTAGGATAAGGTGTATATCTCTTGTTAGAGTTGCTATGTGTTGTTGTTGTTGTGTGTGTCAAGTCAGAACCAACCAACTGATGCTCCAACAGGCTTTCAGAGTCAGTTAATGACATTGTTGGAGATAGTCCATTTCTTTCCCAGGGTAGTTGGTTTGATTCAAAGCACTTAACTTTGGGTTGCCAGTGCCACTTCTTACTACAAGACCACCAGAGCTTCCTATGAGTCTTTGTCAATTCAAAAGTACGTAATAAGGCTTCTTCTTGTTGTTAAGTGCCATTGAATCAAGCAACACTCATAGTGACCCTATGAACAACAGCCGGGAACCCCATCCTATCGTGTGCCACCCTCGTAATCCCTGACATACTCGAGCCTATTGCAGTAATCAGTGTGTCAGTACATCTCCCTGAAGGTCTTCTCTTTCACTGATCTTCCACTTTTCCAATCATGATGTCCCTTTCTAAGGATTAACCACTCCTAACAACATAACTCAAAGTATACGGGACGAAGCTTTGCCATCCTTCCCTCTTAAGACACTTTGCTTATATTTTCTCCATATCAATAGACATATCTCCATAGACAGGCATATATTTTTATTCTTTTGACAGTCTATGGGATATTCTGTTCTCTTCTCCAACACAGAAACTCAAAGGCATTGATTCTTCTTCAATCATCCTTATTTATTATCCAGCTCTCAGATGTATAGCAGTTTATTGGAAAGATCGTGGCTTCAATGAGGTGCATCTTAGTCTTTAAACTGACAACATTGCTCTTAAGGACTACTGTAGCCTTATTAAAAGAATGGCAAACTTTCTGGTGCATATTTACAAATTATTTATATGACGGCTGAACATTTTATTTAATCACATCACTGAGAATGATGTATTCATATATCTATTTTGGAGAATATGACATTCTCTCATCCAAAAAGAAATAAATGGCTAATTTATGCTGGAAAAGTTAGGACTCATTAACTCCTTTATAGAGTGGGAACTAACTCATAGCTGACTCTCAGCAGGTTTTCAGAGAGCCACATATTAAGCTTGTGGGCCTACTTCTTCCATGTTTCTCTGGCTGAAAGTATGTAACAAGAGGCACTGATAAACCAGATTCCAAGAGCCTCTGACTGGTGGACTCCAATAGCTGTTCCATAGGACAAACATGGGCATCCTCTTCCAGTTATTATTTACAGCCTCTGAAACCTGATGAATCAGGAACCATAACCAGTGAGTGTAATGTGGATTGTAAAATTTGACAGTTTTTGTTTTGTTTTGTTTTATTATTCTACTCAGCCTTTGAACTTACCAGTTACAACTTTTGTCTCTCTCAGCTTCCCTGATGAAAGTAGGAGAGGTAAACAGCAAGGCAAAGTCCTTACTGCTACGCTATCTTGAGCAACGCTGGTGAGCCCTGAGATCACGGCAGTTCCTTGACCTATATGATGCATGCCCTCTCTTTTCAGGCAACTCAAATAATTGCCATCAAGTTGACATTCCAGCAGATTTTTAGAGGCTGTAAACCTTACAGAAGGAGATTGCCCATTGTTCTTCTGTGAAGTAGCTTGTGGATTGCTTAGAACAGTGCTGCTCTCAACAGGCTACACCACCAGAGTTCCTTCTTTTACTAGAGAGAGTAAATAGTGGTATATAGTCACACAGATAGAATCCACCAGCTATTCCATGGGAGCAAGAGAGCCAGTCTTCTCCTGTGTGATTTCCTGCCTCTGACAACCCACTTGAGAGTCAGCTGTGGGTTGGTTCCAGATTGACAGCACACAACAACACATAACAATACAACCCAGCATATTCTGCAGTCGTCTCAACTCCTCTTAAGATCTCCTCACTCTTCCTAGACCCCTCATGTTAAATCTCTTGGGAAGGTCTTTTGCTAATTTCATAGTTTTCATCTGGTGCTAGAAAATACTTACCCTTCTCTAAATAGAGTATAAGTACTTCTTCATTAACTGAAGCTTTTAACTCTACTGCAAAACTTCTTTTATCTAAGTTTGTCCCCTTTTACAATGGGGAAATGTTGTAGAAACTAGTCTAGATTTCTATAAACTCAGCTCTTGCTAGATTGACCTCTTTGAAAGCCCTCATCAAGTTTATGTTGTTGTTTATTGTTATGTGCTTTTGAGACAACAACACATAATGACCCTAATAACAGTATCTCTATTATCCAGCCCAATCTTGAACCAATTTCACAGTCTCTGATAAACCTGCCCCTATTACTCAAGCCACTGTGTTAATCCATCTCTTTCAAATCTCTCTCCTGCACTGACCTTCCACCCTCCCAAGTATGATGTTCTTCTCCAAGGACTGGTCTCTCTTGGCAACATACCTAAAGTAGATGAGGTAGATTTTAAAAATCATTGGCTTCATGGAGCGAACTGGTTTAACTTTCTCCAAGACAAACATGTTTGTTCTCTTGGCAATCCAAGGTATCTTCAAGATACTTCTCCAGAACCACAACTCAAAGGCATAAATTCTTCTTCTATCATATTTGGTCATTGTCCAGGTATCAGATGTATAGCAAGTAATCGTGAAGACCCTGGCCTGGATTAGTCACACCATAGTCTCTAGACTGACATCATTGCTCTTTAGAACTCTGGAAAGGTCCTTGACAGCAGATTTTCTCAGTGCAGTTCATCTTTTGATTTCCTGATCTTGGCTAGTGCCAGGAATGGTGATTATGGATCCCAGTAAGATAAAATTGTAAACAGTATTACAATCTCTTCTCTGTCTATCATGGTGCTGCCAGTTGGCCTGGTGACGAGATAGGTTGTTTTCTTAATGTTGAACTACAATCCATATATTCCTGTCTCATGACAAATTCTCATATTATGTATCTCTTATCTCTCAAATTCTCCAAGTTTTCAGGGTTAATTCTTAGATAGTACTCAACTAAACTCATTGTTGTGGAGTTAGCTCTGATTTAAAATTGACTCTCATTGGATTTCTGAGACTATAATCACAGGTGGGGAATTCGCCCATTTTTCTCCCTCAGGTGCTGATGGACTAGACTCACTGAAGAGATGCAGCCCTTGGGTGAGCAGCAGAATGCCCACAGAGGGAGAGCTGCACCACCAGCAGAGCGATCTTAAGCAAAACATTCTTTTCTTTTTTTTTTATTTAAAAAAGTATACTGATTACTTTCTCCATGTTTAGTCAGGATAATTAAGGGTAAAATCTATGTGATGCTACAAACATTTGATGTTACATGGGAACAAGTCCAATGTTTAAATATATTAAAAATATCATCATCTAACTTCTGCATGATATAAAACTTAAAAATGATTACTATAGGCAATGAAAAGCATATTTTTCATTAAGGAAAAAAAAGTCATGTTTATGACCAACTAGGATATAAAATCAAATTGATTTGGTAAAGCCTGACTCAGCTGAGTGTTTTAAAATGCTAGGAGCAAGGGACCACCAAAGATGTCATCACTGAGACTGTGATTATTTCTAAAAAAAGACTTACCGTATTTTGAGCATTGACTCAGACTATCATAATACAAAAGAAGATCCTTGTAATAGGAAAGATAATGTTTCCTGAAAGGATGATTGTGGGGCCAATCTTCAGGATATTTTAAAGAACATAATGCATTTCCCGAGTATCTAGAAACTACCAAACCAAAAGTTATGTTTACTTCTCAAACTTTTATATATATGTAGTTTTCAGCATATAGTGTTTTAGAAATATACATTTGCATTTTATTTTCAAAAGAATATTTTTTATTTGTGTGAGTGTACCATCAAATCAGATCTGACTGGTGCAGGAGGAGATTGTCCCTCCTTCCCCAGCAGAGCATCTGGTGGATTTGAACTGTTCGCCTCTGGGATTGTAGTTGCAGCTCCTTGCCACTAGGCCACCAGAGCTCCCCTCAAAAGAATATTTTTAAAGATGTCATATATAT
>NW_006399920.1:158579-163404 GCF_000299155.1 Elephantulus edwardii | reverse complement strand
TTTATTTTTATTTTATTATTTTTGTGTGAGTGTACCATCAAATCAGATCTGACTGGTACAGGAGGAGATTGTCCCTCCTTCCCCACCAGAGCATCTGGTGGATTTGAACCGTTCGCCTCTGGGATTGTAGTTGCAGCTCCTTGCCACTAGGCCACCAGAGCTCCCCTCAAAAGAATATTTTTAAAGATGTCATATATATCTTTTTATTTGTGTATTCTTTTTGTATTGTAGATATAATGCTTTCTTAAAATTTTATTTTCTACTAGTTTATTTCTAAAATTTGAATACATTTATTCAAAAACAAACTCAAAATCATCCCCCCAATCAAATTGTATAACCCTGTGGTTAATCCCACTGCACATCCTCATCCCTCTGCTTCCAACCTCTCCCACCCCTTTTGAATCCTCAAACTCATTCTACAATAATGGTTTTATACAATATTTATTCTTGTAGGACTAAGGTAGTTCACCCAGCATAATGCTCTCCAGCCCCTCCCAAGTAAGGTAATAGTTTATAAAATCATTGCTCCTGTGTGCTGCACAGTATTCCATTGTGTGAATGTACCATAATTTCTCAATCCATTCATTTGTGGTTGGACATTTGGGCTGTTTCCATGTTCTTGT
The DNA here is from genome assembly GCF_000299155.1 of Elephantulus edwardii. NCBI lineage: Eukaryota > Metazoa > Chordata > Mammalia > Macroscelidea > Macroscelididae > Elephantulus > Elephantulus edwardii. The sequence goes on along the minus strand of NW_006399920.1, from coordinate 162,781 downwards.
GATGGTGAATAATACTGCTGTGGACATTGGTGTACCAATATCCATTTATGCCTCAGTTCTCATTTTCTCAGGATATACTCCAAGTAGTGGGAATAGCTGGGTCATATGGAATTTCTATGTTCAGCTTTTTGAGGAAGAGCCTAACTGCCTTCCAGAATGGTTGTACCATTTTACTATCCCACCAACAATGTATAAGAGTTCCATTCTCGCCATATCCTCTCCAACATTTATTTATTACTTGCTACCCTGTTAAACCTTGCTATACTGAAATGAGATGGTACCTCATTGTGGTTTTGATTTGCATCTCTCTTATTGCCAGTGATTTGGAATATTTATTCATGTGTCCAAATCACTGGCAATAAGATTTTTACAATTTTTACAAAAAACATTTTCAAAATGTAATCAGTACTATTTTTGTTGTTTTCATTATGTGCTGTTGAGTCGACTGAGACTCATAACAACCCTAAGCACAACAGTCCTAAACTCTGCTCTGTTCTGTGCTAATCTCACTGTCTCTGACACACCCACCCTGATTATCCCAGTCACTGAATCAATGCACCTTATAGAGGGCCTTCGCCTCCTGCGCTGTCCCTCTACCGTCCCATGCATTATATGTACCTAATCAGTACTATTATTAAAACAAATTTTTGTTAAACACTCTTCTAAGTTCTATCTTCATTGTGATAAAGAAGCAATTACTGAGGAATGAAAAGACACATACGGTATAGCGAAATGGAATTCTTTAAAATTATAAAGAAAAAACAATTAAGCAAAAGGGGGGAAAATCCATAAATTCTCAACTTTTAATTTTTATTTATTTAGATATTTCACACTTTGGAAGTAATATTCAAAAAGAACATATTAGTGTGGAGCCTTATATTTCTCAAATACTCTTATTAAAAACTTATTTTAGCTTCTATATACTCATAATATATACAAACTGAGTATTCCTTAATGCTTCTGTTTTATCATTCAGTACCTGTGTTTGACGTAAAAATGTTTCAAGATACATTATGAGGTACTGTCATATTAAATACAATGTTTAGAGAGCCAATGAACAATCAATCTGAAATTTGCTCTATCCGTGACATCTTCAATGTCTCTGCCATGCTTGAGTCCGTTGTTACAATCATTGTGTCAATCCATTTTTTTGAGAGTCTTGCTCCCTTATGCTTTCTTTCCATCTTTCCAAGTATATGATGTCTTTTTTCAGAGACTGTTTCCTCCTGGCAACATGCCCAAAGCATGTGAGATTCAATTACATTATCCTTGTCTCTAAAGAGCATCTTGGTTGCACTGTCTTCAAGATATATTCATTTGTTCATTTGGCAGTTTGTAGAATATTCAGTAGTCTTTCCAACACCTTTAGCTCAAAGGCATTGATCCTTATTCTGTCATCCTTATTTTATTATCAAGCTTTCATATATATAGAAAATAATCTGAAAGTCTGTATTGAGTCAGGTGCACCTTAGCCTTTAAACTGACACCATTGCTCTTAGCACTTTGGAGATTTCACACCTCTTTGATTTTTTTGAGTGCTGGTACCAATCATGTTTATTGTAGACCCAAGTAGGATGAAATCCTTGACAACTTCAATCTACTCCCCATTCCATGATGTTGCCTATTGGCCCCATAATGAGGACTTTTGTTTTCTTGGTGTTAAAATGTAGTCCACATTGAAGGCTGTAGACTTTGATTTTCTGAAGCAAGCTTTTCAAGTCCTCCTCACTATTATTAGCAAACTCAGTTGCGTCATATGTATAAAACAGATTTTTTAATGAACTTTTCCTTGCTCGTGATGCCCGTTCTTTTTAAAGTCCAGCTTCTTGAATGATTTGCTCAGCATACAGATTGAAAAATTTTTTCCTACTTTCAATATAATTGTTCAGCATATTTTTGAAAGGCCTTTTATATTTTTCTATCTACATTTCATGCCAACTTCTAAAAGTGAAGACAATTTTAAAAGTTATAATTAAAGTGCGTAAAAACTGAGAATGAAATGTGACACTAGTGTCAAGACCATTGCCCTCTCAGCAGGAAAATACTTAATAAGCATTGGTTCTTTTTGTCAAATAATTTGGGCCTACCACATTTTAAGAAAAGTTTCTACAATCATGTATTGAGAATTTATGCTTTTCAAGGAATTTATAAGTTAAATGGCAAGATTGAACATAAATTCATTGAAAGTAGGATATTTGTATATTATTAAAAATATGTAAGAGAATATGTTTTATATAACCCTATTTTCATACATATAATTTTTATATATAAATTAATATATCCGTACTTATATCCATAAGCAATCATGTCTTTTCAATAAAAAAGAAGAAAACATGTCCTCTTACTTTTGTGGACTTTCTGAGAAGTCTACCTACCATATGGAATGTAATAGTAGAAAAATATAAATTAATATTATCAAGTACTTGAAGACTTTCTTTGCCTCATTATCTGGCTTAAGATTGAGAGTTAAGGATAAAAATTATCATAGATAGGTAAACACACACGTGCGCGAGCTGCCACACACATACACACACTCTCTCTCTCTCATCAACTCTGTCATTATTGTGTGTTGGTACCATGATCTATTCCAAATTCCATTGTATCAAGCTCCTACACTATGTAAAGTTTGAGAACATTTGTTTTTTACCACGAAACATTATCTTTTCCTAGAATTACTTTGGTTCCACAATTCAAATGTTACCATTAAAAAGTTTGCTGACAGATTTGAAACAGATTCAAAGATAGACGTTAAAACAGGCTGGCAGAGGATCTGAATCAAAGTTCAAATGGAAATGAGCCAAAATAATTTAATTGTATGAATTTAAATGGTTAGAAAGCTTTAAAACTATATTTAGAATGCCAATCACTTATTGAGGATAAAAAAAAATTATGGTATACTATCCTTAGCAGTACTCTGGCTGTAAAATGAAGCAAAAATTTTGATAGCCATCTCATTATACCTTATATGTACACAGAAACAAGAGAAATAGTATGCTGTGAGTCATCATCTTTCACATTTAAAAAATCAATTTTGTTAATATCTAAGATTACAGAACTGATAAAGAGTAATTTTTTTAAAAACAATTCAATTCAGACAGAAATTTAATCCTGAGGATTTTTTTTGCTTTGAACTTTAAGATTATATTTCTGAAGGCAAATTATTTAAAGGAACAGGGGTTTGTCTACATATTCATGAATATTCATTTATTTTTGGAATGAGAAGTCTATTCATGTCATTCCTAATCACATTGCTCTCCATGCTAAGAATTCGTATTTTATAACATTCTTTTTTATTTTGAAAGATGTATCTATTGTTGTTATTGCTATTAAGTGCCACTGAGCAGACTGTACCTCACAGTAGCCCTATTGATGATAGCTCTGGACCTTGTCTATTCTGCACTATGCTCATGATCTCTTTCGTGTTCAAGCCCATTATGATCGTCCCTGTGTCATTCTATCTAGGAGAGAGTCTTCGTCTCTTTCACTGACCCTCTGCTTTCCCAGTATAATGCTTCTTTCCGAGGGTTTATTACTCCTGAAAATTTGTCCAAAGTAAATGAGGGGACGTTTCACCATCCTTATCTCTTAGTAACATTCTGGTTGCACTTCCATCCATTCAGATTTGTTTGTTCTTCTGAAAGCCATTTAATACATTTCTCCAACATCAGAATTTAAAAACAAAAAACAAAGTTTGATTCTTCTTTGGTCTTATTTATAGTTCAACTTTCAGATGCATAGGGATTTGTTGACAAGACCATGGCTTAGATTAGGCTCACTTTAGTCTTAAAATAGACATCGTTAGCCTTTAGAAATTTGCAGAGGTCTTGACAGCAGATTTCCCCCAATGTGGTGTATCTTTCTATAGTCAAGTTTGTTCTGGCAAATAGCAACGCTCTGCCAGTTTTCGGAGGCTGAAAATTTATATGGCAAGACACTGTTCATGTCTGTCCTGTGGAATGACTGATGGATTGGAACTGTTCATGTTTAGATTAGGCTTGAGACCGCAAGGGCAATTAACTACTTCTGAAACCTGCCAGAAGGTCAGCTATGGATTGGTTGAGTCTCAAAAGTACACAGCAACAACAACAATTTTCTATAGAAAAATGTTTAAGTATTTTTGTTTTGTTTATAATCAATGCTATTTTTTTGAGGAAATACTTTAAAGAAACAGCCTTATTCTTGAAAATGTTAAGATTTTAGTA
>NW_006399920.1:150251-155540 GCF_000299155.1 Elephantulus edwardii | reverse complement strand
AGTGGATGGCCAATCCTTCTTCCTAGTCTGTCTCAATGTGAATGTTCAGCTTATTATTATATTATTATTAAACTTAAACGACTTCCTTTTCCATTATAAATGCATTATAATAGTAAAATTACACATGAAAATATACTTTCATATTATGTTTCAGCTATTATTCATTTGAATAGAAAGAACAAACTCTACTTGGATTTATAGGGGTGTTTTAATGTTTCAAAATTATATCCTTACATCCAAGGTGCATTATTGAAATTCAATATTTTTTTTGTGCCATCCTATTAAAGGACATCATGCTTGAAAGGGTAGAGGGAAAGCACAAGAGAGGAAGACCCAGAATCAGATGGATTAATACAGTAACTGGGGCGATCGTGGTTGGTGTGTCAGAATTAGTGAGACAGGCTCAGGACAGGGAAGGGTTCAGAGCTGCTGTACACAGGTCGCTGTGTGTCACAGGCAACTTGACGATACATAACAACAACAAAATTTATTAGTTAGTACAATGTTTTGTCCATTAGCTTGGACCTCTCATAGAAAAAAAGTCTTATTTAAATATGGCAGTTTTGTGAATGATTTTGTAAGTAAAAAAGTTATTTAGAATGACTCCTATTCAGCTGTTTCTCAGAGGTACTGGAAAACAGCATTACTGTCATACAAATTCAAACTCAAACTCACTAACAGTGAGTCAGAACTGACTCAACTGACTCTCTAAAGGGTTTTCAAGGCTGTATATTAAAAAAAGGAGGAGATTGTACATCTCTCTCCCACAGAAACACTCATGATTTCACCACAAGAGAGGCACCACTTTGGATTAATAATAAAACTTCCTATGTACTAAACCACCAGAGCTTCCTATTGTATAAATTGGTCTACTGGAGGGGAAAAAAAATAACAATTTGTAATAATGGATTAATTTTGCCCAGAGAAAGATCTGAACTTTATCCTTTACACATAGAAGAAATAGCTAAATCTTTGGATTACACTAGCCTGGGAAAAGTGTCCTTATGTACTCGGGGGCCTTGAACTACACAAAACAGAGGATGTTAACAATGGCATTAGTGGTGGGAAGCCTTGAATCATATGTTACCATTAACCCTCTCAATTCATAGGAGATTAAAATTATCCATGTGTTTTGGCAACTATATCTACATGGTAAAGTCACAGTAAATATCTGGACACCAAAGCCAAAGTGTGCTTCTCTGATTGACAAGAATCCATTACATACTGTCACACACAGTTTATATAAGTAATCCCTGACTGCACAACTCTGCTGTCAGAGAACACCTGGAAGCTCCTCACTTTGAACTCTCATGGACCTTACCATATGCAATTTAAATCTGAATGCTATCTACTGTACGAGCAAGATCAACATGGGACTGGCTGAGTCTGATCTCTACTAACTCCACAAGGGGAACTGTCCCATCAACAACATTCACAAGAGAATAATTCCTATTGGGTCAATCATGTCCTCCTGTGCTCATACACACACCTACTGGGTCTAAAATCTGTTGCAGTGACCACACAGACTTCACAGATCCATACTCATGGTTAGATAACTTATTAGGGAAGTTAACCAGTTATAGGTCAGGTTAACAGTAAAATACAATCCCGCAGTCCAAAGAACTTCTCAATTAACAGCAAGATACAGGCCTTTAGTCTACATAGCTTCTTCATTAACAGAAGATGCAGCCCCTGGAGCAAGGGTTTCTGGCCCAGAAGGACACTTGCTATACTTTCTACCTCCTCTTCCCTGATAATGAGATTCCTCCTTTCATCCACTCAATCTACTCAACTTAATGGTTTGAGGAGCCAATCCCTGTGGATGGACTCACTCTATTTGCAAAAAGAAATGATGGCTGACACAGCTGTTGATGATGCAAGAGGACCAATGTGTTTGTAGAGCTGGCAATGTTGAAACAACTGGATCAGATTAAAGGCAGTAGTCCAGGGAAGTTAAATTGTAATGGTGGATTCACTATACCACACTATCACTATAATAAACTGTAATCATGAGTATAAAAGCTTTTATTTCAGCTAATCCTGTAAGTCCCTCTAGCAAATTAATGAGACTAAGTATGGTCTTGTAGACCAAACCATTTACATTTTGTCTCAGAAATAGAGGTCATTATGTTGTTGTTGCTATTATTATGTGCTATCAAGTCACGTGGAACTCACAGAGACCCTATATAAAATAGATCTGAACCCTCTCCTATCCTGAGATGTCTCACTTGTCTATGACACACTCCCAATGATCACAGTTCTTTTGTCAATCCGTCCCACTCAAGGTCTTCCTGTCCTATGCTGTTCCTACACCTTTCAAAGCATGATGTCCTTCTCCAAGGATTGGTCCCTCCTAACGTGTGTCCAAAATATGTGAGATGGAGCTTCAAAATCCTTGCCTTAAAGGAACAGCTTCGTTTCACTCTTTCCAAAGCAGACATGTTTGTTCTCTTGGCAGTCCATTGTATGTTCAAGATTCTTTTCCAGCACTACAACTCAAAGGCATCGGTTCATCTTTTGTCACATAAAAAGTAATTTTGAAGACAATGGCCTAAAACAGCCACACTTTAATCTCTAGGATGACATCATTGCTCATTAGCACTTTGGAGAGGTCTCAGACAGCAGAATTCTCTAGTGCTATTCATCTTTTGATTTCCTCACTGCTGGTTCCAAAAGTGTTGATTGTGGAGATGAGCATGCTGAAATGGTTAACAATCGCAGTCTCTTCTTCTCTATCTATCATAGTACTGCCAGTTGGCCCAGTGGTGAGAATAACTTTGTCTTCTTGATGTTAAGCATCAATATAAAAGAGTAGAGAAACATATTCCTAGACTTTTTCTTCTCATTTACATAATTCATTTCAATCTGATCAGTAACTATTTTAAATTTATTCTTTAAATTGTATATATACTTTCAAATTCTGTTGAAGTTTATTCAAATACCTTATAAATTGTAATAATTTACAACAGAGACTTTCTGAAGTTAAAGTCTTCCTAGGGCAAGTAAATGTTGATGATCAAATAGAATAGTTATGTAAAAATTTCAAGAACCTTATGTTTACAGATGTTTGATATATTGATTATATTTGTTTGAGATTGTTTCTATATAGTCACAAGGTTGAACTTTGTTGTATAAAAATGGTTTCTTAAAATCAATACCTTTATGTCCATTTTTTTAATCATTCATAGATTTTTAAAAAATGGTATCTTAAACTAATTTTTCTCTTATCTCAGCCTATGGTATTGCTTTCTTAACTTTATGATAATATTCTGTAATCTTTTCATTAGGTCTTGGAAATAATTATGAATATGTCTTAATTTTTAACTATTACTGTACAATCTTATACTGTAAACAATACATGCAATATTCATTTTAATTTCAACTTCTTCTATATCACGGTTTGAAAATAAAGTCTGGTAATGTTCTGAGGGTAAAACATTTCATATTTATATTATTATAAATAAAACATACTGTAATTCACTTGAAATCTTTACATTTTTATCATTTAGTTTAGCTGATACAGCAAACAAATGCGGATAAACATTTGACCTCAATAATTTGACTTCCTATTTGCCAGCAATAAATGACCGTTAGCTCATGATAAACTATAACTGACTAAATTGTTGGCATTTTGTATTCAGCTTTACATGTACATTTTGTTCACTTTTATATATATTCCATCGCTTCTTTTATCTATTAAGACAGTGCTATTATGACTATTGAAATTTTAGAAAATAATATTATTAACATCTTTGTGTGTTTCAAGCTATATAATCTATCAGTAGCAGTGGAATGAAAAAGAATATTCACTAATGTGTAAGTGATCAAACCTGAAAATATAGGTATGTAACTTTAGAACATGTATTAGCTGTCTATTGCCATATTGCTGTATAAACATATACTTAATCCCTTAAATCAGCACATATTTATTAATTCACCATTTCTGTATGTCAGGAATACAGGCACTCATGGCCATCTTGTCAGAACTGACTCATTACTGACCTTCCAGCAAATTTTCCAAGGCTGTAAAATACAGAGGAGTTGATTACCCATATTTCTCTAGCAAAGCCAGTGATGAATTAGAGATGACATCTTTGAGTTAGAAGTCCACCTCCCTACAAATTATGCCACCATAGCTCTCTGTTAAATTATTTGGTCATACTTAATGCCAACTATTCTATTTACGTTCTTTCTAGGAGTAGCAAACTACATTATAAATAGGTATTATGATCAAGGAAAGTGGGTTCTAGTATCTAGTCTTTGGTAATTATATTGAACTAATCTAACCATTAAGAAAACAAAGATTCTTCCCATTGGTCCAATAGGCGGTATCATAATGGATGGAGAAGGGATTGAAATTGTCAACAGCTCCATCTTGCTTGGATCCAGAATTAAAACCCTTGGTACAAGTCAGGAAATAAAGAGACACATTGCAATGGGAAAATCTGCAGTTCGGAAACTTTCTAAATTATTGAGTCATAGTGATGTCAGTTTAAAGACTAAGGTGCATTTGATTCAAGCCATGGTCTTTCCAATTACTAACTATGCATCCAAGATCTGAACTTTGACTAAGGGTGTGGCAGAAAAATAATTGATTCCTTTGAGCTGTGGTGTTGCAGAAGAGCACTGAACATTCCATGGACTACCAAGAAAATGAATAAATATGTCTTGGAGAGGGTGCAGGTGGAGAGGGTGCAGCTGGAGTGCTCTTTGGGGGCAAGAATGATGAGGCTTCACCTTACATACTTGGACATATTACAGGAAGGTGGTATTCCTTGGAGAGGGGCATGATGTTGGGTAGGGTGGAGGGTCAGCGAAGGAGAGGAGGACAGTTAACCAAGTGGATTCACAAGATGACTGCTGCAATGGGCTCTTGTGTGTCAGGAAGTGTGAAGATGTTGCAGGACAAGATTAGGTTCAGATTTTTTATTCATAGAGTCACTGTGAGTTGTACTCAACTCAATGGCACCTAACAACAACAACAACAACAACAACAACAGTAATCTAACCATTTCGTAAATCTTTCTTTTATTCCCTAGAAAATTGTTACTGTTACACCAACTGTCATCAAGTTGGTTTGAGAAAAGGCTACACAACTTTTTTACTGATGAGTTATTTGTGGGTATAGACCCTCCTGCTGGAACGAATGGCGCGTGGTTTTTTGCGTCTTCAATTACCTGGGGAGATGGGAGAACAGATTATCTGGGAGGCTGGGCTCTATGAGGAGAAATGTGGGGTCAAGATTGGTGGACGATTTATCAACAACCTGCGTTATGCAGATGACACAAC
>NW_006399920.1:132409-148321 GCF_000299155.1 Elephantulus edwardii | reverse complement strand
AAGATACATGGGGAAAGAGATCTAAACTTTGAAATAGTATCTCTAAGATTTTGTTTTAAATCTATATTTTGCACAATAAGGTTTTTAGTAGCCTGGTTCTGCTATAAGAGAAATGCCAAAAGGAAGTGAATTTAAGAAACAGAAATTTCCTTTTTTAATAGTTTAAAAGGTTTAAAGTAAAAATTCAGTGTGTTAGCTCTAGATGAAGGCTTCTCATCTTATCAAGTCTGGAGTAATGTCCTTATCTCCTTTGAATCCACTCTCTTTGTAATCTTCATGCGGTTTGGCAGATATCTTACTCAGTTCTCCTCCATTATCTTGTTTACTTTCTTTTATATTTCACAAAAGAATAGCCCAATACTAATTCTCTCTAAGTAATACAGCAAACATAGTCCACTGCATATGGGATTAAAATCACAGGTATTCAGGCTAGGGTTTACAACACATATGCTCACTGGTCAACTGAAAAAGTACTTTTTGCCTTCCCTTTACTTTTTCCCATATTCATTTGAATAATATATGTTTAGAAACTTTGCCTATGTCTTCATTTCAAGAAGTGACATGAAAAGAGAAGCCATAGATACTCCGAGCATGTCATCTACTTAAACATTTATCTAATTGACTTGTTTTGTGCAATCCAGTTGACTGTGGCTTGAAGCAACCACATGAATGATGCCTAATCTATGCTATCTTCATGACCTCGGCCAAATTCAACCCCATTGTTGCATTCTTACTTCTAACCAATGCATTTTGACCAGGTAATTGAATAATTAACTGCTCGAAAACAAGAAACAGCTCTGATAATGCAGTGATTAGGTTCTCAGTTTGAACCTGTCTCTTGTTCCATGAGAAAAAGATGTATGTAGCAGTCTGCTTCTGTAAAGACAGTAGCTATGGAAACCCTATGGGGAAGTTCTCCTCTCTCCTGTAAGATCAATAGTAGTTGGAATGACTCAAGGGCAATGAGTTTGCATTGTTTTGGCAACAAAAACTGTTCTATTAAAACCACAGGTGTTTTTTTCTTTTGTTTTATTTTTATTAATGTTTGGCCTGAACCCAAATAGTAAATTAGTTTTTCTATCCCTGAAAAACTTACTCTTACAGCTTCAACAAATTAGGTTAATTATAAAAGCAATGGAAGTACTTTTTTTCTAGTGAAAATGACCGCTCCTCTGTTAGCTTTTTCTGCAGCATTTTTAGAGTAGTGTATTTGAGTTATTATTACCTATTTCAGAAAATAAGCATCTTTTTTTCAGAATTATACATTAAGTGCCCAGCTGTTATTTATTACATATAAGTAAATAGACATCAAATGAAAACTGTACCTATCTATTGACATATATTGTATATGAGATACATAATTTGTCCACAGAATTTATTTCTTTATTTAGTTTTCCTCCTTGTGACTTGAATTTGTTCTTTCTTTCTTTCAACTTGAGAAATGTCAAGTGTATTCTTTTCCTTTTGGTGTTCTAAATCAGCTCCTTGCACATTTTATTAGAATACTTTGCTTTATCTTTTCAAGCTACTCCATGAAATCTTCAGTTTGGTTCTTACCTCAGCATGACTTCCCAGTGTTTTGTCTTCTTTTCATTCCGGTGCAAGTTTCTGAGTTGCTTCTGACATCCATTTTGGTCTTTGCTTTCTTCCTTGTATTTGTAAGGACTTTTTCATGTGATATTTTCTTTTCCAATGATGTCTCGTGGACTTATTTCAGTTTTTTTCAATTTTTACTTGAATTTGCATGTGAATAGTTGGTGGTATGTTCCATAGTCAGAACCTGGCCTGGTTTTAACTGCTGATGTTGAACTTCTTCAATATTGCTTTCCACAGATATTATCCACCTGATTCCTATGTAGTGAATCAGGCAAAAATCTACATATTAAATCATCATTTTGATTTCTTAAAGAAAACCCACAAAAAACCAAACAAACGTAAAGAAGAAGAATATTTTCTTCCTGATACCATAGGTTTCCTGGTAGTTGTCATCTTCTTAGTTTAAAGACACATGATTTAATGAGGAATCTAAAAGAGGAAACCCCCCTAAACCTTCCATTGGATTTCTGAAGCTGTAATTTTGGGGAGGAGACATCCTGTTTTACTCCTGTGAAGTGGCTGATAGATTTGAATCCACAACATTTTAGTTAGCAGCAGGACACATTACACTATGCTGCCATGAATCCTCAATATATACATCCACACGTAGAACTACAATATGCTGCATTGCATCTGAAATGTGTACAATGAATAAGGATGATTGAAGAATTGCTATTTTTACTTATGGCATCATCAAAGAGTACTGAATACATGGACTGCCAAAAGAACAAACAAATTTGTCTTGAAGAAAATGCAGCTAACATGCTCCTTAGAGACAAGGATGATGCAATTGTGTCTCACTTACATTGGGCATATTTTCAGGAGGAACCAGTTTTTGGAGAGACACATCATGCTGACCAAGGGGGAGGGAAGAATATTCTCAATGACATAGATTTGCCTAATGACTATGACCACAATGGGCTTGAGCATAACAGAGATAATAATGGCACAGAATAGGGAAGGTCCATATCTGTTAGTTAGAGGCTAGTTAGGAAGGAGTCTTAGTTAAGTTGATGACACCTAACAACAACAACAACAACAACACACACACATATATATATGCACACCCCCTCCCATAGTGGCCTAGCAGCAAGAAGCTGTGCTGCATGCAATCCTGAAGGCACAAGGTTCAAAGCCTCCAACTGCTCTGTTTTAGAAGGATGAGCAATCTCCTCCTGTGCGATTAACTGCCTCTGAAAACTCACTGGAGGGTCAGCTATGGGTTGGTTCAGACTCAATGGTACACAACAACAAGAAGTATCTATAAATATATATCATGAATATAATGTGTGTGTGTGTGTGTGTATAATGTATAGAATGCATAATGTATATGTATGTATGTCATATACACTATTTATAATGTATATAGAACATCTAGAATGCATATGGAATGCATCCAGAATGTATATATGTATATATAATGTATATGATGTATATATAATTTGTATATATAATGTATGTGTACATAATTTGTATATATAATGTGTATGATGTATATATAATGTGTATATAATTTGTATATATAATGTATGTATATATAATGTATATAGAGAGAGTGTGTGTGTCTGTGTGTATATATATAATGTGCTGTTGACTTGAGCACAATGCATAGACACTCCATGATCTGAAATTCTGTCCTATTTTGCAACATCCTTCTTAGCCCTGACACATTTGAGTCTATTGCTATAGACACTACATGATCCATCTCATTGAGGGTGGTCTTCTCCTTCACTGACCCTCCACCTTCCCAAGCATGATTTCCTTTTCCAAAGAATAGTCTCTTCTAACAACATGTCCAAATCCTGTGAGGCGAAGTTTCATTAACTTTGCCTCCAAGAAAGACTCTGGATGCACTTTCTCAAATGCGTATCTGTTTGTTCTTTTGGGAGTCCATGGAATATTCTTTGCTTTTCTCCAACACTTTAACTCAGGAGCATTAATTTTCCTTCTTCTATCCTTGTTCATTGTCTAGCTCTCATATGCGTAACAGGTGATTGAAAAGACTGTGGCCTCAATCAGGAGCATCTTAGTGCTTAGACTACATGTATTTATGTATTTAGCATGTCATCATTGTTTCCATGCCTACTCCATTTCTTTCTATGCTCCAGATGCTCCTTAAAACATAAATAAACAAAAAGCATCTTGCTTAATGAGAAGTCTAAAAGGGAAAACTCCCTAAACCCTCCATTGGGTTTCTTAAGTTGTAAATTTTCCAGGAGGAGACTTCCTGACTTCCTCCTATGTAGTGGCTGATAGATTTGTACCAGCAACATTTCAGTTAGTAGCAGGACAAACTGCATACTGTGCTACCATGAATCCTTACTTTATGCCTTCATACATATAACTGCAATAATTATAAACTGTGTTAAGAATGAATAATATCTGTTCAATCTAGAGCTTTTATTATGATTCATTTTTAATATGATCTTTTTTCTGCCCCTAAATCTACGAGTTCTTTATAAGAATTCAAAATTGCCTTAAGTTAGAAAGTGAGATGAATGTGGATTATACTTTAATGCTAGCAGGCTGCATGTAATAGACATTATTTGGAGAAAAGTGTAGGAAGACCTGGTCATTGGAGCCATGAGGTTTTAAAATTTGGTGTAAATGGGGCATGTGCTCCATCCTGTTTAAATTTAAAAATTATTATTTTTTTAATCCAAAGATTTTGGATCATATAAACATATCCAGCCTGCTTATTACTTCTAGGCGTTCACTAAACATGATAATCCTGCCTCTGTGACATGAAGAGGGAAGATTCAGTTTATAAAGACTTCAGTCATTAAAGTACAATCAAATGATTTTGCTTTAGTTTCAAATACTTTGCTACCTCAATAGAAAAATAGTCATCAACAATGAAAGTCACAGCTCCTATCTATTAAGTCTTTATTTGTGCCAGAGATTGAAATTAAATTTTCACAGAGCTCTTACTTGAAACAATTTATTAGTGAGAAATCAAATGAAGTTTATGTAAGGAAATTACAGTTATTCATGAATCATATTCATCTACATATATGTAGATAGAGGCATATAAATCTGGACAAATCTTTATGACAATTTAAAAATATGTTAAACATATAAGAATGTCTTTTTAAAAAAGGAAAATTTTTTAACTTTACTGAACTCCCGGTATCCAGTACAGGAATGATCTGGGTTTGAGACTGCATGAATGTGTATGATCAAAAAACACCTTCTTAATCCCTCTAGTGAAGCCGTGAGTACATATGAAAAAGCTGCAATGACATTTCTCTAAATCAAAGTGCTAGATTATGAAAGGCTCAACCGTGAATCAGGATTTAAATTTCGATAGAAATGATTTTAATTAGAAGCAAATGAAGCACAGACCTGAATTTGAATAATATTGACTGTGAAGCTTGGTGAAATTTTAACATATATTTAACTTTGAAAGTATTCTATTGTAAATGTAATTGTTTTCCTTTGCATTCGTCTATACAAGAATACAAATCTGGGGGAGTTTGTGTGTGTGTGTGTGTGTGTGTGTGTGTGTGTGTAGCTAGTAATGCTAACAATACAAATTTGGGGAGTGTGTGTGTGTGTGTGTGTGTGTGTGTGTGTAGCTAGTAATGGTAAGTAAAGGATTAAGTTCTAGATCGTTCTCTTTTTAATCACAAGTCAACTATCTTGGTCATCTAGTGCTGTTGTAACAGAGCAGTATAATTGTATGCTTTTAAAACACAGAAGACTGGTTTTTTTTTTACCATTTAGGAAGCCGGAAGTCCAAAGTCAGTTTGCTAGCTCCGAGGGAGGCTTCCTGTGCAACCCACAGAGAGAGAGAGAGTGAGCGAGGGGAAAAAAGCCTTGTTTCCTTGTATCTGGAGGTATAGTGTTTCTTGAGGATCTCCATGTGTTCAGACCTTCCTAAGGGTCAACAAGCGTCCTAGGGCAGGAACCTGGCTCCAAACGTGCATATATCATGCCTCTGTGGTACTGAGATCCTTTCTCTCAGCTCACCATCCTATATTTCTATTTTACAGGCCACACTTTCCCCTTGTCGGAGTAGGATAAAATGGAATTAATGGATGTTGCCTTCAATCCTTAATCCATTTACAGTTGTTTGTTTATTCAGACCAAGGGTGATCACTATACATATTTCACATTACATTATTGCATATGTATTTATTGGGGGGATGTAATTAAATTCATCACACATTGTTATTTATTTTTTTTTAAATTTCCTTTCTGAGTGGCATCCACTTCCTAAACATTTTCTAGAAACTATGAACTTGGGTAAATGTCGATAGTTGTAAAGTGGTTTCAGGCCTTTTGTTCAGAGGGTCTCTATGAGTCGTGCTCTACTCAAAAGCAAACAACAACGAGTACTGCTGGTCTCTATTATTACGGAAGGAACTTTCATTTGAGAAAAATTCCATCTTTCAGTACCATGTGTACTCTTTCAGAATTAAGATCTGTTGAAGAATTTACTCCACTATAACCATGAAAGTTTTCATATTACTTCTTATTCCTGGAGCATGTCTGCTTTCTCTGATATTTGTAGAGCCATTTATCTTTATTACTAATGTTACATCACAAAACTTACTATCATCGTGTTGAGACTGATTCAGAGCTGACCCTCAAGCAGACCTTCAGAGGCTGTAAATCCCATGGAAGGAGATTTCCCATCTTTCTCCTTTTGAAAAACTGGTTGATTTGAACTACTTACTTTGTATTAGTATTACATACCTTTGTATTGGGGAGCTCTGGTGGCCTACTGACAAGAAGCTTCACTGAAATTCTGAAGGCATGCGGTTCAAGGCCACCAGCTGCTCCACAGAAGAAGGATGGGCAATTTCTGGTGGCCTAGTGGTAAGAAATTGCAATCCCAAAGGCAGGCTATTTGAGGCTACCAGTTGCTCTGCGGGAAAAGGATGGGCAACTCGTTTGCTATTAACTGCCTCTGAAAACTCACTGGAGGGTCGGCTATGAGTCTGCTCTGACTCAAAGGTACAACAACAACAACCTCCTTTGTATTGGAATTGTTAATTCCCTACACACTAAGCTACCAGACCTACCAGAAATTCCTAGTGTCAAATGGAGTTTTGTTTGCACTGCTGTGATGATGGTTATGTGCTGTCAGATCGCCTATGATCCACTGTTGTCAAGCAACATTACAGCACATAGCAACAACAACAAAAACAATGGCACGTAGCCACCACCACAACAGTACAAAAATGAAAGTTATGACTTCAATATGAATTAAAAAAGACAAAGATTCTCAATCCTGGGCCAATTGGCAGCACCCTATAGATGGAGAAGAGATTAAGGCTGTTAACAGTTACAGATTGCTCAGCTCCACAATCAACACATTTGGTACTACCAGTCAGAAAATCAAAAGATGAATTGAATTAGGTAAATCTGCTGTCAAGGACCTTTCCAGAGTACTAATAAATGACCGTTTCAGTCTAGAGACAAAGGTGCGCCTGATCCAGTCCATGGTCTTCACAAATACTTGTTTTGCACCAGAGAGCTGGACAGTGACTAAGGATGATAGAAGAACTGATGCCTTTGAGTTGTAGTGCTGGAGAAGAGTCTTGAATATACCATACACTGCCAAGAAAACAAATAAGTCTGTCTTGGAGAAAGTGAAACCAAGTTTCTCCTTGGTGGCTAGGATTTTGGAGCTCAGTCTTACAGACTTTGGGCATGTGGCCAGGAGGCACCTATCCTTGGACATCATGCTCAGAAGAGTGGAGGAACAGCGCAGGAGAGGAAGACTTCAGATGAGATGGATTTATACAGTGACTAGGGCAATGGGGGTTAGGTATGTTGGAGTCAGTGAAACTGGCCGAGGACAGGGCAGGCTTCTGAGTTGTTGTACATAGAGTGGCTGTGAATCACAGGTGACTCAATGATACAACAATACCTTACATAATGTCACCTTAGTTGGGTTCTTACCCATCTATCCTTCAAATTTCTTATGTAAAGTAATACAAATATCAAATTCTTGAGAGATTTTTGGCAAAGTGAGCATTCTGGGAAAAGAATAACTGACCTTTTTCTTCACTTGTTTTTAGCACACTAGTTCTAGAAATTCTTGTCACTGCATTTTAACTGTTGAAAGACAGAGGAAAAAAACATCTGAAATCAATAAAAATTTTATCCCATTCTATGACATACTTTTTAAAAGATCATTAAATAAATTAAAGACATTTCACATACAGTATTTTTGTTTTTTCTTGACTTGTTGTTTTTATGTGCCATCAAGTTGACTACAACTCATAGCAATGCTATGAATAATAGATCTGAACCTTGGCCCATCCTGTGCCGACATCTCTGATGAACATGAGGCCATTTCAAGAATCATTGTGTTGATCTTTCTTGCTGTGAATCTTTATCTCCTTTGCTGACCTTCTACCTTTCCAAACATAATGTCTTTTATAAAGTACTGGCCTTTCCTTACAGCATAGTGGTTAAATATATCTATCACATCTTTTATCTGGTAATAACATAAAACTAGTTGCATTTTTAAAGAGAACCAAGTGCCTCCCTACCTCAATGTGACTATTTGATGTTTCTAAGTTTTAAGAACACTTGCCTTTGATGCAGTTTGGCATTATTTAGTCAAGGAATAAATAGTTACTCTACCTAATGTATGTTCCCCAACTTTTTTTATGGATCAGAAGACAGAATGCATCTCTTTAACATCTTGAAATACAGAACAAACAATTTTCCAAAGGTCAGATGTGTAAAGTATTTGCAGAAAAGTATATACCAAAGCACTGAAAATGTCCTTCGGGTAGTTCAGAAAATGTCATTAATTTATGAATATATTTTCTACAAATGATCTATTTATCATTTCTGTAAAAGAAGCATAAATTCCCTTATACATGTAAACACATGCATGAGTTGCTAGAGTATAAAAAAATAGAAGGAAAATTCTATTATTTAGATAATTATGTACATTTGTGTTTAAATATTTAGATTTGTTAGGAAAAGAAAAAAATATTTATTATTATTTCCTGAGCAGATAAAGTGCATTAATAGAAATATGAGGACATTTTATAGACCATTTTTATTACTATTATTATTAATTTTAGACAAAGGTAAAACATTCAAGCTAATTTTATACCTTAAGAAAATGGGATTAAATTTGTAACATTTTTTTCAAACTAGATTTTTGGAATATATATATACATATTATATATATATAGAGAGAGAGAGAGAGAGAGAGAACTTAACTCTCTCTCTATATATATACATAGTACTTAACTCTCTCTCTCTCTCTCTCTCTCTCTCTCTCTCTCTCTATATATATATATATATATAGTACTTAACTCTCTCCCTCACTATATATAGTACTTGACTGTATATAATAGTACTTGACTGTATATATAGTACATAACAATATGTATATTATATACACACACATTTATATAGATCTATATATACAGAGAGTACATATGCTACATAAACTATAGCAATAGATTCTCTAAATATGTATCATTTACTCTAGTGTATTTGTTTTTGTTATGTGCCACTGAGTTTCCTGTGTATTTAGTAGGACTCATTTTTACTTGCACAGTCACTTATCTTCTGTATGCCGTAAGTTTAATAAAGTAGATCAGTTAAAAATGATTCCTATAAGCTACACAGAACAGCACATTGTTTCAAAAAGAGATCTTAGGTCTGTGGGGACAGATAATATTTGTGTTGTGTTAGTGTTGTTTGCATTATCTTGAGAAATGAATAGAATATTTAATAAAGTAGGAAAGATTAGAGATACACCTCTTTTGAAATATTTTTCAACATATGTCTGCAATTCAGCTTACTGAAGAAATAACACACACAAAAGAACTATCAAAATAGCACACTGAATGTGTGTTGTTCTTGTGCAGTATTCTGGATGTGACAAAGAAGTATGGTCTCTGTTGTTTGTCTTCACACTAGTTTTGTCTTTCACATTAAGATTTATGTTTTAAGGATCTACTCTAAGATAAAAGAGGGCAGGGTGCAGCTCTTACTACAGGACATTCTACTATTTCTTTATCTCTTCCTTTTTCTTCCTCTCTATATCGGAGATATCTCTTTTTAAATCAGAAGTCTTGCTGAGCGAATTGAAGTATCAGGTGCTATTATTACAGGCATTTCTTTTTGTTCATGATGAAATTCAGTGATAACTCCTGTGAGAAATGATGGACAGTGAGAGAAACAGATTCATGTAGTTAAAGGGAAGCAAAAAATAGATAATAGAATTCACCAAGGGTTTGAAACACCCCTCCCTACTTTTTTCCTCCTCCCCTCCCAAAAACACCATTTGTAAACTGAACAATATAGCTGTTTTTCCTTTTTTGCCAAGGGACATTTTCTTTCTTATGCTAGTTATAAAATTGAATATTTATTATTGTAAAACAAACTTGCAAGCCAGAAGTTTAAGCATATGAACCTTGAGAAAGAATTTATATGGATAGAATACATTTTCAAATCACTGTCTTTGGTTTGCAGGTACCATTATAGTGGACAACATGCTGATCAAAGGGACTGCTGGAGGACCAAATCCCACCATTGAACTCTCTTTGAAGGACAATGTGGATTACTGGGTGTTGCTGGATCCTGTGAAACAAATGCTTTTCCTAAACAGCACTGGCAGAGTTCTGGATAGAGACGTTAGTGATTTTTTTTCTTTGTCCCTGTTAAAATCTTACCATACGTTAATTGTGTTCATGGGTTTGTTGATTGAGTATAAAATTGTCTTTACATAATTTCAGTTTCTTTACAGCTACACCAACAAAAGGGGAAAAAAATATCAATTGTTACGGGGTCGGGGAAAGGAATGAAACCTTTTATATACTTTCTAGCATCCTAGAAGCTATTAGATTGTTCAGCAAGGGAAAGGAAAAAGAAAACTGTACTTAGAATAAAAGACTAGTAACTTTCGGAGGAAAAATATACTTAGTCACAGTCATTATCCATTTGTTTCCAACAATAGCACAGTGTGAGAGGACCACTTCAGTGTTAACATCAAGTCCAAAAGTTTGTGGCTTACATTGCAGGTGGCTGGTTTCATAAAGCAAAAAGTGATTAGCATTGGTTCAGTGGCGGCATTGTGGCTATATAAAAGAAAAAGTGAATTACAAAACGTTCCTGGCAATGCCCCATTCCTATCCATGTCTTTATAGCCTTATTCCCCATTACTTGCATTCCAATTTCTCTTGAGTTCAGGAAACAAGTAATATTGTAAACAATAATTGCGGAAAACTCAGGAACATACATCCAAAAAACCTAGTTTCTAATGCTCAGTTTTTAAAATCCAAATATTATATATTTTAATTTGTGAACATGAGTCATTTCTACTTCATCACTGATGTTTAATGTTCTCTTTAAAATAAAGAGTATGGTAGATGATCACTGAGGCAATTTCATTTTTATATTTCAGAATCTCTAATGGTGAGGAGAGGGGAAAGAGGAACAATCTCCTCTCCAATTATTTAAAGCCTCTGAAAAACCCTGGATGGGCAGCTAGGAGTTTGTTTCAAATCTATGAAAATGACTTTGACTTTTTAATAATCATAATCTATCCACGTTGGTAGATATCTGAGGCGTATGTACAATCTATGACTATCCCTTTTCCCCCAAGTTTATTATTGTTACTACTTTCAGTAAATCGCACAGGAGGAGATTACTTGTGTTTCTCCCACCAAATGGCTGATGGATTAGAACGGTGTACCTTTAGGTTGACAAAGTGATTCTTTACCACTAAGCCACTAGACAGGATGTAAACTGGACTTAAAATAGCGCAGAAGAACAAGCCTGACTCTTTAAAAGAAATAATACATTTTATCGAGATGCAAGTTTTCCCTCACCGGCATTACTCATTAGGAATTTTATATCATAGGACTAATATGATATGTTGTTGTTGTTGTTATGTGCCATCGAGTCGTCTACGACTCATAGCGACCCTATGTACAACAGCCCTAAACTCCGCTCTGTCCTGTGCCAATCGCACTGTCTCCAACACTCCCATCCCAATTATCCCAGTCACTGAATCAATCCACCTCATAGAGGGCCTTCCTCTCCTGCACTGTCCCTCCACCCTCCCAAGCATGATGTCCCTCTCTAAAGACTGGTCTCTCCTCACAACAGGTCCAAAGTATGTTAGGCGGAGCCTCAAAATCCTTGCCTCTAAGGAGCCACCCGATTTAACCCTTTCCAGGACAAATCTGTTTGTTTTCCTAGCAGTCCATGGTATTCTCAATACTCTTCTCCAGCACCACAGCTCAAAGGCATCAATTCTTCTTCTATCTTCCTTGGTCATTGTCCAACTCTCTGATGCATAACAGGTGATTGCGAAGACCATGGCCTGTATCAGACACCTTAGTCTCCAAAGAGACACCATTGCTCTTCAGCACTTTGGAGAGGACCCTAACAGCAGACTTTCCCATTGAAATGTGCCTTTTAATTTCCTGGCTGCTGGTGCCAAGAGTGTTGAGTACGGAGCCAACCAAACTAAAGCTGTGTACAATCTCAATCTCTTCACCATCCATCCTGATGCTGCCAATTGGTCCAGTGGTGAGAATCTTTGTCTTCTTGACATTGAGCCTCAATCCATATTGTAGGCTGCAGTCCTTGACACTGTGCAGCAGGCGCTTCAGGTCCTCTTCAGTTTCTTTCAGTTTGTAGAAACTATAAATTCTTCCCCCTTGGTGTTGTTTCTTTTACTTTTAAAAAAAATGACTTAATAGCTAATATTTTGGGCATAATATTAAAAGAGACTAGTCTGTGGAGAAGGGAAGCTCTGGTGGCCTAGTGATAAGAAGCTGTGCTGCACTCCTGAAGGCATGCATATGAATCCACCAGCTGTTCTGCAGGAGAAGGATGGACAATGTCCTCCCATGCCAATTAACTGACTCTGAAAACCTGCTGAAGGATCAGCTAGGGCGCGTTACTCAACACCACTACAACAACATGAGAAGGATATCATGCTTGGAAAGATGGAGAGTCTGCAAGAGAGGAAGGTCCTTAACCAAATGTATTGACACAATGACTGCAGCAATAGGCTGAATTATGTAAGTCAGAAATGAGGATGGTAAAGTATAGGACAGGATTCAGATT
Organism: Elephantulus edwardii; assembly: GCF_000299155.1. Taxonomy (NCBI): domain Eukaryota; kingdom Metazoa; phylum Chordata; class Mammalia; order Macroscelidea; family Macroscelididae; genus Elephantulus; species Elephantulus edwardii. The sequence continues at coordinate 135,658 of NW_006399920.1, read as the reverse complement.
TGTTATTCGTAAGGTTGCGATGAGATGTATTTGACTTGACAGCACCTAAAAACAACGGCTAATAACAATTATCCACTAGTTTTTAAGTAGATGCTTTCTTTTCAGGCCATTGTTTTTGTTGTGTTTGCTTGTTGTTTTGTTTTTTTTTAAATTTGATATTAAAAATATAATTCCTAGGTCAGAACTATGGGTAGAGATAAAAGTTGTCTATCTTCAACAACAATTTATATTTCATCTCCCAACTTGTAACATTATTTTAGTTTTAATTATGTCAAACATCACCTCTACTTTTACAATTTTTTCTTCTAAAAAGGTTATTGTTATTTTGTAATTCTGGTAGAGACAATATTCTTTTTTAATTTTGTTTAACACTTGCTTAAATGCAGTATTAGTAGGAGGCATCTTCCAAACTGAATTGACCCAAAACTAATTATTACAAAAATGTGCACAGGTATCATTTCAAGAAGTAACTAGACGGGTACTCGTAACGATTACTGAAGTAATCAAAATGGATATACTTTCTGTTCAAAATGTTCTTTTTTATAAGAAATACTATAGTCATGATAGGGAGCTCTGGTGGCCTAGTGGCAAGAAGATGCCCTACAGTCCCAAATACATGAGGTTTGAGGCCACCAAGTGCTCTGCAAGGATGAGTAATCCCGTCCCATGTGATTAACTGCCTCAAAACCTGCCAGAGGGTCAGCCCTGGGTGTGTTAGAACTCTACGGTACACAACAACAACAGTTATATTAAATGTGCAAAACAGTTTGTATGCAAAATGCTAGATAGCATCGACTGAACTGTAATTAACACATTGAAGTCTAAGACACCTAACATTCTTTTTATTATTATTATTAATTTTAATGAAAGTTCACAGAGACTTTGGATTTCCATTCATTCATTGTTTCACTTTTCTACCTGCCTCCCCCCCTCCCCCCCACCCAGTTCCCTCTTCTCTTTGAAAAGTAAAATTATTTCATTGTTATACAGTCCCTCCCCACAAGTCCACTCCACTGTGTAGCCTTCATTCTTGACTCTTGTCATGACAAGAATACCTAATCATATATCCCTTTTAAACAGTTCTCTCCCTCATCTGTTTCAATTCAGCATGCGTAATTGATTCTATCTTTCTCAGACACCTAACATTCTTAAATATTAAAATAATATTGAGGTGCACTGGAGAGACAAAAAAGGACAGCTCAATAGCAATATGCTTGCCGTTTTGTAATTTGACACTCACTTGTAGAAATACAGCAAGGTATTAAATAAGACATGAGCAGTCACTTCCCATGTGATTTCTTGCCTCAGAAATCTGCCGGAAAGTCATCAATGAGTCAGTTTCCACTTAAAGGTACACAACAACAACTGAGCATTAACAACAAATGCAATAAGCCTGTTAAGGAATAGTTAAGGAATATCATGTGGCAAAACTAATATCTTGTTCAAATAGTGTCACATTATAGAGTCTCAAAAATAATACTAAATAAATGCAGAGCTTGAACCTTCTGGAAGAAGAAGCATTTTTAGGTTTATTTGTTTGTTTGTTTGCTTTTTAATGGAATTTATGATTACCCTTAAGGAATCAGAGAAAAACAGAAGTCACACCTTCATCTTTTCCCTCAATTCCATTGTTACACGGACTATAGGTTTTAGAAAGATAAATATCTTCCAAGTTTTCTCACTCTCAAATTACAGAAGTAATTTTGTATTTGAAAATTAGAAACTATGACTAGTAATAAGATGAGGAAGATTTATTTGCCTTATATGTACTTTAAAGAGCAATCTCATTGTAGTAATTTATTCTAAGCTTAATGAGTTTTGCTTACGTATTTCACTACAAGAAAAAAAAAACCCATCTTGACATCAAGGCAGAACCGACTCATAGCTGACCCTTCATTACGTTTCCAAGGCTGTATATTGAAAACTGTAAGAAAAGCTACAAGGTTTTTCTGTGCTGGTGGATTCAAACCATCAAAGAACCATGTCTTTGGGGTTTTAGCACACCTCCTATGGACACCACTGGCAGAACTCCTGATAGAATAGAGTCTCAATTTAATCTCAAGATTAAATTTTTAGTTTTTTTCCTGTCATGGCATAGAACTTTTAGAATTTAATTTACCCTTGCGTGAATAATAGAATTTATTAACCCATTGTCATCTTTTTTATGTGAGGCATCGACTATACTATTAGAAGAATCATGTGGTAAATTATTCTTTAAATCCAAATTTAATCACAATTAGAAGTCATAGATTTAAATTATGAAATAAGCTCCTAGTAAGTGTAGGAGAAAATAAAAGCATATATAAAGTAAGCTTGGCATCTGGAGAAAATGACTTCTAATTTATCTCTCACCATATCTTATTTCATGTGTATATACATGTTTTTGTTGTTAAGTGTCATCGAGTCGACTCTGAGTTGTAGTGACACTATGATCAGTGAATCTGACCTCTGTCGTATCCTGTGCCACCCTCATCATCTTCGACATTCTCGAGCCACCATCACAGTCACTGTGTCAATCCATCTCATCTGCCCCTATTTCCTGACCCCATACCTATCCAGGTATTAATGTCCTTTGGCAAGGACTCGCCCCTCCTATGTGAGAAATCCCACTGTCCTTGTCTCCAGTGAACACCTTGGCTGCCAAGACATACTTGTTTGTCCACTTGGCAGACCATGTTGTATTCAGTACTCTTATCTAACACCACAGCTCCAAGGCATTGCTTCTTTTTATGTCATCTCTATTCGTTGTCCAACTTTCAGCTGCACGTAGATACAGATGCATTTCCATAACTTCTTCCATAAAATAAAATCATTCACTATTGGAATATACATTATCATATATACATTGTACCTTATGCTTCCAAACTGCTTTTTTATACATCGTTTGTAAGAAAAATACTTTACTATGGATGAATTTTCAGTGGTCACATAATCTTTTGTTGGAAAAAAAATCAGGAATATTTTTTAAAAAAAAATCTCTATTTTGACATTGTTTGCAGTTCTTTATGATTACAAAAATGCTACAGTAAAAAAATTATACATGTGGTTTTTTTTCTACAACTATCCTACTATTTATGAAGATAAACTTATTTGTTCCTTGGCTGTTGGATTCAATGTCTGCCTGTGGGTTTGAAGAACATCTCTTTAACACTAGGCCGCCAGAACTCTCTTAAATTCATATCTCTTCATTAAGTAATCTTAGCAATGAATTATATGAGATGTACTATCATCTCATAATATATAATGTAT
>NW_006399920.1:122415-132309 GCF_000299155.1 Elephantulus edwardii | reverse complement strand
TAATACATAGTATATAAATTATATTATATTAGGCCAGGCAGTACATCTTCAGAATACTTTGCTAAGCATTAATTTTTGTTTGTTTGTTTTGTTTTAATTTTCAACTATTTTATTTACAAAATCTGAATACATTGTTTTCAAGAACAAATTCTTTCAATGTCACTCTTTCCCCTGCTCAACAAATTGTACAACTCCATGATTAATCCTCCCCTCTCCCTGCACATCCACATCCCTCTGCTTCCACCTTCTCCCACCCCTCTTGGATCCTTATACTCATTCTGCAATAACGGTTTTATACGATCATTTATCCTTATGGGAATGGGTTAGTTCACTCAGCATAATGCTTACTTTTTGATCAGAAAAAATGTTGTTGTTGTTGTTGCAAGTTGGAACCAGTTTATAGCTGACCCTCCTTGGGTTTCCAGAGGCAATAAGTTTGCTAGAAAGGAGATTGCAGGTCCTTCTCTGATGGAGCAGACAGTGGATTTGAAACCATTTGCCTTTGGGATTGCAGTGCAGGTTCTCACCACTAGGCCACCATGTCTAGATACATATGAATGATTTTTGTTGTAATTGCTTATCTCAACACAATTATGCAGCTGCCTTTCTTCTTTGTTTCATTCATGAAACCATTAAAGGGAATTAGAGAAAACAAAAGGACCATGACTTTTTTTCCCTGTTATGAAAGATAAATGAAAATTTCCCTAGCACAATCTTAAGGAGTTTGGACTCCCTAAACTCTCACTAATACACTTAGTAGAACTGTGTCTGATGTATTTATGACCTTCTTATACCCAGAATAGAATCTACTGTAATGCAAGATTACAATGTGTGTTATATATTAGCCTCAGGGAATGCTTGCCTTCAGCTTGATCCATTAGAGTTGGAATTTATTGCTAGCTCTGTTCTGTCCAGGCTACTAACAGTAGCACAGGGAGCTGAAGTTGAGAGTGATGACAGTTCCTCTGATCTGATTGTAACTAATTTATGAATGCTTGCAATATCAAGTGGAGATTTAGTACACACCACAGTTGATACTGTTTGGAAATACTGTGACTTGTCTGTCCCAATGCCAACTTCCAATTAGTAGTTGGAATGAAATGATTTTATAGGTCATTCCTGCAAAGTTAAGAATATAAATAGCATTAGAAGACCACATTTCAACTGATTGTCTTTCTAAAGGTCTGCCAAAGGCTAATATTGCACATATTCTATTTTTACTTTGCGACTGAATTGCACAGAATCTTTCTACAAAGTCAATTATAGGAAACACCCAATTCACCATTTTTTCTCTCCATTTTCCCCTGGATTCTTCATTTGCAAGCATATGATTCTGATGTACTGCCTCCCATCTCATTTTATATTTTAATTACTTACTTTGTCTTCTTGATTTTATTGATCCTTTAAAAAGAATATTTTATAATCTTGTTGATTCTTCTGATTGTTTCTTTGTTGTTTTTATTTCATTTATTGATGCTGTAATGCTTTATACTTTATTGTGACAATTGTTTGTTGTTGTTACTATTTCATTTATTGCTGCTTTAATGCTTTTTAATTTCTCTTTTTATTGTGACTGTGGAGCTTCTCTTGCTGCTCCTATTTTGTATTAGTTCTAACTATAAGATAAAGTGTAAATTTTTACCCTAATGGAGTCAAGTATATTAATTTAATGATTTTTAACAAGATGTGTTCAAATATTATATATATTATATATAAGCAAATATATAATATATAAATAAAATTTATTTATTGTTATATATTGACTTTTAAGTATTGTATTTACTCTGTCCAAAGTTTAGGTGTTTTGTGCTTTTGTTGTCATTTAACTCTTAAAACTAATATATTTTCATCTATTATTTTTATTGTTGTTGTTGTCATGTGCTATTGAGTTGCCTGTGACTCATAGTAACCCTATGTACAACAGCCCTAAACCCTGGTCTATCCTGTGCCAATCTCAGTGTCCCAAACACACCTACCCCCATTACCCCAGTTATTGAATCAATCCACCTTATAGAGGGTCTTACTCTCCTGGGCTGTCCCTCCACCTGCCCAAGCATAACATCCTTCTCCTCTTGTAACATGTCCAAGGTATGTCAGATGAAGCTTCAGAATCTTTGTGTCCAAGGAGCAGCCTGGTTTAACCCTCTTCCAGGATGAATCTGTTCATTTTTCTTAGCAGTCCATGATACCCTCAATACTCTTCTCCAACATCACAGCTCAAAGGCATCAATTCTCCTTCTATCCTCCGTAGTCATTGTCCAACTCTCTGACGCATAGCAGGTGATTGCAAAGACCATGGCCTATATCAGACACACCTTAGTCTCCAGAGTAACACCATTGCTCTTCAGTACTTTGGAGAGGTCCCTAACAGCAGACATTCCATCGCAATGTGTCTTTTTATTTCCTGGCTTCTGGTGCCAAGAGTGTTGACTCTGGAACCAAGCAAACTAAAACTGTTAACTATCTCAAGCTGTTCACCATCATCATGATGTTGCCAGTTGGCCTACTGGTGAGAATCTTTGTCTTCTTGATATTGAGCCTCAATCCATATTGAAGGCTGCAGTCCTTGACCTTCTGCAGTAAGCGTTTCAGGTCCTCCTCAGTTTCAGCAAGCAGGGTTGTATCATCAGTATATTGCAGATTGTTGATGTATCTTCCACTGATCCTGATGCCACACTTCTCCTCATCCAGTCCAGCCTCCCAGATAATCTGTTCTGCATATAAGCTGAAAAGGTACAGAGATAGGACACATCCCTGGCGTACACCCTTCCCAATATTGAACCATGCAGTGTTTCCTTGCTCTGTTTAATGACTGCCTCTTTGCCCAAGTATAGGTTTTGCATTAGCACAATCAAGTGTTCTGAGATTCCCATTCTTCTCTGAGTCAGCCACAGTTTCTTGTTATCCATACAGTCAAATGATTTGCGTAATCAATGAAACACCCACTTTCAGCCAAGATCCATTTAACATTAGTTACAATATCCATAGTGCCATAACCCATTCTAAATCCAGCCTGGACTTCTGGCAGTTCTCTGCTGATGTGCTGTTCCAGTCGTTTTTGGATAATCTTCAGCACAATCTTACTTGCATATGACATCAGTAATATTGTTCTATAAGTTCCACACTCTGTTGGGTCATCTTTCTTTGGAATGGGAACAAATATAGATCTCTTCCATTCATTTGGCCAATTGGTTGTCCTCCAGATTTCTTGACATAACTTGGTGAGCACATCTAGGGCGGCATCTGTTAATTGAAATACGCACCATCAATTCCTGGGAACTTACTTTTGCCAATTCCTTCAAAACAGCTTGAACTTCTTCCTTCATCACCATAGACTCTTGCTCTTATGTTGTTTCATGAAATTCTTCTGTGTGTCTGCCAATTTCTTTAAGTACAATGACTCTGTATACTCTTTGATCTTCTTTTAATACTTCCTAGATCATTTAATATTCTGCCCAAAGATTCTTGATCTAAAATATGGTCTGTTTTGGGGACTGATTAATATTCAGTGAAGAATAATTGATGTACTTTTATATTGTTCAATATACTTTATATATTTCTATGACATAGGCTTCTTCTTTGGTGAATTTCTTTCACATTTCAGTCTCTAAACAAAAATGATTTGATAAATCTCCTACTATTATTTTGGAGCTGCCTATTTCCCTTACCAATGCTATTAAAGTTTGTTTTATATGTATTGGAGCTCTATCCTTGAGTGTATAAACAATTATTATAGTATGTCTTATTGATAAATTAATTTTTTAATCATTACATGGCATTCTTCTTTTTGCTTTTGTGGTGTATATGTCTTAAAGCCTATTTTATCAGAGAATAATATCACCACACCTTCTTTCTTTGGCTACTGTTTTTTAAGCAAATAGTACAACTTAATATAACTAAAAATTAATAGCAAGAATAACAAGGGAAAAAAATCAAGTGACACCTTGTTTAAAAAACCACAGTATATTTCAAGATTTGGGTTTGGTTTCTACCCCCCCCCCCCCCGCCTTTGTCTAGAATTATGATGCCATTCCTTAGATATGGAAAGATCTCTCCTGTGCCTACCTGGGCTGATGTGAGCTAATTGTCACTACCATCCTCCAAGTTAGTGGCAGCTGGTAGACAAGTGTGTGTTTGGTCCCAAAGCCACTGCTATTTTCTGAGGTTGTTATAGGGTTGGATAGCAGGCAGATATCCACTCTCTTGGTTTGAGGTGGGTAACATGAGTAGCTATGTTTTGATTTGGTGTGGGTGGCATTCTTGCATGAGTGCAGATGCATGGTAAAGGCCACTCAGTGGGCTACATGCATGATCACACAGTCACTGCTACTTACCAGGTCAGGGACAGGTTTCAGGGAGACCTATGTGCCTCTTTAGCAGCAGACCTTAGTGTTCTGGTGCTTTCTGTCTATTTCAGCCAGAAGTTAGGACTTGGACCTGAACAAGTACAAGAGTGGGATACAGCTGGATACCTCACTCCAACATCTGCTGATCCACCACCCCGTGCATACCATTCACTTTAGTCCCATGGTGCCACTGTTCATAAATATACCTCACTCTGTTCCCTATTTATGAAAGAAATTTGGAATTTTTACCCTTCTCTTTTGTGTTTTCCTTGCTTAGATCATTATCCATTCACTTTCCACCTTTACCTGAGTATACCTAGAATTTTTCCGTTTGTTACAAGAATGTTAGTAAATTCCTTAGCTGTACTTCTCTTTTAGGGTCAGAATTGCCACAGCTTGAAGAAACCCTTCCTTTTGTAACTTCTCACTCATTGTATTCATTCAGTTGTTGTAGGAGTCAATTGTTTATTTGGCCTTTTTTTAATGTTCAGAGTTCCAAGATTGCTATCTTATCGATTTCATTTAGAATTTTGAATTTTTGCTGTAGAGGAACCGTCTGGTACACTGACTAAGCCACCATCTCATCTCCTTCTCCCTCACAATTTGTCCTGGAATCCATGATTAGTGAGTCTGCTTGAACTTGAGACCTTATGTTTTGAGATCAGGCATTGCACAGTGAAACTGTTTCATGTTCTTTTATTCATAAGTAGTTCACAAAACGATAATAGTTAAAAAAATTATTAATATTAAAGAAAACTATCAAATGAACAATTAATTATTCTGACAGTGATAAGAAATTTCAATTTCAACTGCTTTTTTAAAAATAGGCATTTTCTATTTTGCAGCCACCAATGAACATACACTCTATTGTGGTACAAGTCCAGTGCATCAACAAAAAGGTGGGCACTGTTATCTACCATGAAGTACGTATCGTGGTGAGAGACAGGAATGACAACTCGCCCACGTTCAAGCACGAGAGCTACTATGCTACTGTGAATGAGGTCAGTTTCTATCTACTATCTTGGCGTGTTTTATTCCTTGATCTATTTGATTATGTTCTATCTTATCTAATATTTAAAATATAAATATAATATACACAATTTGTTAAATTTATTTGAGTATAGATGAAGCCAAATTACATTTCTTAGGCAGCAGCAAAGTTAATAATAAGTATCTTCTTATACCATAATTAACTGAGGCTACATACTTACCTTTAGGTCACGTTTTCTTGAAGGAATGCAGTAGTTTTCTGTTTAGATGACAAGACATCCAAGATGATCTGACTACCGTTGTCCAATCTTTTAATGATCTTGTCAAAAAACTATTTAAGTGAGTTACTATCCTGTGCTAAAATTGTGCAATTTTTTATTATTGTCTAGAGAAAAGTCAAATCTTTTGGCTTACTTGCAAGGTCTAACATAATCTAACTATTTGTTAGTGTACCTTTCAAATTCTCTCTGATAATGCTCCAATATTTGTGTTATTTTATCATATCTTATCAATATTCTTTTTATCCCCTTTGTTCTTACTATTCATTTTACTTTGAATGAAATCCCCCAACCTTGCAAACATTAATGTTCTGTTGAATTTTTGCTTAGTTAAAAAATCTGTTTACATAATGTCTTTTCTTCCTGTTCATAGTGATTGGTTTTTAATTTGTTCACACTCTGAACTCTGACAGGATGTCAACATTTATAAAAATGGATAACATCATGTATAAGAAGTTAATTTTTAAATTTTAAATATTGATTTTGAGGCTCAGATTTTCTTTTAAAATTTATGACTAGTTGAATTTATCCTCTCTCTAAATATATTTTCTCTAGTCAACTGAGACAATCTCGATGCCACTGATACTATGATCAGATCATCAACGATCAGATCAAGACATGTGTGCTTGATGATTGCATTCAATTGCTCTGTAAAGCAATAATAAACATTCTACTCATACTCTTTCCATTTAGTATTTACTTCTTAGAAAAATAAAACAAACAACACAACACTAAACCAATCTGAACTTCAGTGTTGTCAAGTTATAATAAACTCATAGCTGACCCTGCAGCAGATTTTCAGAGACTGTAAATTGCATAAGAGATTGTCCACTTTTCTCCAGCAGAGCAGACGATGGATTCCAACTGTCTACTTTGAGGTTGAAAGAACTCACTATCCATTAGGTGACCCCCAGACAAAAAAAACAAAACAAAACAAAAAACAACAACTGTAGTTAAATCTGAAAATGGTCCTAGAAGAAGGAGGTCCCAGGGTAATGTAAATATACCTTGTCACCAAAGTTGAAAGTTGGAACCTATCAAGCAGAGACATGCTTCTATAAATATTATAGCCAAGAAAACCCTGTTGGACCAATTCTACTCTGAAACATATAGGATCTTTTTAGTCCCAAAGCAGCAAAACAAAATCAGCAACAAAACAACATCAGAAGAATACAAGTGAAATGCAATTCCTTTGACATATTACATTTATTTGAATAGTTTTTTCCACAGTGCAGTTGACTCTGGAACAACACAGGTTTGAAAGGTGCACAGTCACTTATACATAGATTGTTTTATTCTGTTGTTATTGCAGGGAGTTTAAGTGTTGAGAGTGTATATTTAAAATGCAGTTGAACATGAATTATCTCCAGGTGAGTAATCTGTCTCTTGAGCATATGTTTCTGGAGGGACGTGCTTTTTACAGAGAAGTGATTATTGTCACAACAAGGTTTTAAATGGATAATCACAATACTTGAACCTACTGAAAGAGCAACAGAAAAAAATGAAACTCTCTGGTACAATGAGAGATATTATTCATAACATCTTTACACAAAACAAAAAATCAAGGCTAGGAAAATATAAATATTTATAAAATACTTAAGATTTAATCAATTCTTTTTAAATATTTGTTGTTGTTATGTGCCATTGAGCTGCCTGTGACTTATAGTGACCCTATGTACAGCAACTCTTAATCCTGCTCTATCCTGAGCCAAAATTATTGTCTCTGACACACCTACCCCTAATACCCCAGTCATTCAGTCAATCTTTCTCATCGAGGGTCTTCCTCTCTTGTGTCATCCCTCTACCCTCCCAAGTACGATGTCCTCTCCAAAGACACGTCCCTCATTGTAACATGCCTAAAATATGTCAGACAAAGCTTCAGAATCCTTGCCACCAAGAAGCAGCTTAGTTTCATCCTTTCCAGGATGGATCTTTTTGCTCTCCTGGCAGTCTATAGCATATTCAATGTTGTCCTCCAGCACCACAGCTCAAATACACCAATTCTCCTTCTATCATCCCTGGTCATTGTCAAGCTTTCTGATGCATAGCACATAACTGTGAGAACCATGGTCTGGATCAGATGCACCTTAGTCTCTAGACTGATATAGTTGCTTTTTAGTACTCTGGAGAGGTCCCTGACAGCAGACTTTCCCAGTGCACTAGGCTCTCAGAGCTCCTGATACAAACCATGGTCTTTTAAATTACTTGATAGAGATCTGAAAGTTAGACAATAAATAAGAATGACAGGAGAAGAATTGATGTCTTATACTTGTAGTGGTAGAGTAGAGTACCGAATGTCCCTTGGACTACCAAAAGAATAAACACATACACCTTGGCAAAAGTGCAATCAGGGCACTTCTTATAGACAAGGACAATGAAACTTTGTCTCTTACACTTTGGGTATGTTGTTAGGAGGGACCAGTTCTTTTTAAGGATATTGAGATTGAAAAGTTGGAAAATTAGTGAAGGAGGAGAAGACCTTCAACAAAATGTATTGACAGAGTGACTATAACAGTGGGTTCAAGTAGAGCAGAGAACAAGCATGGCATAGGATAGGGCAAGATTCAGATCTGTTGTTCATGTGGTCTCTATGAGTTAAAGTCAACTCAGTGGCACCTAATAACAAGAGCAGACAACCTAGTTTGCTTTATTATAGTACACTTTCTTGTATCTTACTTTAAATATAAATATCTCAAGTTTTATACTTATGCTATCATATCTTACTATTATAATCACATCATCACCTCTATAAACAAATAAAAGCCCGTTACATTATTTTCTATGCTTATTTTTCCTTAAAGAACAGAGAATTCACCAAAACTTTATAAATTCCTATATCTAAATAACAAGAGGTATGGTAAGAATTATAATTCCTTTGTGTGTGTTTATTTAGGGAACTCTGGTATAATCTTCTATTAGGATATTGAGAATTCGCCAAAACCTTATAAATGCCTATATATAAATAACTAACAAGGGTTATGATAAGAGTTATAATTCCTTCGTGTGTGTGTTTATATATGAGAAAGACATAGGTATTGCAAGTATTTTTATCTCTTTGCTAATTGGAGAGTTTCAATTAACTTTGGCAGTTGTATCATTAAGTAATTAGTCTGGTTGACTTGAAGACCAAATTGCACAGTACAATTGTTGCTAATTACTTCTAAGCAATTTTTGGAAGATAAATCCTATGAGCAGCCTTATCTTTAATAACACATGCATCCCATCACTAAAAATTCCTTTTGACAAATGAAAAATAAACAAGGGCAAGAAAAGGCAGAATTAATACATTTTAGCCCAGTGGACAATTTCTCTAAGTTAATATATTAAAAAAAGTTTTCTTTTTCTTTCTCCTTAAAGCTCTTTTCTCAGATAGGGTGATTTTTAAAGTTAATATTAAGTGTGCTTCGTATCACTTTAAATGGGGTTTGCTGCTGTGACATGTTGTGATTTATTGAAGATAATTGGATGCCACTTTATGGAAGGTTTCTTATGTTTTTTCTTGACAAGTGGATGATTTCAGTCATCTCTTAGGGATACAGATAGAGGGAGAAAGAACAAATGGCTAACAGCATGATTTACCTATTAATAAACAAAACATACATACAGTACTGAGCACCAAGTATATATTACTTAATGTAGTTGTCAATAAACTTAATCGGATAATGCCATTCATATGTACTTAAAGACCAAGGCTTAGAAGGCCATATAATTTGTACAAGGGCATTCAGTTAGTGGCAGAACTTGGATGTAACCAAGATTTTTCTATCTGGAGAAAAAATACTTATAACCACCATATTGTCTGCCTTTTCACTGTAGTATAAACCAAGTATCCAAAAGGAAGCTCTCTGTACAGCAGCATTCATGGAACTGTGACTACTCTTTTGAAACATGTGCATTCTGAATAGATTTTAATTACATTCATCTGATAAACTTAACTCTAGTTCTTGAGAATAATGCTGAGTATTCACTAAAGCACATTTTAATATTTTAATGGGATGTGCTTTGCTTTATCAGCTTCAAACTTGTCTTTTTATTTTAAGTAGCAGGAGTGGCATCCACTTCCTACACAGTATGGCTCTGGAAACTCTATGACCTTTAATAAATGTTAATAGTTATAGAAGACTTCAGGCCTTTTTTTCATAGGTTTACTATGAGTCATACTCAACTCTATGGAAATAAGCAGCAACAACAACAATTTGCTTTGATAGACCTTCAACCAGCATTGTCTTCTTTCATAGAAGTCCTAATCCACAACATAAACAGTCTTCCCAGTATCCTGG
>NW_006399920.1:118889-120755 GCF_000299155.1 Elephantulus edwardii | reverse complement strand
ATAATATTTTCAAAAGGAATATGCCAAACTATGTTATAACCCTAGATAGATCAAAAGTAGTACATGTTTTGATTGTATTGTGTTAGCTGTGCTTTTGGAATGTTTGTCTTACTCTGTTTGTCTTCACATTGAGGCAAATTGAAAGCTCCTTAATTATTTATTTATTCCAGCTTCAGGAAAGAAAGGCCTCATATTATATATATAAATGTATTATGACAACAACATTTTCTACAATGTAGGGCTTTCTTTATATTTTACTCCTAAAATGTATAGGGAAATTCTGTGAATTATTTGTATTAATTATAAAAAAAACCCTAAATCTTTTTTTTTTTTTTAAGCTTTAGTAGCCTAGTGGAAAAGAGTTGTAGGCAGTTTGAATCCACAATTACTCAGATAAAAAGAAGGACCATTTCCTTTAGTGTGATTTATATGATAAAAAATAAGCTCTGAAATGATTTTGACTTGATGACACATAAAAACAAAAATAGAAAAAAACCCTCTAGATTTTGTGACAGCATTTTGAGATACAGATTTAGGGAAATGATGACCCACAAATCAACTATGTCCATCCCCTGCTTATGGATACTCCATGAACTAAAAGGACTAAATGTTTGAAACAAGAACCAAAAGGAATATAACATTTAAGGATATATAGGATTATATGCTATTAAAATTGTAATGTCTGTTAACACATTATTTCAGCCATGACCATCATATAAGGATTACAGCTGCACTGGATCTATCACAGCACAGATGTTTGATAGTGGAAAGATTCTTTATGGCCCATAAAGTTACATTGTGGTGAATGAACCCCTTAAATGTCATCAAGAAATTTCTCCAGATTACTTCTAAAAGTTGGGTTCTTCCACCTCCTAAGTGAGAATAATGAAAAAGAAATTAAAGTTTTCTGTAAGAGGCTTATTAAAGGAAATGATCTGCAAAGGGAGATATGCAGGGATGATGAAGCCATGCTAGCCCACAATTCACTGAACAAAAGACTTTAGGGGAGGCTTTTAAAGATGTTAGGAAGGAAGCATTTTACTATTATTTATCATTTTATCAAGGATATCCCGTAACCCAGAAGCCACAACCTATATTGTGGGGTTCCTACCTGTGCTTTGAAGGAAGGCAGCTTTGGTGGCCTAGTGCTGAGGAGTTGTGCTGCCAATTTGAAGACACGCAGTTCTAATCCACCAGTTACTTAGTGTGAGAAAGATGAGCACTCTCCTTCCGTGTGATTTACTTCTTCTGAAAACCCATGAGGGGATCAGCCAAGAGTTAGTTCTGACTCAATGGTACATAACAACAACATGCACGTACTTTGGAGAAAGGGCCTCTAGTTTGATTCTCCTGACTGGCAGATATCTTTACTTCTTCTATCAAATTCATGAAAAGAAGATAGAAGGAGTACACAGAGTCACTGTACCAGAAGGAATTGGCTGACACAGAAGAATTTCATGAAATAACGTATGAGCAAGAGCCTGTGGTGATGAAGGAGGACCTTCAAGTTGCTCTGAAAGAATTAGCAAAAAACAAGGCTCGAGGAGTTGATGACATACTAATTGACATATTTCAACTAACAGATGCCCTGGATGTGCCAAGTTGTGCCAAGAAATCTGGAGGACGGGCCCTGGACAACTCACTGGAATAAATAGAGTTTGTTCCCATTCCGAATAAATGTGACCTGACAAAGTGTGGAAATTATCTAAAAATATCATTAATATCACATGCAAGCAAGATTCTTCTGAAAATTATCCCAAAATGACTAGAGCAACATGTCAGCAGAGAATTGCTAGGTGTGCAGGCTGGGTTTAGAAGAGGCCGTGGCACTAGGGATGTTATAGCTAATGTTAGATGGTTCTTGGC
>NW_006399920.1:111094-117794 GCF_000299155.1 Elephantulus edwardii | reverse complement strand
GAAGACCCTAGATGAGATGGATCAGTTCAGTGATTGGGGTAGTGGCAGTAGGTGTGTCGGAGACAGTGAGGTTGGCACAGGATAGCGCAGGATTGAGGGCTATTGTACGTAGGGTCACTATGAATCACAGATGACTTGATGGCACAAAACAGCAACAACAACATCAAATGTTAGTCCCAAGTCGTGTTTCTTCTCATCATTGAGGAGCTTGTTTGAACTGGTTTTGTTTCAGAATAGATATTATGGACTTTAATATATGGGGAACAATATATTATCACAAAGTAGAGTTAGCAATCACTAGGTATTAATAGATAACAAAATATTATAATCAGATATTAACAGCTGGATAATTCAAGAAAATAACAGTATGATTTATGACCTTGGATCTATCTGACCTAAACGAAAAAATTGTATCAAGGATAGATGTGAGTCATTGACCACTAATGATTGATGATCATATTATTTGTGGATTACATCAACGATATCATCCATGAAGAGAGCAAAAGGTCCTTATGAACAGAGGAGCAAAACCAAAGTTGGATGTCAGAAGCAGCTCTGAAAATTGCACTAGATGATCAAAAAGCCAAAAAAAGGGGAAGAGATGCTGAAGTAAAAAAGATGAAAAAAGAACAAAGCAAAGTATTAGAATGAAATATACAGAGCTGGAGTTGGGAAATAAAGAGGGAATAAATCACTCAGAATTTCTCAAGTTGAATAAACTGAAAAATAAATTCAGGCCTCAAGTTGGAATACTGAGAGATGCTATAGATAAAATTAAGGTCAGAGAAAGGTTCATCAACATTTTTTTACGCAGATGAGACAGCCTTGCTTGTTGATAGTGAAGAAGATGAAATACTTGCTGCAGAAGATCAATGAGTATAGCTTTCAATATAAATTGAACATCTCAACACGGGGGAGTGAAGGAAATATGAAGGATCTAGTGTGAAAAAACAATGTATTCGAATTTTGTAAATAAAATAGTATAAAATATAATGGCAAATAGAATGTTTATGAATGATTGTTTGAAAAACAATGTAAATGAAAGATTGTATGAAACAGTGCATATAAATGAAACAAACTGTAAAGATATCATTATATGAAAATCAATTAGAAATATTAACCAAAAAATCCTCACCACTGGGCAAAAACGCAACATCTTGATAGATGGAGAAGTTGAAATTGTCAATGATTTCATCTAGCTTCAATCTACTATGAACATACTTGATATCAGCAGTCAGGAGATCAAGTGACATATATTACTGGAAAAGGTTGCTGTCAGGCCTCTTCCAAGCCCTCTTCAAAGTTCTAAAGAGCTGAGATACCAGGTTATAAATCAAGGTGCTCCTAGTCTTTCCAGTCACCTGCTATGCCTCTGGAAGCTAGACAATGAGTAAGTATGTCAGAGATGAGTGGGTGCATTTGGTTTATGTAATTGGAGAATAAAAATTATATAAAATAAAACTTATTGCTTCTTTAATATAGCATTCTTCACACTGTGATCCTTGACCAAAAACTGAACAAAAAAATTTATAGTGTATTTCTCTTTTGTTTTAAAGAAACAAAGTTTTTCTGATTGTGATGTTTATGTAATTTAAAATAATGAATTACAGTTTTGTAAGATAATAAGACTAGAGGAAAATTACATGATTATCTTTTTTTTTCATTTTTAGGAAAATTGCTTTATTTTCATAAATAAATTTTTATGGACTTTTAACTGGCAAACAAACAGCATATATGTAATAATCAATTTAATACACTTTTTTTTAATTTAGGTTGTTTATTTTTCATTTCAATGAACATCTACAGAGATTTTGGGATTCTATTCATTCATTGTTGCACCCTTCTCCCCGCACAAACCCCTCCCCCCTCCCCCCCCATTTGCTCCTCTCCTTGAAAAGCAAAAGAAAAACTCCCTCATTGACTGACTAAGATACTGAGAATGTTTTTGCTATTTTTTATGTCCAAGAAAATCTGCATTGATTATGGAGCATTAAATGTCTCTTCTATTGTCTACAGTGTTTCTACTCGCTTTATTAATCTCAAGCAAAGAATCCCAACAGTTTGTCTTTAAGGTCTTAACATGAACCTTGAAGGGTTGCATTTGAAATTTAAATCTAAAATACCACTTACATTTTAGAAATGTGAAAACAATCAAAACTCAAAGAAATGGAAGCATGTGTTGTGTTGTGGGTTTTTTAAATTTGGGGTTTTTTTGGTTTGTTTTTGTTTGCTTTTTTACTCTATCTTCATGTGAGGAAACCATTCTGATTCCAAAACAAATGACTCACAGTAGATTAGTTACAATATGCTTATTAAATATAAAGGAGCTCTGGTTCCCAAAAGTGAACTGTCTGTAAGATCAGTAGTTGGAATTCATTAGCAGCTCTGAGGTTGAGAGATAGGCAGTCCCCTCTTATAAAATGTCAGAAGCTCAGGAGAGAGAAGAGTATCTATGAATCAAAAAGAACTCTATGTTGGTGGCTTTGGAATTTTTACTAACTCTAACACCATTTCTGAATTTTACCCTCTTTCTTTCATTCAGATCAACTGATATCAAGTCATGAAGTAGTTATTGACCCTCTTCTCATGAGTAGTCTTATTTGCTTCTGAAATTTAAATTAGACAAACTTGATTTCTGTCAGAAAATATTAGCCACTTAGGGTGAAAAAATATTAATTTTGTATCAGAATTTATTTTTATACTAAACTTTTATTTCCAGAGTTATAAACTCCGAATGACATTTATTGAGAAATTTTTTCTATGTTTATCGCCTTTGATCATGATTCAATTAGAATATTTGATGATTAAAGTATTGACTAGGCCTCTTTTAGGTTTCTTCAGGTGTTATTGATACTGCTCTGTAGGATATGTTTTGATGAAATTTATTACTTTATTTGATCCTTAGCATATCAGATGAAGATTATTTGCTGTGCTATGGATACTGCTTACAAATTCTTTACACTCCAGACATCAAATAGCTAAGTTGCTTAATATTAATACAAAATATTAGGAGAATACATATACCAGTGGTCTGATAGCATTGTCTATGTCACAACTCAAATATCCTAACTATGAAAACAAATCCCAACAAGAGTCAAGCAGCATGTGTTGACTCTAAAGCATGAATTTCTACTACTCTATCTCAATGCACTTACATTTAGTTGTCATACTATATCTTAAAAATCCTGAAGAACAGTGCTGCCTGTTTAAAAGTCAAGGCATGTGTGATTCAAGCCATAGTCCATCTAATCACCTGTAATGCATAGGAGAGCAGGACAATGAATAAAGCTGATAGAAGAAAAATTGAAGCCTTTGAGTTTTGGTGTTGGAGAAGAGTACTAAATATCCAATGATTGACAAAAGAACAAACAGATATGTCTTGGAAAAAGTGCAACCAGAGTGCTTCTTGGAGGTAAACTTGACAAAACTTCATATCACATGCTTTAGACATGTTGTTAGGAAATGCTATTCCTTAGAAAGAGATATTGTGAGCTCTGGTGGCCCAGTGGCAAGAAACTGCACTGCAATCCCAGAGGTACACGGTTTGAATCCACCAGATGCTCTGCGGGAGAAGGAGGGACAATCTCCTCCTACACCAGTCAGATCCAATTTGATAGTACACATGCACACACACGTAGTGGGTGTTAAAACAGCGAAAATAACATAAGGGTGGCCATATCTGACCTTTATCACCTTCACAAAGGGAAACTGTCCCCAGCAACAGTATCAATAACACAAAACTAATTCCCATAAGGTCAGACACCTTTCCCTCATGCTCCCACACCTCTTTTTACACACCCCAACATCAGTCTTACTGCTTTAGTGGGTCAAAAATCTGATGTGATAGCTTACAGACCGCACAGGACTGTATTAGGGAAATAAATAATTTATAATCCAGGTTAGTAATTTGTTTTCTCCTTCTTAAGGAAGCCTCATACTCTGAAAAAGGAAGTAGAAGCAGTTAACAGGAACTGAGAATTAATATGCTTTGTTGTATCTTTATATGTCCTTGTGTGGTACATATTAAAAGATATCACTGTCTATTTAAATGAATTCTGAGGGTAATAAGTACTCTGAAGGTCTGATTTTTATTCCTTATACAGTTGAGTAACCTCTTCCAGGTTACTAAAAGTTTATTTACTTATGTTATTTGAGATAATTACACATGTGCAAAGAAATACGTGTGTACTCACAGACACTTACACTTTGTGTCCTAACTATATAGAGATTCTCATTGCTATGCTTCATCGTGGAGACCATCTGGCACTTAGTCTCTCAAAATGACTGATGAAAACAAACGTTAAAAAAATACATGTGTCAAATAGAAAGGGGGAAAAATGTATGTGTTAAAACAAGCAGAAAAGCAAATGAATGTCGTGAAGCCAGAAAAATTTCCCTAGTAAAGTTAGAGGCCAAATTTAAAAGACTTAGAATCATTTCATCATGATATGAAAAAGATAAACTTCTCTCCATGGTGCTTGACTAATTGCTGCCTGTTTACAAAGTCTTATCTGCATTTCCTTCATAAAAAGACCCTTAGCTTTCAAGAACTATCTCTATGTCCAAAGCATAAAGATGATTTATAGCAAAGGTTAAGAGGCTAAATCATAGTTGATGGATGAATAGCTTTAAACTTCTAAAGGTTGTTTTTAATGATGCTGATCTTTACATCAAATAATAAATATATCGATAAGACTACCAAAGTAACCCTATGATGGAAGGAAGACAGTCTAGTAATTTCAAAATATGGCCTATATTTGTATCTATTTTAATTGGAACCCATGTATCTGCAATAACTTACATAGATAATTATAAAGTCACTATGGGCAATCTTTTCAAAATCATAGAATACGATACTCGAAGGTTGTGTGGTTCCTGTGTAGTTAGGCCAGCAACTGTGCAACTGTATGTATGTCATAGTGGGTGTACAGAGACCTTGATGATTCATGGCTTCAGTGACCTGTTCTCTTCTTAGCTCTGCAAATGCAGACACTCAGTTTTATTTGTGTACTGAAGGGGTAATAGAATCTGATATATAGACTTATGCTACATAAAGCACATAATATAAATAATAAAATTGAGGTTTCATAGCTAATTAAACATGGGGGTGCCAGCAGCTTCAGCAGGTGCCTATAGTAATAACTGTACAGAATGTGACCTTCTGAAGGATGGAATTTCTTAAGACACTAATTGGCGTGGCACAGTTCTTGAACACACAGTAAATATATATTGTCATCCTTCAAGGAACTTCTTCTGGTCAATTTGGAGAAATAGAATACTAAAAATTCTTTTTCTAAAGGAAAGGAAGACTAAGATTGCTGAAGGAAAGAAAGAAACACTATTATATTTAGCCAAGGATAATGGGATTATGTAACTGTTGTTGCTGTTGTTATGTGCCTTTGAGTCACCTGTGACTCATAGTGACCCTATGTACAACAGCTCTGAAGCCTGCCCTGTCCTGAGCCGGTCTCACTGACTCTGAAACACTTACCCCCATTACCCTAGTTACTGTGTCAGTCTATCTCATATGGGGTCTACCTCTCCTGCACTGTCCCTCCACCTTTCCAAGAATGATGGACTTCTCCAAGGACAGGTCGCTCCTGACCATGTGCCTAAAGTGGAACTTCAAGTGTGTAACATAGAGGAGAAACTTGGTTTCACCCTCTCCAAGACAGACCTACTTGTTTTCTTGATCATTCATAGTATGTTCACGACTCTTCCCCAGGAGGCATCAATTCTTCTTCAGTTATTCTTAGTCATTGTCCAGCTCTCTGATGCATAGTAAGTAATTGTAAAATCATGACCTGGACAGGCACACCTTAGTCCCTGAACTGGAATCGTTGCTTCTCAGTGCTCTGGAGAGACCTTCCACATGACTAATATTTATTGAGGGCACTGGGCGGGGTGAATTACTGAATTCAATATTGTTTCTCATTTTTAAATTATGTAGAAGGAGAGAAAAGGAATCTGTTGAATTATGAAAGTTATTGCATCAGAGTAATATATGGGTTAAGAAAAAGTTAGGAACTAAAAACTGTAGTTAGGCTCCATCCAGTCTGTTCTGACTCACAGCAAACCTATGTACAATGGAAGGAAGCACTACTGACTGGTCCTAAGAAATATCTGTAATTGCCTTGTGTAACCCGATTGGTAAAGCCACCATGGTATCTTATTGAAGGTCTTCTTCCCTTTTCCTAGACCTCTACTTTATCAAGCATAACATCCTTCACCAGTAAGTAATTGGTTCTCCTTCCTAAGTCCAAAGTGCGGGAAAGTCTCATCATATTGTTTTCAAGGAAAATTTTAGCTTTAAATACACTAAGATAAATGTATTTATTCTTCTAATAGTCCATGTATATTCAATATTTTGAGCTACCACAGTCATTAAAAGCATCAATGTCTCAATCTTCTCTATTCATAGGTTTTACATTCATATGCAAACTAAAAAGCTCATTACTGTCAATTTTGAATTGATTCATAGTTGATCGATCCTCCACTAGTTTTTCAGAGGTTATAGACCATACAGGAGGAGATTATCCATCTTTCTAAAATTACCATGCTTTTGATTGATTAAACCTTAGTAAATCAATGCCTTATTCATCGCAAACACATTTTTAAGAGACATAAATGCAGGTTATACACATGGATCTCACCTGATGCTATGAATAGGAATCAGATTGATACATCTGCAGAAGGAACC
>NW_006399920.1:70738-109170 GCF_000299155.1 Elephantulus edwardii | reverse complement strand
CTCCTTGGAGGCAAGGATTCTGAGGCTTCGTCTGACAAACTTTGGACATGTTGTAAGGAGGGACAGGTCCTTGGAGAGGTACATCATGCTTGGGAGGGTTAAGGGCAGGCGCAGGAGGGGAAGGCCATCTGGGAGGTGAATTGATTCAGCGACTGGGGCATTCGAGATGAGTGTGTCGGTGACTATGAGATTGGCACAGGACAGAGCAGAATTTAGAGCTGTTGTACATAGGGTTGCTATGAGTTGCAAACGACTCGACGGCACATAACAACAACAAATCCAAGTTATATCCTCCTCTCTGCTTAACACTGTAATGAAGTCTTTTGCAGCAAATTTTCCCAATGCAATAAATCATTTGTTTTCTTGCTTGCCTGTGAGCAAGCTCAAGAAACTATAGTGACTGAAAAGTTTTATCTTATTTCTTGTTGTTTGCCAAAAAGTCAGAACCAACACATAACTGATCCTATAGTGGGTTTTGTTGCTGTTATGTGTCACAGAGTCACTTGTTACTCATATTGACCCTATTTTCAGTAGCTCTGAACTCTGCTCTTTCCTGAGACAATCTCATTACTCTTCACCCCATTTACTGTGTCAATCCATCACATTGGGGTCTTCATCTCCTGTGCTGTACCACCATCTTTCCAAGCATGGTGTTGTTGTCCAAAGGCTGGTCTCTTCTGGTCACATGTCCAATGTATGTGACATGGAGCTTCAAAATCCTTGAATCCAAGGAACAGCCTGGTTTCACCCTCTCCGGGACAGATGGGACAGATGGTTTGTTCTTCTTGCCGTCCATGGTATATTCTCTACTCTTCTCCAGCATCACAGCTCAAAGACATAGACTTCTAGCCTATCATCCTTATTCATTGTCCAGCTCTCTGATTTACAGCACTAATTACAAAGACCATGGCTTGGATCAGGTGCACCTTAGGTTCTAGATTGACATCATTAACACTGAGTATTCTGAAGAAGTCCCTGACAGCAGACTTTCTCACCACAATTTGTCTTTTTTATTTCCTGACTCCTGGTACCAAGAGTTTTGATTGTGAAGAGAGAGGAACTAAATCTTGTAGAAGGTGATTATCCAACTTTCTTGCATGGACCACTAGTGGATTTGATCTGCATGCCTGTTGGTTTGCAGCTCAGCTTCTTACCACTAGGCCATCAGAGCTCCAATGCAAAATGCCCCATAACTCGGTATATTATCATGAGTTCTGAGTGGCCATTGTAACATTTAGGTGGTCTGACTGTACAGCAGTGAGAACTCTGGAAATGATAGTTAACATTAGAATTTATAAAAAAAAAATAGGTGTAGGAGCAGAGACATGTGTGACCCCATAGGAATTAGTTTTATACTGTTGATGGTGTCTTTTTAAATTATTCCTCACAGAGTGAGAGGCAGTCAGATACTACTATTCTTCTGATGGCACTGATTGTTCAGCATTAAAAGAATGTTTTGATTTTTGCTCCATTGTTCCATCATCTTTTATATAATACCTAAAAGGTTCTTAATTATCTTGTCATATGGGTCCTAAAATGAATATTTTCTCCACTCTTAATGCATTCCAAAAAAAAAAAGAAAAGTGAATTTTATAGTATTTCAGATCATAGGGAGATTTGGTAGTACGTAAATAATGATTACTCTTACATTAAATTGTGTTTTTAATTAAGTATGACACTTTATATCATTTCAATCCCTACACTGAGTGCCCTCTGTTTATTCTTAACAAGAGGCACATAGTTATTTTACAGACCTAACTTGTCAAGACCAAACACTTTGATTGGAATCTGAAATGAGTCTTGTCTTGTTTGTGTCTACCCTGGTGGCACGGTAGGTTGAATGTCAGGCTATTAACCATATGGTGGGCTCTTTGAACCTACCAGCCCAGTATAACAGGAGAGCTACGAGGCAGTTGGTTTTCATTAAATTTTATGGCTTTAGAAACCTGGTGGAGACCCAGTGGAGGGTGACCATGAATCAAATTTACACAACAGAAGTTGGTTTTAATGATAATAGACTCATGTTTTTTAAAATAATTTTGAGAAGGATCAGAGCTAGATTTTAATTTTGTGCGTAA
Organism: Elephantulus edwardii; assembly: GCF_000299155.1. Taxonomy (NCBI): domain Eukaryota; kingdom Metazoa; phylum Chordata; class Mammalia; order Macroscelidea; family Macroscelididae; genus Elephantulus; species Elephantulus edwardii. The sequence continues at coordinate 107,092 of NW_006399920.1, read as the reverse complement.
TAAGGCTTAGAAAAATAAATTAACAAAATGGTTTGGTTATAAACTAATTATTTATAACATATATTTCTGGTTTTTTTATGATTTCTATATAAATTTTGAAATAGTTATTTGTAAAAAAAAAACATTTTAAATGGAGAAGGAAACATGAACGGAAAATAATACTTACATATTTTCTAAAGTATCCATGTCTCCAGAGTGTACCCTGTGTGCACAAGTACATTTAGTACGTAATATTTTGACAATTGCAGTAGTCACAGAACAAAAGAATTAAAACATAGAAGCAAATGATTCATGATTCCGGCTCTACTATGACCTCTGCCACCAAAGTTCCCTTTGCTAGCCACAGCCATGGTTCCCACTCTGTTTTTTGTCAATGTAAGAATAGTACAGCCTGTGCTAAATTAACAGGTAGCACGCAAGTTGATGATATAAATGAGAAGGATGAGTAATAAACTGAAGAGAAAAAGCCACTTTAGAAACCCTGCCAACTGTGTCATCAAACTAATTGCTGAAACCGTCCATTGGGTTTTTCAGATTGTAAATTCCGTAGGAGATTGCTCATCTTTCCCCAGAAGTGCTGCAGGTGGATTCAGAAAGACAGAGAGGCTCTGCCTTTGGGTTATTTCTCCTATTCTTTCATCTCTATTGCTTCCAAAGACAATAGGGGGATTATAGACAAAGTAGATACACCTTTATGACTGTGGCTGACAGAGGACGCTCTGATAACTTAGTCCACAGGCAACTGAGCTACATGTTTAAGCATGTGAGTTTTTTGTCATTTATTATACTTATATTCTTTTCACAAAATGAGGGAATTGATGTATACTTTCATACTGAAATTATATATATATATATATACATAATTGATTTTTTTTACTCTAAGAGATATTTATGTGTTCTGTGCATTAATTCTTTGTTGAATACTGGTATTGCTAATATTTCTCTCCACTTTGAACTTGCATTTTCCCTTCTTATTCATGTACATTAATAATACAAATTCTTATTTTTAATGTAGTCCTATTTGACCATCTTTTCCTTTATGACTTGTTTAATAAATCTCTGCTTACGATAGTATCATAAAATACATTGTTTTCTTTTAAAAATCACTGCACTGAAACAGATGAGGGACTGAATAATTTAAAAGCGATGTATGATAGGATATTATGGTTATCACAAGAGTCCACAGTTAAGGTTGCATAGTGGAATGTACTTGGGCAGTGGGAGGGGTTTGGGGGGACTGTGTACCAGGGAGGGAGTCTTCCTTTTACTTTTGAAAGAGAGGAGGCGAACTGGGGGGCGGGGGGAGAGCCTGGGCGGGTAGAGAAGTGCAGCAATGAATGAATGGAAATCCAAGTTCTCTGTAAATGTTCATTAAAATTATTAAAAAATAAATAAAATTTAAAAAATCATCTCATCACTTACATGTTTTGTCTAGAATTCACCTGAGATTTAGTCTTATGCTTATTTTAAATAGAAATTAGTGAATTTACCTATTAATATATAATGGAAACAGCACTTTTTAATGACAAAGTAAGCTGAATCTCCCTTAATTGTAGGGTTTTGTTTTTAAAGAATTAAGTGATTATATCTACATGAATTGTTTCTGGATAGCCATATTCTCCCATTCATATATCTGTATTTTTTTAAGTTACTAGTATACTGTCTCAATTTCTCTAGCTTTATAATGATGTCTTTATACCACATTGGCTGTATTGTCTAATTTTTTTTTTCTTTCTGTTCTTGGGCCTGTATGCTGAAAGCATAAATGACTTGATAACACTCAACAACAAAAAAGGTAGTCAAATTGAGAAAGAATCTATATCTTTGTGTTATTGAATCTGAAGATCCATTGACATTCCATATTGCTACATTTGTTTAATTCTTTCTAAAAATCAACAATACTTGTAAAAGAAATTTAATCCAACTCTAATATTCCATAGACAAAAATGAATTTCGAAGATGATATGTTATAAAACAGGAATCATAGGTTTAGCCATGGACAGAGATAGAACTTAATGTTAAATTTCATGTCTGTTCAAATGAGTCTTTCAGTGACACTACAGATGAGTTACTACTTTTGTTTGTTTTATATTTATGTGGGAAACAATGAATCTGTGGGCCGGCTTGGGGCCTGGGGCCTTGGAGTCTCCCTCCACTCCAGGAGTTGACTGGCTAGCTAACATCTTGAAGGCGATCTTATCTTGATGGCAGTCACATAAGGGAAGTTTCTGATGTCGTGTTTGTTGTGTGTTACTGTTCTTCCCCCCCCCCCAAAAGTGGGTGGCCCTTGAGCCTTAGACTAAGGGTGGAGGCCTTCTTGAGGGTGTAGCTTTAAAATCCTATGGGGCCTGAGGGCCACACATTTGTTAATTTTAGAATGAATGTTTTTTTAAAAGACACAGCAATCATTTGTCTATTTGCTCTTCTGACAACTTGAAGTTGCTGTAATGCTGAACACTGTTCCACAGTCATGCACCATAATGGTTACCCACTATGCACATGTTCAGATGAGCTTCCAGACTGATTCATGTTGGAAGCAGAAGTGGCATCCACTTCCTAAACCAGATGCCTCTGTAAACTCTACATACTCTCTTATAAATGTACCGAAACTTTGTTAATTATAAAACTGAGTTCAGGTCTTTGTGCAAAGCTTACTCTGAGTCATATTCGACTCACAACTGTTAACCACTGCTAAATTAGAATAGTGCTGTTATATCTGGAGGCACATTCTTCCACTTTGAACATTACTCTTTGTCAATGTGCTGTATGAAGTAACCTGGTTTTGCTGTGATGTTGAACCTTGTGCCACGGGGATAGCAAATATCATAATGGCTTCCCATTGTAGACAGTGTTCAGCGGAGCTCCAACTTGTAAAACAGGTTTGGAAGCAGGAGTGTCCTCCACTTCCTAAACCACATGCCTCTGGAAACTCTATGAACTTAGAGAAACAATGATAGTTATGGAAAGTCATTAGATCTTTTGTTCATAGAGTCGCTATGAGTCAACCTTGACTCGATGGCAAACAACAACAACAACATATTTATGTGAAGCAGTGATTTTGTGAGGAGATATTAAGGATAATATTAACAAGTTCAAAAATCTTCATTTTTTTGAACACTGGTCATAAATTTTGGGTTGGCTCAAGTAACAACAGCTCACAAAATATCTGAGCAATACCTGAGAACTACTTACAATTTTAATTACCATTCCTAGTTTCTCTTAGTGTTGACATCTTCTTGAAGTATTTTATCATTTTGCTTATGATTATAGTTAACTTTCACATTTAAATGTATCTATGCATTGCATGTATTTTCCAATAACTGTCTAAAATTATTTGTGGAAAAAGGCATGAACTAAATAAATAAATGGTAGCCCCAGGCAGCGGTCCAAGCTGATCATCATTCTATGCTTAGAATTCCCTTAAGAACACCAAATTTATATTTCTGAAACTTATTGAAATGTTATAGGACACAGAAAATGGCCATCTGCATAGCAGATGTGCCCTGAAAACTATGCATAATAATGTATAGGGATACATAGATTATAATAGACAACTGGAAGATTTTCAACCTCCACATATTAAAAAGAATACACAAAAAAACCAAGCCCAAAGCACCAGTTTCTACCTCCTGTGTAGAGAATAAGTGATCTTAATCCAGGATGTTGTGAATGTATTTATTTATGAGTATGCATTTATTACACACACATGCACACGCCCCCCCCCACATGCATTTCTAAATTCAGTTTGACTATCATTCATGACCTTTTGGATATCCTTATTGTCTTTTGCTTTTTTGCATAAACTACATATCTTGAATCAGTGGAGTGTTTTTTATCTTTCTGGCATCCCATGGCAGCACATAGTGCCTTGCCTTCTGTTTTTCTCAACTATTACTTTTGTGCTGCCTTTAAATGTTACCACCCAGATTGTATGAAAATAGTTCTAATATCTAAGTGGTAGTTGATGCATGTATATATGAAACTCAATTCCTAAAGCCTTTTCTTATTGCATTTTGCTTATGTACATATTCAATGGATTTTTTCCTAGCAGAGGATATGAGCAACAGAATGTTTGCTAATGTCTTTGAAATATGCAAAACTATACAAGATAGTAAAGCTCTCTAAACTATAGGAATGTGAATCTTTAGATTAATTACTGATGTACACTGTTCAAGGCCAAACAACTGCAGTATAAGCAACTAAATAGCACATTCTCAGTGTTGGGATGGTAAACTTTATAATTTATTAAAATTTTAGATGGAGATAGCACTATAATAGAATAATATGCTAAAATTTGCTACCATGTCTTCAATAATTTCTGTTTTATTTTCAAATGACTTAGGTTTCTTATTTAAAAAGTCTGAAAGGTTTTTCTTTTTTTCCACTGTTACACATTGTCTCTCCCATCTCCTCATCCCACTCCCAGCCTTCCCTGCAGTGCACCCATTGTTCCAGATTGTTGGCATAAATATAATGCCTAATAATGTATTATTTTTGGACAGTTCTTACCCTCATTTGATCTAATTCAGTATTCACTATCTAGCCTCTTTTTAACCCCCATGCCTAACCTATTATATAAAAGCAGTTGTTGTTGTTGTTGTTGTTGTTGTTGTTGTTATGTGCCGTCGAGTCGCTTGCGACTCATAGCGACCCTATGTACAACAGCCCTAAACTCCACTCTGTCCTGTGCCAATCGCACTGTCTCTGACACTCCCATCCCAATTATCCCAGTCACTGAATCAATCCACCTCATAGAGGGCCTTCCTCTCCTGCGCTGTTCCTCCACCCTCCCAAGCATGATGTCCCTCTCTAAGGACCAGTCTCTCCTCACAACATGTCCAAAGTATGTTAGACAGAGCCTCAGATCCTTGCCTCCAAGGAGCCACCCGGTTTAACCCTCTCTAGGACAAATCTGTTTGTTTTCCTAGCAGTCCATGGTATTCTCAATACTCTTCTCCAGCACCACAGCTCAAAGGCATCAATTCTCCTTCTATCCTCCTTGGTCATTGTCCAACTCTCTGATACATAACAATTGATTGCGAAGACCATAGCCTGTATCAGACACACCTTAGTCTCCAGAGTGACACCATTGCTCTTCAGTACTTTGGACAGGTCCCTAACAGCAGACTTTCCCATGGCAATGTGCCTTTTAATTTCCTGGCTGCTGGTGCCAAGACTGTTGACTATGGAGCCAAGCAAACTAAAGCTGTGTACAATCTCAATCTCTTCACCATCCATCCTGATGCTGCCAATTGGTCCAGTGGTGAGAATCTTTGTCTTCTTGACATTGGGCCTCAATCCATATTGGAGGCTGCAGTCCTTGACACTCTGCAGCAGACGCTTCAGGTCCTCTTCAGTTTCCTTTTGTGACTGAGATATTTCAGTCAGCTAATGTCTTTCAGGCTTCTCATGTAGTACAATGTTTTCAGTGTTGTGTAATATTACATTTTGTGAATGTACCATAAATTTCCTATCCATTCACTTGTTTATAGGTACTTGGGTTGTTTCCATCTCTTTGCTATCAGTAATAATGCAGCAATAAAGATGGTTGTGCGTACATCTGTTTGAGTCATGACTCTGGTTTCTTTAGAGTGTCTTTCCAGTGGTAGAATTTCTGGGTCAAATGGTATTTCTATTTCCAACTTGTTCAGAAAGCACCAGACCACCTCAATGGTGGCTGTACCATTTTACATTCCCACCGGCAGTGAATAAGGGTTCCAATCTCTTCACAACCTCTCTAGCATTTGTTGTTTTCAGGCCTGTTGAACTTTGCTAGTGTTGTTAGAGTAAGACAATATATCATAGTTGTTTTGATTTGCATCTCTATGATAGCTAGGAATTTTGAACATTTGAATGTTTTCTTTGGTGATGTGTCTATTAATATCCTTTGTAAGTTTCTTTTTACAAAGAGGTGATATCCTATTTAGAGTTTGATCTAGTCTATCCCTCTACATGATTTTTTCTAGAAATTGTAAGCTTTCTTCCTTTTTGAATAGATGTTTGTGACTATTTTATTTTCTGTTCAAGACTGTCATATAATAGAATTGATTGTTAATGCATATTTCTACCTCTGATGGCACAGTTGTCAGAATTTGTGCTGCTTACCCAAAGGCAGTAGCTCTTTGGTGGGTGAAATTCACTAGCCACTCTGCTGGAGAAAGTCTTTAAGTCCTGGAAACTCAATTGTGGGTGAGCTATGAATCAGTTCCTATTCTACAGACATGAAAAAGAGAGAGATGCATTTCTATCTACTTGTAGTTTAGAGGGATAGTTTAAAAATATAGGTGCAGCACAAATTCTGTCAGGATAAAGTAGGTAAAGGACCTAAAAATAAGTTAAAATCCCAAGTGAGAATAGTACATTTTGGACTAGCTTTAAGTGATAATCATAAACTAATGTATAGTAAATCCTCGGTCTTCTTGTCTACTATGCATTGTGCTTCACTAATTTATCACTAAATGTAATTATTTAAAGACAAATAAATGCAATTCAGGCCTTGACTAAAACCCCACAGGGCCCGAGGACCAAATTTATTTAATTTTGGAGTGAATATTCCTTGAATGACAGCAATCTTTTCTCTATTTGCTAAACTGAACAACTTGATGTTGATGGGATGCTGCGCACTATCCCATAGTCTTGTCAAATACCATAATGTTTATCCATTACGTAGTGTTTGGATGAGCTTCCAGATTGATTTATGGTGGGAAGCAGGAGTGGCATCCACTTCCTAAAACTAAATGCCTTTGTGGAGTGGATTTCTGGGGGAGGGATTACATAACAATGAAAGAGTTTTTCTTTCTTTTCAAGAAGAGTGAATTGGTGGGGAGGAAGTGGATAGGGAGAAAAGTGCAACAATGAATGATTGGAAACCTTAAGTCTTTGTAAACTTTCATTAAAATTAATTTGTTAAAAAAGGTGGTAAAAAAAAAAACTAAATGTCTCTGGAAACTCTACAAACTGTCTAAACTCTACAAACTCTCTCAACTCTTTAAATGTACAGTAATTATGGTAGTTATAGAACAGATTTCTGTATAGAAATGATGTTATTCATAGAACAGAGTTTAGATATTTTATGCAAAACTTACTCTCAGTTGTATTTGACTTGACAACACTTAAGCACTGCCAGGTGAAACTAGTGCTGTTATATCTGGAGGAAGACTCTTCCAATTTGTTTATCACTCCTAATCTATGTGCAGTTTAAGTAACCTGGGTTGCCTGAACCTTGTACCAGATACTAGAATGCCTTCCCAATGTGGACAGTGTTTGGTGGAGCTCCCAGATGTAAAACAGGTTGAGAAGTAGGAATGGCATCCACTTTCTAAACCACATGCTTCTGGATACTCTATGAACTTGGTGAAATGACGAGAGTTATGGAAAGGCATTGGGTCTTTTGTTCATAGAGTCACTATGAGTTGTGCTCAACTCAACCGCAGTTAACAACAACAGCAATCATTCTACTGGAAAATATGATATCTAAATGGTAAAATCAAATTAAAAGACATGAAATTGTTTCAGTGACTAATAAGAAAAAGAGCAATTGATGATAACATAGTGAGACACAATAGCACTTTTATGTTACCTTTTTATTAACTTTAGGAAATAAAGTCAATAAAGTTCTGTTATTCTAGTATGGAAGAACTTACGGGGGTCTAGTCCATAAAAAGTGGTGCTGCAAATCCAAAGGTCATGCCTCTCTGATGATCTGAATATACCAACCACTCTGCCAGGGAAATATCATCTCTCATGCAATTTGCAGTCCTGGAAATCCATTAGAAAGTCTGAAATGAGTGGACTATGAATTGAGTGGTGAATGGGCAATATAGGGGTTTTGTTTATTTGGATTTGCTAATGCAACACTGAAAAGTAAGGTACTTCAAACTATCAAAACAACTTCTGTCATGCTTTTTTTTAAGAAACTTAAGTTTAAATAAGATCTGAGAAATTAGAAAATAATATTATTTAGCTTTGGAGAATATTATGCTTAATTTTTCACTTTGACTGAAAACAATCTTGTTTATTGCAACTGCAATTTTATTACTTATGCAAATCATCATAATGGTTTCATTTACAACTTGGACTTCTGTTTTCAAATGCTAAGTAGGTTATTTTATTATTTCAAGAAATATAGCTATCATTACTAATTTTATGTACAATCAAAATTAATTCATTTTATCAAGTCAGCACAGAACTTTCAACATTTTTTATAAAGTTAAAGTTTTTAAACCCCACATTATATTATTTCACAATAAAAATGTATTGTCACATTATCTGATGAGGTCATAATGTTTTGGGTATCTGTTATTTTAAAAAGTAATAACTATGTGAGCAAATGAAAAGTCAACATCTTTTCAGTAGACTCAGAACTGACTATAAATTATGCAGAGGAGATTGCCCTTCTTTCTCTTGTAGAACAATTGGTAGGTTTGAACCGTCTGCCTTTAGGTTCAAAGTGCAAATCCACATCCACTGTTTTAGTTCTAGTTCTTATTTTTTTGTGCCCTGGAATCAGAGGCAACTCATAGCTGAGCCTCCAGTGGGTTCTCAGAGGCCTGAGAGGAAATGACACATTTTTCTCTCTTGGGGCAAGAATAAATTTGTATTTTTAAAGGTCTTCAAATTGTACAAGTTCTCCTTATTTTGTCAAAATATTTCTTTCCTACAATTGAAACCCCTTTTCCATAAGAGACATATAAGATTAGATAGCACAGTTGACTGAGCAAATTCTTACCCTTTATCCACATTTTTAACCTTATTTCTTGGCTTCTACTTTATTCATTGATCCTAGAATGTTCAACAGTCTGGCATATAGACTGAATTCTTCCTGAATCTCTTCTTTTTTTACCTACAAGATTGATTTTATTGCACATTGTTGTGGTACCTGAACAGCTGGTGGACTGGAAGATCCTGCTTTGCAATGAATTTCATCCAAATGTCTGTCCTTCCTCAATAAACAGGTTGAAACACTGGCACACTTGTTCTCCCAAAATATCTACAGAAAGCTATTGTTCAAAGTATTGTTTTGTTTTTATGATATTTTCCTCCAAAATCTTTGCTTAAATAGTATGTTTACATTATTAGAGATCAAGAAATACTGCTATATTGTTGTAATCCAGTTCTAACATTTTATAATGTAAGAATAGAAGCATATGAATGATTTAATTTTGTATGAAAGAGAGAGATCTTTTGAGATAAGGACTACCATTAAAATAAAATGAAAGCTTGGAATTAACCTCATAAACTAACACCTTCATTTAACCAATTTACAAATGTTGCTTTTTATTCTTACATGTACCATATAAGCATACTTTATTCTCCACTCCTTTTGAGCTACAGAATGGTCATGTTTGACTTTAAAGCTGCTTAATCGGAGAGTTTGTCTATTTGTGCTTTATTGAGTATGCAAAGAAAGAAAAAAACAGTCTGTTGGATTGGGGATGTCTGTGATCCTCTCCAAGTTACTGAAAAGCATTGATCACAGTTTGAGTATTAAAATGTGCCTGATTGAAGCCATCATCCTTTCAATTGTTTTTTATGTGTCTGAAGCCTGACATTGACAGCAGAATTAATGCTTTTGACTTGTGGTGTTAGAGTACTGAATATCCTATGAACTGCCAAAAGAACAAACAGATGTGTCTTGAAGAAGATGCAGAAAGGGTGCTCCTTAGAGAGAAGAAAGATGAAAGTCTGTCTCGCACACTGCTTGAACATGATTCTAGGAGAGGCCAGTCCTGCAAAAGATCATCATGATGCTTGGAAGGGTGGAGAGTAAATGAACGTGAGGAAGGCCTTCAATGAGATGAATCGCACGGTGGTTAGAGCAATGAGATCAAGTATAGAAGAGAAGGTGAAGACAGTATAAGGTAAAGCAGGGGTCAGGTCTGCTCTTCGTAGGGTCACTATGAGTCATAATCCACTCAACAGCACCTAACAAAAATATTAGCAACAACTTTGTCTTTAGGGTTATTTCCTTAATCATCATTACATTCTTCTTCTAGAGTTTTCCAATTTATTTTAGCCCAGTGGATATGTTGGGTTTGGCTCTTTTATGATAAATTTTATGAATGAGTTGCTAATCAAGAAAAATTTATCAAATTTAAGTCTTAGAAGACATAGTTACAATGGATAAATATTCCATTATGGAAAAAAAAACCCTTCTGGGGATGAGATGTAGCAACTGCTTTAGAGATAGCATAATTGCCACCTTTCCTATGCGGCTGCCTCAATGATTGGCATTTTCTGTGGTTCTCTTTAGGTGTTTGGGCCAAATTTGAAGCCCCTGAAATAGAAATTTATAAACAATGTTCCTTATTTTGTTTTTCCCTTAATTTTTTTTCTTCATGAAAGAATTTCACTGACATATTAAAAAAAAAAACTAAAAACAAAACCAAGTCTTAGTAATGATGACATCTAAAGGTACAAAGTCCATATTCATTGTTGACATATATTTGTATATTTATTTCAAAAATGTTGTAATAGAAGGAGGAAAGTATAAAATCCAAGTTGAACAAAATTCACTATTCTGACTTGAGGTGGGGAATGCTATTCAGAAAATGTTTTATGAGAAAATAAAATCCAGTAAGTCAAGACCTAACCAATGAATAGAATTCTAAGTCAAATTCACCACTTGCACTGTGGGAGAAAGATGGACAATCTCCTTCTGTGAAAACTACGGCCTTCAAAAACATGCTGGGAATAAATGGTTTTGAAACATATTTTTGCATAAGTAGATTTTACAAAGATTTCAAAGTAAAGCTCATTGCTGTTGTGTCATAACTAACTCATAGCTGACCTCCACCAAGTTTTCAGTGGCTGAAAATTGCATGATACATTGCCCCTCTTTCTCCCTCAGAACAACTGGTAGACTTGGACCACATGGCTTCAGCTTGGCTGCACAACAACTTACCCACTAGACCATCAGAGTTTAAAAACAAACAACAAAAAAACCCACAACACACACTAACCTCCTGTCACTGAATTATTTCCAACTCATAGTGATACTGTCAGGACAGAGTAGAAATATCCTATTAGATTTAGAAATCAGTAAATCTTGGAAATAATAGACCAATTGCCTCTTTCTTTCTTGGAACAATTGATGGGTTCTCCCTCTTACCGCATGGGTTCTAATGAGGTTATGAACATGATATTTAAGCCATAGTACCATCAGAAGAAGATGGTTCCTTTGGTGCTTTAAATACACAGAAATATTTGAAACAACAAAGAGACTTTCACTTTCCTTGTTCCTCTGGTAGAAGGTAGTTTTTCCTCTTCCTGAAGCTCATTTGTTATTGTTGCTGTTAGGTACTGTCGAATTGAGTAAGACACATAGCAACCCTATGATCAACATATCTGAACCCCATCCTGTCCTTGCCAACTTTACACACTCAAGTCCATTGCTTCAGTCACTGTGTCAGTATACCTGCTTGGCAGTCTTCCTCTTCTTGGCCATCCTCCACCTTTCCAAACAGGATGTCCTTTTCCAAGAACAGCCTCTCGTAGAAACATGCCCAAAGTATGTGAAATGAAACCTTCCCATCCTTGCCTCCAAGGAGCAATTCCGCTTAACCTTCTCCAAGACATAACTGCACTTTTGGCAGTCTGTGAGATATCCATCACTCTCAGCCAATGCCACACTTCAAAGACATATTTTTTTCTCTGTTACCTTTTTTTTATTCTCCAGCTTTCAGGTGCATAGCAAGTGATTGAAAAGAATCAGGCACACATGAGTCTTAAACTAGTATCATTGATCCTCAGTGGAGCAAAGAATTATACTAAGACTAAGAAGAATTTATGTGTGTGAATTGTGGTATTGAGGAAGAGTTGAGTCCACTATGACTTTTAAAAGAACAAAAGAATCATTGTGGAGCAACAAGAGTTAGAGACCTCCTTAGAGAAAAAGAGAGTGAAACTTTATCTCTCACACTTCGGGGCATTTTGTCAGGAAGAACCATGCCTTGGAAAAAGACATGATGCTGGGAAAGGTGGAGGGTCAGCAAAAAGTGAGGAAGAAACTAAATGAGATGAACTTACATAGTGATAGTAACAATAGGCCCAAGCATGACTGAGATGGTACAGATGTAATAAAATAGGGCAAGATTTTGATCTTTTGTTCATTAGAATATTACGAATTGTAGTTGACATACATTATTAAGTGATGGCATCTAACAACATCTCCCGACTGGAAAATAACCCTCTATGTGTAAGACTTGTGGGGAATGGTTTCCCTCTCCAGACTTTGGGTGAAGACCACATGCCCTGGATTATAGTTGTAGCTAAGGCTTCAGGTCCATGTGTCGTGTTTTCTGTGAAGATATTTTTGCTCCTTGGTTTTTTATGACCACATTCTCATAATGTGAATTGTGATTTCACCTTCTTTATAATCTAGCCTACTTTTTTTTTGGTCAGTACAACACTTGTCTGTCAGTTTGCTCTCAAGAGGTAACTTGTGGATGCTGTAATTCTCAGTTCTGTGCCACCAGTGTGTCAAACGCTAACAGAGTCACCCATGGTGGAGAGGTTCTAGTAGAGCTCCCAGATTAAGACAGACTAGGAAGAAAGATTGGCCATTCACTTCTAAAACATCAGGCCTCTGAAAACCCTATGAAAATAGAGGAAACTCAATAAGTTCCAAACACAATTTAAATTCCACTTTATAGATGGTTTAATGCATAGTTTTTAAAAGGGGGGAAAAACCCAAAAGTTGCATTTTCTCCACAGGAACTGAGATGATAATGGCTATGTGGTTGTTATGTATGTGGAACTGGATTTTTACTCTCAGTGACACTCTCTATATAAAACACTTCCCAAACCGGCACCAACCTCCTAATTTCTACTGGAATTAAAGCCAATCGTTATGTCAATCCATCTACTTGTGAATTTCTTCTTTCTCATGGACCTTCCTTTATTAAGCATGAATTCCATCTTCTGAGACTGAAACACTTCAGAAGTACCTGACATAAATCTCACCATTCTCACTTACAAGGAGCATTCTGTCTGCATTTTCTCTAAAGCAGATTTGTTCATTCCTCTGACCGAATATGGTTCATTTAATATTATTTCATACTAAAAGTTTAAGTTAGGGTGCCAGAGGAGAGTGTTGAACCACGGACCACCAAGAGAACAAATAGATCTGTCCTGGAGAGGATAAAACCAAGCTGCTCCTTGGAGGCTAGAATTTTGAAGCTCCATCTCACATAATTTGGACAAGTCAGGAGGGACCAGTACTTAGAGAAGGACATCAAGCTTGAGAAGGTGAAGGGAGAGCACAGGAGAGGAAGACCCTAAATAACATAAATTGAGACAGTAACTTGGGGAATGAAGGTAGGCATAGGGTAGGATTCAGAGGTATTGTACATAGGGTCACTGTGAATCACAGCTTAAGCTACTCTATATTTCAAGAGCAAGTTTCAGAATTTTAACATCCATTTTTGGCTTTTTCTTTCAAATTTTTTCAATGACCTTTTATGCTAATCTTTAGAAATCATCCTAAATATGACTTACAATAAAGAAGGGTATCTACTCCTTACCGAAATTAAAGACTTTGAAATTTCAGAGTTTATACAACTGCGCTGGAAGGTTTGCAAGAGTTCTTCTGCAATACTTCAGATATGGGATCATGGACAGCTGCATACTCATTCTTTGTGTTAAAAATGGTTCGTTCCTATGCTGAGACACTTGGTGTGCAGATGGTACATTGAGAAGTGACAATTTTTCTTTTCTTCTTCTTTCAGCTCACTCCAGTTGGCACCACGATATTTACAGGGTTTTCAGGAGACAATGGAGCTACAGACATAGATGATGGCCCAAATGGACAGATAGAATACCTTATTCAATATAACCCCAACGATCCGGTATGTAAATGCTCATTCTCAATATGGCCTCACTATGAGAAGTAAATTCAATGTTTCTTTAAGCTGCTGTTTATTGTAGGCCTCTACTTTTTTGTTTTTTTTTTAATTACATTTGTAGGGATCTTTGTATTGTATTTTTAAAACACTGTAAGCTATGAATCTCAAAATTATTGTTGTTGGCATTTCTAGATAATATTTTAGAAATATTTCTTTCCGTAATGCAGGACTTTTTCTGGTTTTGGTACATTCAAATTGTGTTTCTATACTCTCATGTAATCTAAATAACACTGAAGATGATATAATCAGTGGAGCACTTACGTTTATATAACTTGCAAATTCATGCAGTCACCTCATTTTCACCACGGAAACATGGTCAGAGTATCTTTTTGGTGATAAATCTCAACAATCCCAGCAAGCTCACTAAGGAGAAGTTAGAGATCAGAGATTTCAGTTATCATCCCTCTTTTTGTCTTTTCATTTTTTTAATAAAGTCATGGACTTGATGTTATTTTACAAAGCTGGTGGTACAATAAATGGTAAAAATATATTGTAAGGATTGAATTATTGAAGCTAAATCTGGGAGTTCTGGCTCTTACCCTCCTCTCCCTTCTTCTGGAGACTGCTTCACAGAGTAGTCTGGAGTCCCCAAAACAAAATTTGGAGAATTCTAATTTAGTGAATGTTCTACTTCAAGACTTCCTTTTAGTATCCAAAACTGAGAATATAAAATACTCTAAAATTAATACTGTGCTAGTTCTTAACTTTTTCTGTTCTTTAGAGAGGCGTTAGAAAGCTGGGTGGGGAGAGTAGTATAGTCCATGAAGAGCTGGGCTTCTAACTCAAAGGCCACATTTCTCTGTATACTGGAATCCACCAGGGAGAAAGATGCGGGATCTCCTTCCCAGTGATGTAAAGCCTATGAGTCTTAGAAAGGATTTTTTTTAAACTTAGATTATTAACAAATTGCAGCCTTGGAAACACAAGGGAAGTCAGCTATGAGTTAGTTCAGACTCTATGGCAATGATTTTATGAGCTTTAAACAAATAACATAAACAAAGAAAGCACCCTATAATCTCTTTTAAAAGGTAAATGATTTACTAGTAACTATATCTACCTCACAAATTTATTGTAGAGTTAAGTGAATGGTGAATATATCCTCTCACTGTATTTCCACAAATCAGTTTGTAGGAGTAGTAGGTCTATTATACAGATGAGAAGGAAAAGACTCATAAAATTATTTGTTTGATATTACATTAAAAACTAAACAACAAACAAACAAAATAAGTTACTATCAAGCTGATTTTTACTTATGACAAGGCTGCACTCTATCATTCACTCATTGCTATTAAATAAGAACTGTCCCGTAGCTGACCCTCCAGAAAGTTTTCAATAAGTTGCTTGATGAGACTTTGCCCATTGTCTCCCATGGGGTGGCTGGTGGGTTCAAGTTACCAGAGAGGAGACAACTGTGTGTTAGCAGCACAGCTCAGTACAGGTTATGCCACCAGAATCCACATGGCAACTATATATGTCATGACTGTGATTCACAAGATTTTGAAAGAACTAGTTCCTCTGAAAGGATTTGAACCCTTGAAATTAGCACCTGAGAACCCCAGGAGAATTGCAGCAGAAGGACCTCAGCACAATCCAGTTTTAGAAAGCATCCACTATACTCTTCCCCTCTTGTGTTCTAAGAAAATAATTGCAGTACCTCTGGTCATGAGCAAAAGAAAAAGAAAGGGGAAGAAATAGAATAAGAATTAAAACACAAAGGCGGTAATAGCAGAGGGGGGAAAAAGGTTTACTTTGTTATCTGTTTTTTGTTTTTCTCTAAAAAAGAACAATATGTCTCAAAATGTTTATAGGCAGACCCAATGAAACAAAGAGATGGGGAAGATAATGAGAATGTGACAGAGAAGACAGACATTAAGAATGATAGGATTACACAGGAATTGAAGTGGAAAGGATAAAAGAACCAACACAGGAGTAAAGGGCAAGAGAGGCAATTTTGGCTTAAAGTAAAAACAGACAGCTGACTGCACATTCTATTTCTAAGCCATTTCTTTTATTTGCTATTACGTTTTCTTTGGGAATTAATTGCATGTGTTTGCTGTGCTTGTAGCTTACAATTGATGAAGGTCATTCTTGATCTTTACTCCTCAAACTATAAAAAAGAAATCTCCTTGTAAGTATCCAGGTCATGTGCTGTAAATAAATATTGTTGTTGTTCTTGTTAGGTGCTTTGGAGTCCACTGTGATTGATAGTGATCAAATGATCAGCGTATCAAAACCTTTTCCTGCCCTTCTCCGTGTTCATGATCTTGATATGTTTGAGCTCATTCTTACCATCATAGTGGGTCAATAACATTGAGAGTCATCCTTTTCTTTGTTTATTCCCTATCTTTCCCAGAAGGCTGTCTTTATCCAAGGGATAATGCCTCCTAACAACACACCCCAAAATATGTCAAGCTACCTTTCATTATTCTTAGCTCTAAGATGTACCTTGTTTGTACTTCCCCAAGACAAAGTTCTTTGTTCTTTTGGAAGTTCTTTGAATAGTTAATATTGTTTAAAGATACCACAAATAAACAGCATTGATTTTTCTATGATCGTCTCAATTCGTTGTCCAACTTTCAGATTCATAAGAAGCAATTTAAAAGATCATGGGTTCACTAAGGCACATCTTAGTCTTTGCATTTATTTCCTTGCTCTTTAGCATATTGGAGAGATTCCTGACAGCAGATTTTCTCAATGTAGTACATCCTTTGATTTCTTGACTACATTTGTTGTGAATGTTGATTGTAGATCAACGTTAAATTAAATTGTTGATAACTTCAATCATTTCTCCATCTATCAAATGTTGCCTATTGATCCAGTGGAGGGGACTTTTTCTATTATTTTTTTTCAATTTAATATTGGTTTGCATTCAAAATTAATATATATTGTGTTTCATTCATATACAATGTGTTTCACACATTCCTTCACTCACATTCTGTTTCATACAATCATTCATATGTCCTGTGTTTTAGAAAATCAGGCACAATTGATCTATGGCTACTATTACCCTGTCCTTTCATGTCCCCATTGTATCATTCCTAATTCCTTCACCCCTGCCCTCTACCCAACATGGTCATCCAGTGATTTTCCTCCTCCTCCCCACACTCAATTTCCCCCTGACTCCTCCCCTTCCCTTTTTGAACTGTTATATACATCTTACTAGTTATCCTTCCAATTTTACAATAATGGTCAGTATTTGTTCTTATGAGACTGTGTTAATTCAATCAGCATAATGCTCTCTAGACTCTCCCATGTTACATAGTATTTTATTATATGATTGTTCCTTGTTGTTTTAGTGGCTGGGGACTGTTGAGTTGAATACAACACATAACAAACCTATGAATAGCCAACCTAACACTTGCCTTGTTCTGTGCCATTTTGTCCACCTCTGAGACACCAGAGCTCATTGCTGAAGTCACAGTGTTAATCCATTTAGTTGTGGGGGGGTCTTCTTCTCCTTCATTGATTTTCCATCTTTCCAAACACAGTGTCCCTTTCCAAGGAATAATCTCACATAGATTATCTGGGAGGTTGGGCTGTATGAGGAGAAGTGTGGCATCAAGATTGGTGGAAGACTCAACAACAATCTGTGTTATACAGGTGACATAACCCTGCTTTCTGAAACTAAGAAGGAACTAAAGTGCTTGCTGCAGAGGGTCAAGGACTGCTGTCTTCAATATAGATTGAGGCTCAATATCAAGAAGACAAAGATTCTCATCACTGGGCCGATTGGCAGCATCAGGATGGACAACTTTAGTTTGCTTGGCTTCACAGTCAACACTTAGGCACCAGCAGCCAGGAAATGAAAAGGCAGATTGAGATGGGAAATTCTGCTATTAGGGACCTCTCCACAATACTGAAAAGCAGTAGTGTCACTCTGGACACTTAAGTGTGCCTAATATAGGCCATCGTCTTTGCAATCACTTGCTATGTATTAGAGAGTTGGACAATGACTAGGGAGAATAGAAGGAGAATTGATGCCTTTGAGCTGTGGTGCTGCTGAAGAGTATTAAATAAACCATAGACTGCTAAGAAAATGAAAAGGTTCATCTCAGAGAGGATTAAACCAGGCTGCTCCTTGGAGGCAAGGATTCTGAAGGTTTGTCTGACATACTTTGGATATGTTGGAGAGGGACATTATGCTTGGGAGGGTGGAGGGACAACACAGGGGAGGAAGACCATCTATGAGGTGGATTGATTCTGTGATTGGGGTAATGAGGGTAGGTGTGTTGGAGACAGTGAGATTGGCACAGGACAGAGCTGGGTTTGGGGCTGTTGTGCAGAAGGTCACTAGAAGTTGCAGGCAACTCGATGACATGTAACAACAATAACAGCTACATGTCCATAGTATGAAAGATAAAGCTTTGTCATTTTTGCCTCCAAGGAACACTCTGACCACACCCTTTCCTGGACATATCTGTTCTTTTGGTTGTCCATGGGATATTTAGTACTCTCCTCCAGCACTACAACTCATTGGCATCAATTTTTCTTCTGTCATCATTGTTCATTCTCTAGCTCTCTGATGCATAATAGATCATAGTAAGATTGAGAAGACCAAAGCCTGAATCAACTGCACCTTAGTCCTCAACTGACATCATTGCTCTTTTGGAGGACTGCAGTATTTTGAAGAGGTCCCTGTCAGCAGAATGGCCCAATGCAATACATCTCCTGACATCCTGAATGCTGGTTACATGATTGTTGATTGTTGATCCAAGCAAGATGATATCATTAGCAACTTCAGTCTTATCTCTAGCTATGATAATGTTGACTGTTGGTCTTGTGGTGAGGATTTTTGTCTTCTTGATGGTGAGATGCAATCCATACCAAAGTCTCTAGGCCTTGATCTTCCATAGCAAGTGTTTCACATCTTCCTTACTTTCAGCAAAGTTATATCATCTGCATAACACAGGTTCTTGATAAGTCTTCCTCCAATCCTGATGCCACACTCCTCTTCATAGAGACCATCTTCACAAAGTATTTGCTCAGAATATAGATTTAATAGTGATGGAGAAAAGTTATGATCCTTATGCACACTCTTCCTGATCTTAAACCATTCAGTGTTTGTTCCCTTGGTCTGTTGACACAGAAGCCTCTTGGTCTAGGTATAGATTTTATATAAACACAATTAAGTGTTCTAGGATTCCTATTCTTCTCAATATGAGACATAATTTCTTATAATCCACAGTCAAATGCCTTCACATAGTCAAGAAAGCGTAGACGTTTTTCTGGTATTCTGTGCTTTCATCCAGGATTTATTTGATAGCAACAATGAAATCCCTGGCCTCTTCTAAAATCAATTCCTGGGATAGAAGTCCCAGGTCAATTCTGCCTTAAATCAGGTCTCTGGTTCTTCTGCTATGCCCTGCTGGAGTCTCCAATCTGACTGGCATAGAACTTCTGACCTTCTAGGATTCTTTCTTTCTTTTGTTTCGATTTACTATATTTATATTGTGATTTTAGTATAAGTTTACAGAATAATGGGTTTTCATTCATTCATTGATACACATTTTCCTTCCTCCCTCTCCCCTAGTTCACTTTTTAACACGTCTTGTTCCAGATTATTTGCTTCTTCTTTCTTGCTGGAAATGAGATACCCAAATGTCTACCATGGAACCTGCTTAATTTAAGTGTAATATAAGGGAAAACTAGAAATACCTTTGTGTATGGACTAATAATACTCATTGTTTTCATGTTCCTGCCCAGCCATTTGGGCAGTGGCCAAGAAAAGGCATTTTTAACAATAGGCCCACTACATCATGCAAGTACATCTTTTAACTTAAACATACACATGCACACATACACACACACACATATATAATGACAGAGTTATTTATAAGTACAATATTCTAAAGAACTGATTAGAAAAAAATCAATTATCTACATTAATAAGTATATCAATATTTATCTATCTACCTATCTATATCTTGAACTATTTCTGTACAGATTAAGAGAATATTCCTTTCTCCATATCTATTTAATCTGCTCACTGAGAAAATAATTTGAGAAACTTGGCTTCATAAAGAAGAATATGACATTAAAACTTGAGGAAGACTTCTCCACAACTAGTGCTATTCTAATGATACAACTTGAAAGTTGTAGAAAGTGAAGAGGACTTGAAACACTGCAGAGGATCAAGTACTACAGCCTTCAATTTGGATTGAATCTAAACATAAAAAAAGACAAAAGGTCTTCACCATGGGACAAATAAACAGCATCATGTTAGATGGAGAAAAGAATTAAATTTTCAACTTTTTCGTCTTACTTTGATTCACAATCAATACCCTTGGTATTGTGGTGTTAGCCTAAAAATTGGTGCTTTTTTTAGCCATTATAGTTAGCCGTCTCTGGTCTCCAGTTACCTTAACTGCAGACACATGGTCTTGCAAATCATCAATAGCTGTGAGGCTAGGATAAGAGAAAGAGTGCTTCCTAAACTGGACAGCAAGGCTTGAGATGAGAAAGAGATCTGTTGGGGAGATCCTGGTGATGGTGCTGGAGAGACTGTGACATTGATGTTGAATCAGTTGTGGTAAAGAATAAGCAGAGGGACCCTGAGATAAATGCCACAGTTAAAGGTGTTTGCTGTTCTTGCTGGATACTTGAAAGAAAAGCTGATTTATGACTTGCTGGATGCTTGTCTGCTCTGAGATAAATCTTTCTGAACGAGTTGGATTTGACTGCTGAACTGAAACCAGAGATAAACTAATTGGGGAATTGTGTCTTGGGACTGTTGGGCTAAGATTTGGATTTGCATTGCTATTTTTTGCCTCCTCCACTCTCCAACTTCCTTCCCTAATAAATCCTATTGTTAGTACCATAACCTGTAAGTCAACAATGAATAAATGAACCTCTTGCTGCTTGTGTGGCTCTAGAGGCACCATGGGGCTGAGTTATGGGCTCTTTATTTGTTTTCTGCTCTGGATTTATGATGGGCTATGATATTCTTACTCCATCTGACCCTTTCTGAGAGACACTCATGACCCTATACTCACATGTCTTATTTTCTCAAATTTAGACAGGTAGCAACAGTAAGGAGATCAGGAGACTCATTGCACTGGACAAGTCTACTACTGTTAGGAAGCACTCCAAATTATTGAAGAACAATGATATCAGATTGAAAATCAAGGTGCAGCTGACTTAAGTTTATGGTCTTTTCAACCACTTGCTTGTGAAAACTGGATTAGGACTAAGGCTAACAAAAGGAAAATTGATGTCTTTGTATTATAGTGTTGGAGAAAGTGACAGAATGTCTCATGGACTGCAAAAATAAATAGATAGATAGATAGATAGATAGATAGATAGATAGATAGATAGATAGATGATAGATAGATAATTAAAACAACCCCAAACATGTCTTAGAATAGGTGTAGCCAGAGTGATCCTCAGAGGCAAACAAGGCAAAACTCCATTTCACATGTTTTGGGACTATTACTAGGAAAGGCTATTCATTGAAAAGGAGTATCAAGCTTGGAAAGGTAGAGAGTCAGTGAAAGAGAAGAGATGGATTGACACAGTGATTGCAGCAGTGAATTCAAGTGTGTCAGAAATGATGAGGACAGAATAGGATAGACAGGACAGGGTTCAAATCTATTGTTCATAGAGTTTGCTATCATTCGTACCAGGCTCCACAGCACCTACCAACAAGTCCAAGATTCTGAAGGAAGGGAGAGTTAAGTTTGTATGAAGCAGAAAGAATTGGATCCAATTATTGATTGTTTCTAATGGGAACAGATTTAATGTTCACCACAAATTTTAGTTCCTCACAAGTGAATAAGACTCAGTTAACACTGCTTAGCTCTCCTCCTCTTGCTTTTGGTAGGGACATAAGAGTAATCTCCCTAACGATGTCAACCAACCTTCAGGTTGACTAGCAGCTGATCACAAAATGGGATGGTTTAGGCAGACACACTTAGGCTAATTGGGACTCTTTTTTAACTTTGAGTGACTAAGACATAAAATTTTTGTTGGTAACTGAAACTAACAGATAAAGTCATAAGAAAAAAGAAAAGAGAAAATAAAGGCTAAAAGAGAAACTGGTTTGAAAAAAATATGATCATTTATAAGCCCCTGAGAGACAAATGAGACACTACATGTGTTTTTTTTTATGTTTACCACAAAAATGAACACACTTATTACTCAGAGTATTGTACTCACTTACACAGCTCCTATTGTTATATGACTTTTCATTTACAACAAGAGTAAACTATTGACTTTCCAACTCTTTTGTGCGTTAATCATGTACAACTAGTAATAATAAATACCAAGAAATGAAAGATTGAGAAAACTCTTAACCCTGCAAGTAATATCAAACTATACTAGAATATTCTTTCTCTGTATAAACATACCTTTATATATGCACTTAAACCTATCCCTAATCAAATGTATATCATTATCTGATATTTCACATTTATAATAATATAAAAATATCTACTATCTGACTCTTCTATTCAATGAGAATATACAATGTACATCTAGCTATCCCAAATTCTGAAGTGTGAAGCAATATAATTATAAAATCAGTATTGGTTAAGATTATGTGTCAACCTGCCTGGGCTCTAATTCTCAGTGATTTTACAGTTATATACTTATGTAGTCACCTTCCATTTTGTCATCTAAAGCAGTAATTCTCTATGTTTACATAATCTTGATTTTTATTTCACAATTATAAAAATCAATACATGCTGCATCCTTTGCTATAGTGACTTGAGGAATAACCAAAATTTAATATGTGAGACCCCATATCTTGACATTACAAACCCAATTATTAATTTTATATACCATTAATTGAAGGAGGTTGTCCATTTTTCTCTCAGAGTTACTGATGGATTTGAACCTTGTGCCTTTGGGTGGGAAACATAATTCCTTATCACTAATCTACCAATGACTCAATATGAGGCTATGGACAGTTTTGGTAGAAAAGAATGATAATAAAAACAAATGATGTAAAAATTAACTCTATCCTTACTCTGACCCTGTTTTTCAACATTCAAAACCTAATCTGTCCCAAACTAGGAACATAGGGGAAAACCAGGGAGTATTATGTTGCAAAATCTTAGTGTCTACTCTATGCTGTTATTTTCACTTCATGTTTCTCTGGAGAGAGCTGAAGATTCAGGTCCTTTAGAGAAAGTGAGTGATCCTGGACTATCATCTCTGTTTTATCAGAGAATCCCAGGTTATTTGCTGTCACACTTATCCAGGAATTGACCTGGATAAAGTTGTTGCCTCTCCTGTAGCTGTGCAGCTGCCTCTGGGTTCCTTTAGGGCAGGAAGAATTTGCCTTTGGTGAGCTTCAGAACCTGACTCTTTTCCTCTATTCTCCAGCTGCCCTTCATGTAATATCAAAGGACTGTCTTCCACTCATGCATCTATCTCAATTTCCTCTTTTCCTTTCCTGACTTCCTGAATGGGAAGGATGCCCTCTACTCTCCTTTCTTTCTGTTTGGAAATGTGTTGTGTGTCTGGACTTTTGAATTTTTTACTTGAGGAAAGTCTTCCTCTTTGGCAGCCTCTCTTGGCTTCCATTTCTTTCCTGCTTAAGGAATTATCAGTGAATCCTGCACTGTCAGAACAAATATGCCATTGACCTTGGGGATTTGTAGATTTAGAATGAATCTATCCTTGGATTTTGTCCTATCTTCCTCTTCACTGGAATCATTGGTAAAGAACTAGCCTGCTTTCAGCCTCTGCTTTCTTTTGGAGACTGCCTTGGAAATGGTTACAGACCTTACTGCTTTCTGTAAGATTCTTATAACTGATTTTTGCAGGAAAACTTGATCTTCAGAAACAAATCATGCTAATAAGTGAGGATTGGGTGAATATTTAATGTCTGTTACCTCACTGTTTGAAAATTCTTCATTCAAAATCTATTAAAAAGTCATTCTTACTTGTCATCAAGCCAATTTGCTATTCTAACGTATCTAGCTGAACAATAATGGAAAAATAAAATACACATTTATCCTCAAAATATGTTCTAGAGATTATTACTGATTTGAATTTATAAGCAAACACTTAACCCTTACTTTTTCAATTGCTGCTTCTCCTATTGTTGTTATGTACCATTGAGTCAGAACTGGCTTATGAATGACCCTCTAGTGTATTTTCAGAGGCAGTAAATCACATAGAAAGAAAATGCCCATTGTTCTCCCACTGGACAGCTGGTGGATTTGAACTTCAAGCCTTTGGTTTGACAGTACAGCTCCTCACCAGGAAGCCACCAGGATCCCTTTATCTCCCCCAGTTTAGTGTTGCTCAAAGTAAGTTCTGAATCCTTTGTATTAAAATCACATGAAAGGCTTGTTAGAAATGCAAATTCATAAGAATTTCTAGAATATCTGTGAATGCATACTGAAAATATGCAATCAAATTCACACATTTCTTTTATCTTGTGGACTCTGAAGTTTGAATATACTTGTTTCATCCCCTCAGTAGTCTTGTTCATGCAATAAATTGAAAACAAACAAAACTTCTATGGATTCTTACTAAGTTTATCTTTGATTTTAATTTATTTCCACTAACATAAAAGCTTTAGAAATATTATTAGGATAAGGTGTTTCCTTAGAATTGATCTAATTTATTATTCTTTTTTTCTCTAGACAATAAGAAACCACATAAAAAGAGAATACAAATACAGTATTTTTTTCCTTCTGATTTTTTCCTAGTTTCTTATTCTACAGTTATAAAGGCAATAGTAGCTATCCACTGAATAATTAATATATAAGTTAACTAATTGATAATATAATACTATTCATATTCAAGAATACAGAAGTAGTATTGATTATAAAATAGATATTTCTTTGCTGTTTCTTGGAACAAAAGTGTAAAATATAGCACAATGAAAAATCTTGGCTATTCTCAAAGATGAATTTAGGGGATCCTAATTAAACTGAATTTAAAAGAACTCTGAAAAGCAAGCAAATCATTAGCTATTACTACATTATTTTTAATAATTTAACAAATGTTCATTGGAAACTGCTAATTTATACAAAAATTATTAAAATAATTATTCAATGGTTATGTGTTAAACCCTGATATATTCAAGTTGCTTTGCTGGAGATTTAAAGATAAATATTTCCACATTCAAAATTGAGACCTGTGAGAAATCTGTGAAAAGAACTGGAAAATATGTCATTAAATAGAAGATAATACAATAACTTTTGTGTGGAAAAAAATACTGTAGAATCAGGACAAGGCTTAATATTAAATTATATGACAAAGAAAAGTTTTATACCTAGTATTTGCAGAAATGTATGCAGAGAGAAATGAAGCATGCAGTATCCAGGCAGGGGGAAATAAAAGCAAAAGTCAGGTGAGAAGATTCATGACCTACAATGGAAGACAGAGGAATACAATATAAGGACAAATAGATGGCAGCTCCTTGTGCACCGAAGGCTTCCATTTGCAAGTAATAGAGAAGTCACTTCATCAAGATGGCCATTTATGTCTCTCAAAACAAGTTGTGGAGAGAAAGAAAGATATGAAGATTTATTAGTTCAGTAAGTCAAAGACATCAAAAATCTAGACTTGCTAAATTTCTGCTTTGCCATCCTCAATATTTTAGCTACTTCTCTAAGTACTTCTCTCTTGAAATGTAAATGGAGTTCTGAGTGGCACAGAGGGTTAACATTCTCTATAACTACTGAAGAGATTAATAGTAAGAATCCTCCCAGGGGAGCCTCAAAATGACCTGGCAGGCCACTTCTAAAAAGCAAGCATTCAAGGCCCTCTGGAGCACAGTGCCACTTAGACACACATGCCCTTAGATGGAATCTTCTAGGTACTTTCCTACTCTTAATGCTATTAACAACAGTGGAAAGCGAGGCATTTTATAATCGCCTTGTATGGCATACACGTTATCAAGAAGAAATTCAATTCCCATGACGGCGGGGTAAAATTTAATACATGAACACCAACAAAGAGGTTAAAACAAATGCAATCTCTAACCTAGAGTCCTTTATACAAACATAACAGTTAAATTAAAATTAGTAGTTAGCATACCAAAATGCACATATGCATTGCTTACGTTTACAACATTCTCTGTGAAATAGGATGCGTGTAATTTAGGCTTGAATGGTTTATGAACCGTATGAGCACAGTATTCAAATCACATAATGAGCGAGATGTGGAGAGCTACAACCCTAAGCCAAGGTGACGGCTGCTCTCTGCAGCTACACTTTCCTGTATCATGTCCTTCTCCATGGACATAGTAAACCCCAATGTGTGAAAATAATGTGCAAGGGTGTTTCTCCTGACTCAGAGTAGCTGGGGTTCCTTCTACCATCAGCAGATATGAGGATTTGTTTAGAACATGAGCTCAGAGAAAGAGTCTGCAACCCCACAAGCTGAAAGAGCTTGCACTCTGATACCGTTCACTCAGACACTAAGGATAAAGGTCTCAGGTGTGCACACCTTCAAGAAACTTTGGGGAAGATGACAGCCATAGGAGACAATCAGGAACCCTCTCCTACTCTGCCTCTGTCAGTCTCTCATCACAAGATAGTTCCTAGAGACCATCCCCTCCATAAACTCCTGCTTTACTTCCATGATCATATCAGCTTGACATCCCCTGACCCCCTGCAGCCCTGAAACGCTTCCCCAGCTAGAGTCAAAGGATGAGATGTTAAACTTATTTCCTATACACAAGTTAGCAGTAATTGAAGATCAGGAGGAACACTTCCTAGCCTAGTTCTTTATCAGTTCTCAAGAAGACTCCATGCTCTCCACTCAGATATTCTGAGATGGGGACAGGTCAAGATGCAGGAGTGCAAGGGTGATGAAGAGCTTACTGAGGGCATGGGGACAATTTTGGATCCAAAGCTAGTTTAGAGCTACCTGTAATCCAGGCACCAGAGGCTAGACCCTACATGTAAAAGAGGGGTATTGGCCATAAAATCCTTCAGCTGTGAGGACCCTGGGGACCGGTGACATTCCAAGTGGGCCAAGTTTGATAGCAACTATGGCCTGGGTATGTTCTTCAGGAATCATATGAGGTAGGGTGTTGTACATATCTGAGACTTGCAGCAAGCAATTGAAGCACAACATGCTTCTGCTGAAGCACCAGCACATCTATACCTGTGAGAAGCCCTACCCTTACCGCAAATGCAGCAAGCCCTACCCTCACCACAGATGCAGCAAGCCCTACCCGCACCACAGATGCAGCAAGCCCTACCCGCACCACAGATGCAGCAAGCCCTACCCGCACCACAGATGCAGCAAGCCCTACCCGAACCACAGATGCAGCAAGCCCTACCCGCACCACAGATGCAGCAAGCCCTACCCCTACCACAAATGCAACAAGCCCTACCCTCACCACAGATGCAGCAAGCCCTACCTGCACCACAGATGCAGCAAGAGCTCCTGCACATACTCAAGTGTCA
The DNA here is from genome assembly GCF_000299155.1 of Elephantulus edwardii. Taxonomy (NCBI): domain Eukaryota; kingdom Metazoa; phylum Chordata; class Mammalia; order Macroscelidea; family Macroscelididae; genus Elephantulus; species Elephantulus edwardii. Next base: position 79,812 of record NW_006399920.1, on the reverse strand, counting down.
TCCAGCACTATTTTATCCCCACAAGTGAGGAGTCTTAAGAGTGTGACCAGTGCTTAAGGACTTCAGCCACAGTTTGCAATTCATGCAGAATCTGCCAATCCACAACAATGAGAAGCTCTTCAAGGATGCAAGTATGACCAGGCATTCAAGCAAGAGTTCCAGCCTGTTGGAGCATTCAATGACTGCACATGGTCCAGAAGTCAGACAAGGGCAGTCATTGAGGCAAGACTCTCATCTGGACATCGGTACCCAGCAAACACCAGGACAGCTGCCGGAAACTCTGCAAGTGACAGGAGTGCAACACAGCCACTCCTACTTTTTCTTGCATGTGCAGACTCACATGGGAGAGAAGCCCTCCACGTCCATCGCCAAAGCTCCTAGCTCTTCCACTGCTAGAGGAGTCGCTAAGGAAGCTGGGAAGTCTTCAAGGAATGCTCACCTGTCTTAAACAACTGGAGGGAAATGTTCATGGCCTCTCACCTTACTTTTCGGCCACTTATCCCTGTCCCCAGTGAATCTTTTCTTGTTTCTGAGATTACAAACATTTATATTATCATTATGTGGTCAGCTTTTGTCCAAAGAAAATTTTGTGATACGTACCTGTGCTTTGAATGAGTAATAGACACCAATGTTGAAAAGGAATATTCTATGGAACTATCAAATTTTTAATGTTTCAATATTGCATATCAGAACAAATGATGACAAGAGAATGTCATAGGGAAAATTTTAAGATACCTTGATGTTGATTTAGTAGTATCTCAGGACTATTGATGAATTATACTAATAACATGGGAAAACTACAAAAGGAAATACATTTCTTGGTTATCATTATATGATGCTCATTGATCAAAAGGAAACATTTTGAGTAATGATAAGAATATTAAATTTAAAGCATATATTCACATTCTAAGATAATAAAGAAGTTATTTTGTAACTTTCAGAGGAATAAATAACAATAATATTTGTCTAATTGTTATTGTTTTCAAATTATTTCAAGTGTTTATATTTAACTATTTGCAGACCTCCAATGAAACCTTTGAAATTCCTCTCATGCTGACTGGAAATGTAGTATTAAGGAAAAGGCTCAACTATGAAGATAAAACTCGTTACTTTGTCATCATCCAAGCTAATGTGAGTATTAAATGTCTCTAATATTATGCCTGTGGGCTCATGAACTAAAGAATTATGCAAAACATAATTAATGATGCTAGAGTCTTTGGTGTAAATTTTAAATTAGAATTCCTCCTTGCTTTCAATGAAATTTGTGTTTTATATTCATCTATATAGGGGGTAGTTTGAATTGGAAAATAAGAATTGTTTTCACTCATCTTACTTTTAATTTTCTGAGTCATTCCCATGTATTGTCCATTCTCCAATCTTTTGTACGGTGTTTTGTTGTTTTGGGGCTTTGTTTGTTTGTTTTGCTCTTTAGCATATTATTATTTTCCCTTTTTAATTTTTTTTAATTTTAATTGTGATTTTAATGAAAGTTTACAGACACATTGGATTTTCACTCATTGATGTTGCACATTTTCCTCCTTTCCCCTCCCCTAGTTTACTTTTTTAAAAAAGCATATATTAATTCATTGTTGTGCAATTATTTGTTTTTGGCCACTGCCTTAATCTTAAACAAACCCAGTGAAACTGGAGGAGAGAGAGAAATTTAACTAAAGGAAATGGGTCATGTGTTTCAATAGTAGCTAATAACCCCAAGAGTGTTAGTCAAACTTCAGGATACTTTTCTGACTTATATGAGTTCAGTTGTTGATTCAGCAGGTAAGATATCAGGCTCCTAAAAAGCAAAATGCAAGATAGTTGAGTGTTTTGCAAGGACATTTATATATAAATACACTCACACACAAGCATATATGGATATGTGTATATTTTTTTCTTAATAACTATTTAATCTCTGCTGAGATAATTATTTGAGAAATTGAAATCTCTTAAGAAAACTACTGCATCAGGATTAGAAGAAAAGTCATCAATAACCTTGTTAAAGTAAAAATAAAAAAGCAAACAAAAACTTGCTTGTGGAAAGTGAGAGGCACTTGAAGTGCTTGCTGCAGAAGGTTAAACATTGCAGCCTTCAATATGGATTGCATTTTAATGTCAAGAAAGCCAAAATCCCCTCCACTGGAGTGATAGGCAACAATATGATAGGTTGAGAAAAGATTGAGACTGTCATCGACTTCATGCTACACTGATCCACAAACAATATTTGGTACCAACAGTCAGGAGATCAGGAGAGACATATTGCACTGGGAAAGTCTGTAGGTATGGGCCTCTCCAAATTGTTGAGAAGCAATGATGTCAGTCTGAAGACTAAGGTGCTCCTGATCCAAGCCATGGTCTTTTCAGCCTTTTGCTATGCATCTGAGAGATGGACAGGAGAGATATTTTTTTTTAAAGTTCAAAGCAGTAAAAAGAATAACAGACTTCATTTGTTGAAATATTCAGTATATCTTGTTACTACAAATTTTAATTTTAATATCTCACTACATTACAGAAGAATCTGAGACTCCCTTTATAAATGGCTTTATCCAGCACTGATTGTCTTTCATAGTCTTGTAATAAAGAGGCAAATAGCAAATGTCTATGTTGTTCAACTAATTAATTAGAAAAAAGTTTCCATTTAATTTAGATTGAAAGCAATAAAAATTTCTGAATTATCTTACCAACTAAAGGACCATTTTATGTTTCCTCAAATATGAAATGCCTAGATAATATATAATTCCCAAACATTTAACACCCTTGATACCAGCAGTCAGGAAGTTAGGAGATTCATTACCCTGGGAAAATCTGTAGTTAGAGACCTCTCCAGCTATTGAGGAGTAATGATTTCAGTTTGAGCATAAAAGTGCCTCTGATTTAGGCCATCATCTTTCTCATTACTTGCTACGCATCTGAGAGCCGAACATTGAATAAGAATGACAGAAACGAGTTGATGCCTCTGAGCTATGATGTTGGAAAAGAGCACTGAACATCCCATGGAGGACCAAGAGAACGAACAGATACGTCTTGGAGAGGGTGCAGATAGAGTACTCTTTGGAGACAAGAGTGATGAGTCTTCGCCTCACATAGTTATGCATGTTTCTAGGAGGACTATTCCTTGGAGAAGAACATGATGTTGGGAAGGGTGGAGGGTCGGTGAAGGAGAGGAAGACCCTCAACTACTGCAATGAGCTCTATGTGTTAGGAAGTATGAGAATGGCACAGGATAGAACGGGATTCAGATCTTTTGTTCAGGGCATCACTATGAATCATATTTGACTTGATGGCATCTAACAATAACAACAATAAATATTCAATTGTATTTATATCTCTTTCATAGCTTTCTTTTTTCCTTAATTGACATGAAGGAAAAGTATACAAACATTCCAAAATGAATATATCCAGATGATAAAAATATTTCTATAACCTTTTAAACGACTTTTTGGTGAAAAACAAAACAAATTGATATCTCCCTGATATCTCCATATGTCTGCTTTCTACTGACATACGGAATACATGTTAATTTTATATTCTTTGCCTTTGGGGATGCAGTTTCTGGGACATATTCTGGAGAGTGAGAATGAGGATAAATGCTAGGAAGGTGGTAATAGACTAGGGGAAAATATAAAACATTCAAGTAGAAATATATGTAAACATGAAAGAATGCAAAATTCATCATAGTCTCTCTATTGGTATTCACAGATATTAAATAGAAAAATGTCTAAAGCAAAAATATATTTAAAATACACAACATCTAATTCTCTTCCATTCTGTTTTGTTTGTTTTAACAAAAATTAAATAATTTCAAGTTACCATAGCAATTAAAAATATACCCTCTGACAGTTTATCTATCTTTGATTCATAGAAGTAGGATAATTATATTATCTCAGCAAACTGAGGTAAGGCCAGCGTGTTCAGGCCAAGTATAATTATGTTGCAACTTCCTTCCCCCCACCTTTATTTCTTTCTAAGTTGCTAAATCCAGATACATAATGTAAGGGTTTTTAATGTATGTATCTATGAGGGAGCCTGGAAGGTGCTGCTAGGCATTTTGTTAAAATACAAATACTTGAATACTATCTAAATGCTAGGTATCTATTTATTCCAAAGTTATTTTGACATTACCATAAAAGAACATTGGCCTCCCTATTTTGCATTTATTTCTGAAACTCACTCAAGTCCAAACTCACTGACATTTAGTTGGTTAACTGACAACAACCTTCCACCAGATTTTCAAGACTACAAATCTTAATGGAAGTAGAAACTTCATCTTTTATGAAATTGCTGGTAGATTTGAATCACAGAAAGTACACAATCTTTTGGCTTACAGTGCAATCTACAATGCACTATGTCACCACAATACATGTCAGAGGTTACATCTCCTATGCTCTCACTCCATTCATTCAATACTATTAATAAGCTGCTAATCATGAAGTAAACGAATTAAAATTAACACCTGCCACTAATTAAATGTCAAAGAATAATAATTGAAACATTTTATACATAGTGTTGTATGATAAAAATTAAAATATTTATTCTGTTACAGGGAAAATTATCTTTTTTAGATGAACACTACATTTGAATTATTTGTAGTGGCATACAAAGTTGCCTTATAAAAAAGATTGGTTCATGAAAATAAAGTATTTGCAATGGTTTCTTAGTTGTTTACAAAAGTCACTTTTTTAATTTTTTATTGATTTGCATATAAAATGGGTATATATTGTGTTTCATTCACACACATTGTGTTTCATGTATTCCTTCACTCACATTTTGTTTCATAAGATCATTCCTAAACACTGTGATTTAGAAAAGTAATCATCATTGCACTATGCTAACCACTACCCTGTCTTTTCAGATCCCTACTGGATCTTTCCCAATTCTTTTACTGCCTCCCTCCCCCACCAAACTCTACAACCTCGTGATACTCTACCCTCCTCAGTCCCTCTGCACCCTCTTCTCCACCCTTGAACTTCAATACATATCTTACTAGTTTTCCTTCTATTTTAATAATCATAGTCTTATTCGGTATTTGTCTAAGATTGAATTAGTTCATTCAGCATAATGCTCTCCAGTCTCTCCCATACTATGTAATATCCCTTTTTTAAAATCATTGCTTCTGAGTGCTGCATAGTATTATATTGTATAAATAACCAAATTACATATAGACAAAAGGCATGGAAGAATTTTAACAGGAGACATTTGGATAGACAACAGACATATGAAGAAATACTCAAAATCACTGGCAATAAAGAGATGCAAATCAAAACCACAATGAAGTACCCTGTTACTCCAGTAGCAGTGGCAATGTTTAGCGAACAGTAAGGGTTAAATGTTGGAGAGCATGTGGTGAGACTGGAACTTTCATACACTGCTGGTGAGACTGTAAAAGGGCACAACCATTGGATCAGGCATACCTTAGTCTCCAGACTGACATTGTTGCTCTTCATTACCTTGGAGAGGTCTCTGACAGCAGACTTTCCCAATTCAATTCATGTTTTAATTTCCTGGCAGCTAGTACACAACTCATGGTTGCTGTGATGCTGACCACTGTGACACTGATGTGCCAGACGTGTTAATGGTCACCCATGGTGGACAGTGTTTGCTGGAGCTTCCCGACTAAAACAAGCCTGGAAGCAGAAGTGGCATCCACTTTGGAAATATGGCTTGCCTTCAGAAACCCTATGAACAATGCTCAGGCCTTTCATTCATAGGGTCACTATGAGTCATCTATGACTCGATGGCACCAAACAATAATAACAACAGTACCAAGAGTATTGATTGTAGAGCCAAGCAAACTGAAGCTGTTAACAACCTAAATTTCTTCACCATCTATCATGATGCTGCCAGACAGCCCAGTGGTGAGAATCTTTGTTTTCTTGATGTTGAGCTTCAATCCAGGTTGAAAACTGCCAGCCTTGATCATCCACAGCAAGCACTTTAGGTCTTCCTCAGTCATTTTCAGCCAGCAGAGTTGTGTCATCTGCATAATGCAGATTGTTGGTGAGGATACCTCCAATCTTGAAGTTACATTTCTCCTCATAGAGCCCAACCTCCTTGATAACCTGTTACACATATAGATAAGATATGGAGATAGGACACACCCTTGACACACACCCTTCCCAATTTTAGCCATGCAGTGTTTCCTTACTCTGTTCTGACAAGTCTTCTTGGTCCAAGTATAAGTTTTGCATAAGCACAATCAAGTGTTCTGAGATTCCCATTCTTCTCTGAATCAGTCACAGTTTGTTGTGATCCACACAGTCAGATGTCTTCGCATAGTCAATGAAACACAGGTAGACATTCCTCTGGTACTTTCTACTTTCAACCAAGATCCATCTGACAGTAGCTATGATATTCCTCATGACATGGCCTTTTCTAAATCCAACCTGCACTTTTGATTTTCTGACTCCAACTCCTTGCACATTTCATTGTAATACTTTACTTTGTCTTCCCATGCTGCCCTCTGCAATCTTCTGTTCAACTCCTTAATATCTTGTTTTCTTCCTTTTACTTTGATTTCTTGGGGCCCCAGTAGTTATGTTTCAATAAAGTTATATTTGAAGACAAATGAAATTCATTTTGAATCCTAAATTCCATGCTTTCAAAGTGTTACACTAATCATATTATTGATCAAATTACAGAAAGGAAAAGAAAGGGAGAGTGAAAAGGAAGGGAGAGAGGGAGGGAGGGAGGGAGGAAGGAAGGAAGGAAGGAAGGAAGGAAGGAAGCCATTCTCTTGTGTAATGTTACAAAGCCTTTAAATCAAATATCTCTTCACAGGACCGTGCACAAAACCTGAATGAACGGCGAACCACCACCACCACGCTCACGGTGGATGTTCTGGATGGAGATGACTTGGGGCCAATGTTCCTTCCTTGTGTTCTCGTGCCAAACACTCGTGATTGCCGCCCAGTCACCTATCAAGCCGCCATACCAGAATTGAGAACTCCGGTAACCTTACTTTTTTTTCTTCTTTTCATTCCCAACTCTTAAAACCAAATAACTCCTGCTCAAGAGTTTTAGAGGCTAAATGAGAGAAATCAGCAAATTTCACAGTGTGAATTTTGAATATTTATTGTTATAATTTGTTTCTGAGTATAGGTATCTTTTTTTTATGATGTATGTATAATTTATGTAGTAAAAAAAAAAAGTCCTGAAGGAACTGTCACAGTGGTGTTTATGGCTTTATTTTACTTCTGTGTATATAAATCATAACTGAGTTCTATTGCTTAGGATACTTAAAGGAAAACTTGAAGCTTTCCCCTCAATGATTTTTTAAAATGTAGTCCTAAATATGACTATACACAAAGACATCAAAATAGAAAACAAAATCTTTTAACTTTAGAATCATAAAAAAGTTATTGGTGATTCAATTTAGTTTCTCATGGGAGGGGTCAAATAATTATGAGTGAAAATATGTTTCTCTTACACACGTGTATTGAAGAAGCCCCAAGTACAGACAAAGGAGTTTTAATGAAATAATCTGTAGGGAGTTGAGCTACTAACACAAAAGTCATATCTGTCAGGCAGTTCAATGCCACCAGCCATTCCTTGGGAGAAAGATGGGAAATCTTTTCTCATGTGATTTGTAGCTTTCCAAAAACCTACTGAAAGGTCACCTATGAGTCGGTTCTGACTCACTGACAATGACTTATGAAATTGAGAAATGAATAAATATTTTCTAGACTTGATTCTATATAATCTGTGTGTATACATGTATGCTTAATGGTAATAAAACTATTAATTGCTATCATCTTGGAATTTACACTTTGAACTATCAAAATGACACACACACACACACACACACATACACATATATATAAAGATACAAAAAAGTATAAATGAGTTATAAAGCAAACATATATCCTGCCAAAGCTAAAAATATCAATCTCTGTCTAAAAGAGAAAATATTCATTCTCCTGTAAGAGAAGGCTCATTTCTGAGAGCCAAACTCACATTTGTTGTTTTTCTTGAAAGTATTCTGTTCCCAGAGTTAGTGACATGTCTCCAAATGCCAGAATTTGTTGGATGAGATGTGATTATTTTTAAAATAGTGTGTGAATTTTGGTTTTTTCATCCACTGTGCTCTAAGATGTTAAAGAATACAACATAGCTGTTATGCCAATAAGCCCAAAGGAGAGATACATATTAATTCAATTAAATGAATTGAAGAAATTTATAAAAATTTACTCAACTATTGAAGGAAGCCAACATTAAATATTATGGTCACTATTTTGATTCTCACATCGTTATTTAGGGTTGCACCAACCCTATACAAACAGCTGACTGTTTCAATTTTGATCTTTATTTTATTATGGATGAATTAATTTCTTGCTTGCTTTTAAAAATGTACTTGAACCACTCCTTAATTTCTTTGAAAAAAAGAGGGTATTCATTCTATTTATTTAAATAATTGAAGCAAATATTCATTTATTCAGACTTATAATTGATTTGGGGGTTTCTCTTGTTTTTATTTATTCCACTTTTTTGTTTTTATTTTATTTTATTTTTGGTTTATTTTTTTAAATATCACTACTACTTATTTCCATAACTTTTTAATCACCCTAAACAGAACCTGTCCATTTACATTAGTTTCCCATTTCCTTAATAATAATAGGCGACTGGAACGCGAAAGTTGTGAACAGGGAAAAAGAATCAGTAGCTGGAAAACATGGGCTCAGTCAGAGAAATGAGGCTGGAGATTGAATGATAAAGTTCTGCACATTCAATGATTTATTCATTGCAAATATCTTTTATAAGAAACATAGACACAGGCTATACACATGGATCTCACCTGATGGTATGCATAGGAATCAAATCAATTACATTTGTGGGAAGACTCGCTGGAGAAGAACAATATCAGTAGTGAAAACAAGGCCAGGTGATGATTGTGAGACAGACCAGCAGCTACTCATATGCAAGTTCAAGCTGAAGTTGAAGAAAATTAAATCAAGTCCACGGGAACCAAAATTTGACCGTAAGTCTGTCCCACTCGAATTTCAAAACCATCTCAGTAACAGGTTTGAGGCCTTGAGCACCAGTGAATGTAGACCAAATGAGCTCTGGGAGGATATCAAGAAAAT
>NW_006399920.1:35417-69082 GCF_000299155.1 Elephantulus edwardii | reverse complement strand
GGATTCTGAAGCTTCATCTGACATACTTTGGGCATGTTGCAAGGAGGGACTGGTCCTTGGAGAGGGACATCATGTTTGGGAGAGTGGAGGGACAGCGCAGGAGAGGAAGATCCTCGATGAGATGGATCGATTCTGTGAGTGGAGTGGTGGCAATGAGTGTTTGAGATGGCGAGGTTGGCACAGGATAGCGTGGAGTTTAGGGCTCTTGTACATATGGTCACTATGAGTCGCAAGCGACTCAATGGCACAAAACAGCATCATCCCATGGAGTATATTTACTTGTTAAACTAGATACTTATTCTATAGATTGCTACATAACAAGCCACCAACATTTAGTGGCTTAAAACGACAAGAATATTTTGCTCATGAAGTTGCAGTTTTGTCAGAACTTGAAAAAAACTGCTTAACTCTGATCCACACAGAATTATTAGTTGGGCCATTTTGCTGATAAACTGAGTACCACTTTAAAAATGGTTGCCGTAATATCTAGAGAGTTAATTTTGGCTCTTGTCTTGGAGCTTATGTAGAAATTTGGGCTCATCAGGGCATCGCATAGCCCATGTGGTCTTCCTTTAAGCAGGTTGCCAAATTAAAAACAACAACAAAATAACTTCTCAAGAAAAGTAGGCAAAATTGCATTACCCTTTGTGATCTCAAAGAAATAGAATCTGTGAACTCTAGTGGCCTTCATGGATTACTAATCCAAGGGAAAATGGTTCAAATCCACTAACTTTTCTGTAGAAGAAAGATGAAAAATCTCATCCTCTGTGATATTCGACCTCCAAAACCACACCGGTCAGCTATAAGTCAGCACATAACATCATAACATCACCTTGTATGAACTAACGCTGGACTTGCTCAATATTATTTCTGCCAAAGAAAACTTTAAGGAATAGGAAGAAACATAGACCTCATGCCTTAGTGGAAGCAGTGTCACATGAGAAGAAGATAAAATGTTGGGGAAAAATTGTGGCAAAATAAAATATGCCATAGTTTGTACTTGAATTATATTTTCATGTATTCTTCTGTGTTGCCATTTGATTTTCTCTGGATAACTACAGCTAAGAACTTGACCCAGCTTTTGGCTTACCTTTGAATATGACTTACATGCTCTTTTTATTTTTGTTCTTTATTTTTTATTATTTTCCCTTTAAGTATTCACTGAAAATGTCTACAAATTTCAGTAAGCAACATATTGCTATTCAGAGCAAGAGAACTAACCATTTATGTCAGCAGAACAGGACATGATGACTCTAATTACATACTTGCTGATCCATTCTCCAACTAATTCTTCAAATTTTGAAAGCTTTGACATCTGCTCACCTTCTGTGTTGATGTGAAATTTTCCACCTATTATCTCAGTGGTATTCTTGACTTAAGAGACCATTCTGAACATCGCTACAGTTCTTGAATAATTTATCAACTCAGAAGCTTAAAAAATGGTGTAGTATTAACTCATGAGCTAGAATTTAACAGAAATAAAAACCTAATAAATTTTGACATTAAATAATTGTATTTTTAGATAAATATCCATGTATTGTATGTTCTTGTTGTTGTTAAGTGCCATCTAGTCTCCTACAACTCATAGCAACCTGATGTACAATAGCCCTATTCCCTGCTCTATCCTGTGCCAACCTTATTGTCTCTGATTCGCCTACTACCATTACCTCAGTCACTGAATAAATCCATCTCATCGAGGGTCTTCCTCTCCTACACTGTTCCTCCACCCTCACAAGCATGACGTCCCTCTCCAAGGACTGGTGCCTCCTTGCAACATGTCCAAAGTGTGTCAGATGAAGCTTCAGAATCCTTGCCTCCAAGGAGCAGCGTGGCTTCACACTCTCCAGGATGAACATGTTTCTTCTCCTAGCAGTCCAAGGTATATTCAACACTCTTCTTCAGCACCACAGCTCAAAGACATCAATTCTCCTTCTATCATCCCGAGTCCTTTTCCAGCTTTCTGCATATAAGTAATTACAATGACCATGGCCTGTATCAGGTGCACTTTAATCTCCAGACTGATATTGTTGCCCTTGAGTACTTTGGGGAGGTCTCTAACAGTATATATACGGAGAGTTGCTTTTCTACTACCAAAAGACTTAAGAGGTTGGGGGAGGGCGGGAATCTGAGAAAAGAGGGGATAAATAATGTATACTGCATTGAAATAGATGAGGGAGAGAATTAGAGAACTATTTGAAAGGAGTATATGGTTAGGTATTATTTTCATGACAAGAGTCCAGAATGAGAGTTGCATAGGGGAGTGGACTGAGGGAAGGGGATGTATAATAATGAAAGGGAGGGTTTTTGTTTGTTTTACATTTCAAAGAGAAAAACCAATGGTGGGGGAGTGGTGGGCAGGGAGGAAAATGTATAACAATGGATGAATGGAAATCCAAAGTCTCTATAAACGTTCATTAAAATTTCAATAAAAAAGAAAGTGTAACAAAAAAGAAATACATAGACAAAAGTTTTCAATAAAATATAAATATGTGAGTTTAGTGTCCCAAGGTAGTTAAAGCTGTAAGTTTGCTAAATGCCCTGGAGTTAACCACTACTCAGAGTAACCCTCTGAATGAATAACAGACCTGAGCCTTAATCTATCCTATGTCTTTCTCGCCATCTGTAAACCACTATGGTCAGTCCATCTCATTGAAGGTCTTCCTCTCCTTCTGACCCTCCACCTCTGCCAGCATAATGTCATTTTCTAAGGACTGGCCCCTTTCTGTCAATATGCCCCAAGTATGTGAGAGGAAGCTTTATTATGCTTGCCCCTTAAGGAAGCACCCTGGTTGCATTTCCCCTAAGACAGTCGTGTTTGTACTTTCCATGGTCTATGGAATAGTCAGTACTCTCTTCTCACACCACAATTCAAAAGCATAAATTCTTCTCTTGTCATCCTTATTCACTGCTCAAATTTTGCATGCCTAAAACATTAGTCATCAGTAGTTCTGTGTTATTTATTATTTACATATTGTTGCAGCTGTTGTTAAGTGCCATTGAGTTGCAGGCGACTCATAGTGACCCTATGATCAGAGTCCTTGACGCTTCGGTGCCTTTCATCCTCTCTCCAGGTTGATAGGGTTTCCGGAGGCAGGCTATTATGGAAGTGGATGCCACTCCTCCTTCCCAGCTTGTTACATATTTACATATTAATTTGATAAATAAGACTTGGAATCTGCTGCTATTAGTTGCTGTTGAATAGACTCCAACTCAGAGTTACTTTATGCATAAGAGAATGAAATGTTGCCTTGTGGTGATCATGATCCTTCTTATGCTTTAGTCTGTTCTTGCAACTATTATTTACTGCTCTCCTACCTAAAAGATTTCTCTTCCAGCATGCCACCCTTTTGTCAGTGTGTTGTACTGTGAGTGCTTGCCCATAGTGATGATGCCGGAATCTTTACCAGTAGTGGTTCAGAAAACATTAGCATCTCTAATATCTATGGAGGAAACATTTCCAGGGAGCTTACAGAATAAAGTTGTCTGGGAAGAAAGACTGCAATTTACTTCTCAAAATTAGCCAGTGTAAAGTTTAAGAATAATAATATAATCTTATTTAAATGGTTTGCCTAATAAATAGCAAACTAGTTGAGTAGCTTGGACAACTAGGATGAGGGGAAATCTTCCCCCAAAGATATGATTATGTAAATTTGCTCTACTAATTATCTTAAAGTTTTAGTATGTCCAAGAGAGTGAAGATCTTTAGTATTATGGAAAAATTCTGGGGAATTTGGAGAATTGTCTGTTGAAGCATAAAGGCATTGCAAACTTTGGTACACTTTTAATTAAAGTAATAGAAACCTTAAGAAGTGTTAGTGACAGAGTATTTAATAGAAAGATATGATGGTAGGTTTCCAAGAAGATTTACAGTCTTAGAAACTCTTTTAGGGGACAATACTATTCTTTTCAATAGGGTTGCAAGGAGTTGACATTTATTAAAGATATTGGGTGGCACAATGGCTAAATGCTTAGATGCTAAATGAAAAGTCAGAAATTCAAACACACCAGCCAATTAATGAGAGAGAGAAAATAGCAAGCCTTTTTGATGACTGCAGCTTTGGAAAACCTAGGGAGTTGTTCTACATTATCCTATGGGGTTACTACAGTTAAAATCCAATTTATGGCACTAGATTTGGGTTGTCTTATGGGAAGAGACCTTGGAAAGGATTTGTTAGTGTTTTTTTAAAATGTTTTTTGTTTTGTTTTAGATTAGTTGGTTGGTTGGGTTTTCTAAATAATTTTTCTCTAGGAAAGAAAGCATGAGAGATTGACATATTATCTGTGTATTGATTTTATTTATTGCATCAAAATGTTTTCAGTATTTTAAAATTAGTTGCATACCAGGGATAGTCTTCTGATAGTTAGAATTTCTGCCTTAATTAATTATTTTCTCATCTTTAAAGACTTGGGTTTTTTTTTTTACAATAATATCTAGTTACAAATACTTTTAACTGAATTTTTCCTCCATAAGTCTAATTTTCATACAGTGTCAAAGATAGCTGATTTGCTTTATTTAGAATGTTGTTTCTCTAACTCGCTCAGCAAAACTTCCTTGGCTATTAGAATAATAGTGATGATTTTCAATGATCTACATTTCTTTCTCTTGGCTCATACTTTGATTAAATTTCTTACAATCTGGCAAAATGTCTCTTCTCATCTATTTTGTGAATTTAATAATTCTTGTCCTTCCTGCATGTACCTTTATCCCTTTCTCTAAGTCTCTACGTTTAAACCTCTTTTTAAAACCTCTGATAGCTTTTTTTGGGCTTATTTGTGCCTTCTAGTTTTCCATTTTGTGGAGTTTTAACTTGGGAAATTTTCTCAAGATTGATCAGTTAATTTTTATTTTGCCGTATTGGGGAGATGTAGTAAATTTGTCTTTTAATTTGTAACATCTTCAGAATTTCAAGCCTAAATTTCTCACTTTTCTGGTATTTTCTTTTGCCTCATTATCCTACATAATACGGTCTAATGCATTCATAAGTACTTCCCTATTATCTGCTGCTGTCTTTAGAGATCATTGTTGATTTTGACGTAGAATTCAATGAGCCCTATCCACACTCAATAACATTTAGAAACTCTTTCTGTACTACGAGTTTTTCTTATCTCTAGTTATACTGTTAAAATGTTCATGTGGAGATACACACTCAAATATGAGCCTCAAAATTCATCTTTTCTCTCCACAACTGGTATGCACCTCAAGTCAACATTATTTTGTTCTGAAATACAACATTGATTTCATATTTTGCTAGCTAAAATAAGAAGCTTAAATGTTTTATATCATTTATGAGATAAACTTCATCATTACCATGTTGTTGTTGTTGTTATGTGCCGTCGAGTCATTTGTGACTCATAGTGACCCTATACACAACAGCCCTAAAGCCTGCTCTATTCTGCACCAACTGCACGGCCTCTGACACACCCATCCCAATAACCCCAGTCACCGAATCAATCCATTTCATAGAGGGTCTTCCCCTCCTGCATTGTCCCTCTACCCTCCCAAGCAATATGTCCCTCTCCAAGGACCCGTCCCTCCTGGCAACATGTCCAAAGTATGTCAGACGAAGCCCCAGAATCCTTGCCTCCAAGGATTAATCCTCTCCAAGATGAATCTATTTGTTTTCCTGGCAGTCCATGGTACATTCAGTACCCTTCTCCAGCACCACAGCTCAAAAGCATCCACTCTCCTTCTGTCCTCCCTAGTCATTGTCCAACTGTCTGATGCATAACAAGCAATTGCAAATACCATGGCCTGTATCAGGTGCACCTTAGTCTCCAGAGAGACACCGTTGCTCCTGAGTACTTTAGAGAGGTCCCTAACAGCAGGCTTTCCAATCGTGATACGCTTTTTGATTTCCTGACTGCTGGTGCCAAGAGTGTTGACTGTGGAGCCGAGCAAACTGAAGCTGTGAACACTCTTAATCTCTTCGTCCTCCATCCTGACGCTGCCAATTGGTCCAGTGGTGAGAATCTTTGTCTTCTTGACATTGAGCCTCAGTCCATACTGAAGGCTTCAGTCCTTGACCCTTCGCAGCAAGTGCATGAGGTCCTCCTCAGCTTCAGCAAGCAGGGTTGTGTCATCTGCATAACGCAGATTGTTAATAGACCTTCCACCGATCCTGATGCCACAATTCTCCTCATAGAGCCCAGCCTCTCGGATAATCTGCTCTGCATACATGTTGAAAAGGTATGGAGACAGGATGCATCCCTGGCGTACACCCTTCCCAATTTTGAACCATGCAGTGTTACCCTGCTCTGTTCTGACTACTGCCTCTTGGTCCAAGTATAAGTTTCGCATTAGCACAATTAAATGTTCTGGGATTCCCATTCTTCTCAGAGTCAGCCACAGTTTGTTATGATTCACACAGTCAAATGCCTTTGCATAATCAATGAAACACAGATAGACATTCTTCTGGTATTCTCTGCTTTCAGCCAAGATCCATCTAACATCAGCAACAATATCCCTAGTACCAGGACCCCTTCTAAACCCAGCCTGGACTTCCGGCAGTTCTCTGCTGATGTGCTGTTCTAATCATTTTTGGATAATCTTCAGTAGAATCTTGCTTGCATGTGAAATCAATGACACTGTTCTGTAGTTTCCACCATCAGTTGGGTCACCTTTCTTTGCAGTGGGAACAAATATAGATCTCTTCCAGTCAGTTGGCCAAGTGGTTGTTCTCCAGATTTCTTGGCACAACTTGGTGAGCACATCCAGGGCAACATCTGTTATCTGAAATACTTCTGTTGGCTCAGTTTCCAGTCCATCTCTTTAACCCTGATCATGGGCATTGTCTGAACAAAAAGAAAGAGTAACTTTCAAATGCAAAGCTAGTAATTTAAAAAAAAAAACACATTGGATCACACAAACCTTCATGTTTAAACTGACATTGTTACTCGTTAGGACTCAGAGTTGTACTTAACTGCAAATTTCCCCAATACAATCCATCTTTTGATATTTTGACTGTTGGTACCAAAAGTCTTTACTTGCAAGTAAAATGAAATTCTTTACAAGCTCAATCTTTTATTGTTGTTACTGGGATATACTATTGAGTCAGAACCAACCCTCCAGCAGGTTTTCAGAGGCAGTTAGTCACCCAGGGGGTTGTGGATTCAAACCATGTGCTTTTGGGTTGACGGTGCAGCTCTTACCATGAGGTCTCCAGAGCTCCCTTCAAACTTTTATTCACTAGACACCAATACATATGCATCTTTCATGGACATAAAGCTATATGTACACTTAATATGCATTTATTTTTTCTTTCACTAATTCATACACATATAAACACACAAATATAGGTAATTCTTGCTCCTCCCCCCCTTCATTTTCCTAAAACTCCATCCAAGATGGATTAGTTAGTTCTAGTTAAAAGACATCACTTTTCTTTGGTTTTTGTTTTCTTTCTTGTCCAGCTTTTGCATGCACGTGAGGCAACTGAAAATGGCATTGCTTGAATCAAGCACACTCTAATCTTCAAAGTAGCATGTATGTTCTTTAACACTTGCAGTTTGTCATTTTATTTTTTTACTAATTCTTCCAAGGACCTTGACTGTGGATCCATGTAAAATTAAACACTTGACAACTTCAATATTTTATTGTGCTACTCTTATTGAACCAATTGTGAGGGTTTTAATTTCATGTTGAGGTATATGGAAGGTTGTAGTATTAGATATTTATCAGAAATTGCTTCTGTTCTTTTTTTTTGCTTTCAGCAAGCAAGCAAGATTGGTGTAAAAAAGAACAAGATATGGAAACAACCATATCTGACCTTTAACAACTTCACAAAGGAAACCATCAACAACGTCAAAAACATAAAACCAGTTTACATGAGGCAAGACATGTCCCTCATGTCTCCTTACCTCTTTCTACTCCTCCCAACACTACTCTTACTACTTTAATGGGGCCAGAATCCAATATGATAGCTCACCGACCATGCAGAAGTGTATTATGGAAGTCAAAATTCTATAATTGAGGTTAGTAGCAGAACATAACCAGGACAGCATCCAAAAAGTGCTCACTGACCTAAAGCCATAAGCCTTGAGCCTTGTGCCTTTAAGTCAGTGTTCCAAAGCTCTCAGTCCTGCTAATGATGTCCCTCTTTCCTTAGTCCTCCAACAAACTTAGGAAAAGGATCTTAGCCTTGGTTCCACATTGGGTAGCGATCCTAAGGTCTACTCCGTCTCCCAGTAGCACTTTGGTTCTTTGCTGTGGCTTCTGTGACTACTGCTTCCATAGACTCCAGGCTGGCTGGCACTTGAATCTCTGAGTCAAAGAATGCATTGCATTATCTTGCTGCTGCTTTGCCTGTGGTGATGTTTTCACCCTTATTGCTGCTGGATCTGCTCAGTTTAATGGTGAGACTAGCCTATCCCCCTGTGGATGGGCTAACATGCCTGTAGGCATATTCCTGCCATTCCTCGTTGCAAAGCCAGAAAAATGGCTAAGGAAACCATTTTGAACAGTAAACCCTAAACATCACAGTTGATATCATCTACATATCGGAGGTCGTTAATGAGTAACTGTAATTCTGCTGCTACATTTGCCTTCATACAATCTACTTTCTCAAGTTACTAGTTCAGAAGAAAGAAAACAGTGGGAGGATAAAAACTTTATGCATACATTTTGTGATTTTTAAACCACACAAGATTTTTCTGTTCTGTTTGAACAATAGGATGTGTGCAGATTCCGTATGACCATGGCTAACTCAAAATTCATTATCATTGACTTGGTTCCAACACACAGTGATCCTAAAATGTGTTTCTGGGTTTGTAAATCATATTGGAAGGAAACTGTCCATCTCCTGTGGAGATAATAGTGGATCTGAATAGCCAGATAATTAGAACCTTTGGTTAGCAGTGAAACTGACTACAGATACACCTGGAATTCTCATTTTTGTCACAGTCACCCATAATTTATTTTTATCCATATATTCAAATGCCTTTGAATCAACAGTGCACGGTAAATATCTCTGTACTATTTTCTATTTTCATTCAAGATCCATCAGGTCTCAATAATGATATTTCTAGTTCCACATCTTTTTTAGATTTGAATTTCTGGCAGTCCTAGATAAATATGCCACTGTACCATTTTCTAAGTATTTTCAGTAAAAAAAAATTACTCTTTTGTGATTTTTGTTATATTATCTGAGAATATGCATGTCTGATAGGTCATATTTCCTTGAAATGAGCCAAATATGGGCATCTTCCAGTCAATTGGTCGAGTTGCTATCTTCCATCTTTCTTAGAATGAACAGATGACCTCGTGCAGTGGTGCATCTGTTATTTAAAAATTTCTTTTGATAATTAGTCAGTTTCTGGAGCCTCAGTTTTGATAATTCCTTAGGTTTAGTATGAACTTCTTTGAATCCCATCAGGTTTTGATCATTTGATATCTCATGAAATGTTTGAATGAATTCTGACCAGTTCTTTTTTTGGTAGAATGATTATGAACCTTTTCTATCTTTTGATACTTTCTGTGTAATTCAATATTTTACTCACAGAACACTTCTTGACCATAATTTGAATATCCAATTGTTGTTGTTAGGAAATTCCATTTGCTTTTGGTTTTCCAACCCTGGGTATTTGCTAATTTCATTATGGTACTTTAGTTTTACTCTTCCAAATCTTCTATCTAGTTATTTTAAATAATTATTTTCTACCTTTTGAAAGACTCTTTTCTGACATTCATTTTTATGTTTTGAGTTTTTACTTCCTTCATGTGTGACAGGCTCATTGTCATTCTATAAATCATCTGATTTTTAGTTATTAGTACTTGATATATCAAATTCATTCTTTTTCATAGTTTTAAGGTTTATTAAGGAGCATTAGAGTATAATTCAAGTAGGAAACAATCAGGATATAACTATTCAGTCAGTTCAGCTTTTCAGACATGCTTGTAGGCACTCTGGCATTGAGCCTCATAGCTCCTGGCCAGTATTCCATAGCTCTCTTAGTCTTTCCAATTATGGTATCTCCTTCTATCCCTGTGGTAAACCTAGGTTAAGTCCACTGGTTCTAATTTCATGGAGTAGCAGTTCCAGTTTAACTGTCTTACAATGCCTCTCTCTTGATTGCCTCTACTGCTATTACTATAGCGGCTACTGCTGGCCATAGTCTCAGTCTGACTTCTGTAGGAATCTCTGGCTTCAGTGGACATGCTACAGTCTCTGATTCTACTTTCTTGTTGATACCAAGGGTCTCCCCTAATTTGTTCCTCAGATAGTCTCTGTATTCAGGTAGGATGTAGTCAAGGTCATATTATGGTTGTCTTACATTTGATTTATTTTACTTCAAATTCAATTTAAACTTACATATAAGCAAGTGATAGTCTGTTCTGAATTAAACCTTGGTAGCCTTGTTCTGATTGGTGATACTGAGCTTATCCGTCATCTCTTTCTACAAATATGGTTGGCTTGATTTCTGTATATACCACTTGATGAGATCATTGAACACTGTTATTCCCAGCATAATGGACAATATGTTGTATCATTTAAAATGACCAATACTAGCCTATTTTAGAGATAAATGGCCAATGCATAAAGCATCATTACCAATACTTCTTTACACTTCCTATATTTTCCATGTTCATACTTTGTGCATTCAACATTCTGATTATTAATAGATATTTGTATCTATTCTCCTTTTGAATCATACAAAACCAGTAAATTATGGTTCTTTACATCATCCAGCTCATAAACTACATGTAAAAGTGCCCAGTTGTGTTTCAAGGATAAACCAGCCATGGAGAGGGATGTGATGCTTGGGAGGGTGGAGGGACAGTGCAAGATAGGAAGACCCTCAATGAGATGGAGTGACTCAATGACTAGGGTAGAGGGGGTAGGTGTCTTAGATATAATGTTGGTTCAAGATAGAGAAGGGTTCAGGGCTGTTTTACACAGGATCACTATGACTCGTAAGCAATTCGACAGCACATAACAATGACAAGAAAGACATATATCTTGTCATATTTTTGTTATGGCATCATCAGATAACAGGCTTCCTCTCCTACTCCCTACATCAAATATGATTTTCCAGAATAAGTATCATTATTATTTCCAAAAGCCTAGAGTCTATTTAAAGTGATAGTAACTTTTTTCCAAACAAAATAAATAACTCAGATCTATGTAACAGTGAATATCTAGATCTTTGCTGTGGTGACAGATTATTTGTAGATTTTCTTTAAGATATGAGAACCTACAGGTCAACATATCAAATTGCAGTTAAAATTTGGGAATGAATATACCATCTGTATGTGACTGCATAAATGGAAGTGTTCTCTTTTTGCTGTCTACTCAAATGAATATTCAAAGAAGATATTATTTCACTGACTTGTCTTGAATTGCACGTCTGTTCTTTAGGTGAAAAGAATGAACACCCAAATGATACTATGGTTAATGGGGAAAGATCACGTTCTTGAGAATGCA
Organism: Elephantulus edwardii; assembly: GCF_000299155.1. Taxonomy (NCBI): domain Eukaryota; kingdom Metazoa; phylum Chordata; class Mammalia; order Macroscelidea; family Macroscelididae; genus Elephantulus; species Elephantulus edwardii. The sequence goes on along the minus strand of NW_006399920.1, from coordinate 57,662 downwards.
GGAATGCTATTAAGAAAGGGACATAGATGTTGTGCAGCCAAATACTCACACATCCAAAGCTAATATATAATGAAATCATCTTAAAATATTACTTGGAGTCTTAGGAATTTGTTCTCAAGTGCTTTAGGGAAGTGAATAAAATGTATAATGTTCTTTTATGGTTTTGGTGTGATAGCACTGAGAATTTTACTTAGTTTGTGGCAATGCTGATGATTTAAAATGAAACAATAATCAAGGATAATAAATGCTGTTCAAGACAGCTATTTTCATTTTAATGAAATTATGAAAAATATTATCCTTTCAAGATAATCAAAGAATAATTATTATAGATTGTATAAACATTTATACTGATAATGTCAATGAGATATAATAAGCATTCAAAACTCTAAAACCCCACTCAGTAAAAACCTGGTAGACAATTTATCTGAAGTAATATACAATGAAGGAAGCAAATTCCATAAAAATTACTCTTAAAATGGCATTTTCACATAAGAGAGAAAATAGAAGTAGAGAGTGATTTAAGGGTGCCTTCCTTAGGAAGTCTTTTTAATATTACTTGAGAGTCCTGTAAAAGAGTTTGCATGTATCCATGTGTATATATTCTTTGGATTCAAGGGTTGTTTAAAACATTACTTCCACTCAGAATCCTCATTTCTCAGTCAGATTATTTTTATGTGAAGTGTCAGGAATAAGAAAATTCTTGGAGTGCACACTAGGGTGATAAGTATGTTTCTGTGTTTCTAAGCAATTTTCTACCACATAATTTTAAAACACAGTATGTGCTGGGTTGATAACAGACATTAGATCTTGGGAATTTTGTTTTATTTTTCATATTACAACATATATCAATCCCAAAGTTCATTGTTGCAGTCACTATGTCAGTTCCTCTCCTTGAGGTTTTATGTTTGTTTCTTTGTTTCTTTGTTTGTTGTGATTTTTGTTTATTTGTTTATTTCTCTTTTTCTCCCCTACTCTGACTTTCTACCTTTCCCTTTTCCAGGGACTGGTGTTTAATGACAACGTGCCCAAAGAATGTACAATGAACTCTCACCATTCTTTCCTACAAACAGCACTCTGATTGTTTTTGTCTAACACAGATTTGTTTGTTCTTTGCTTGCTGAGGGTATGGGTCATCAAGAAGGAACAGACACATAGTTGCTTCTCCAGTAAGTTTTCAGACAGTAAATCACACTGGAGGAGATTGTCAGTCTTTCTCCCTTGAAACTTTTAAATATTTGTCTTTGGCTTGGTAGCACAATTTCTTAACACTTGGTATTTCCAATATATCAAATGCACCATAGTATATTTAATATTCTTTGCCAGCATCAGAATAAAACCAGAACAATTCTTTAGTCTTGTACATTGTCCAGCTTTCAGAGCAAATGAAAATACAATAGCTTGATTCAGGTGTACAGCAACAATGGAAATATAATGACTTGCTTTTGGTGTACAACAAATTAGGGAGTTACCTATTTCTATAATAATGGTCTTATACAGTATTTGTCCTTGTGGGATTGAGTTAGTTCACTTAACATAATGCTTTTCAGACCCTTCCAAGTTAGATAGTAATTTTCAAAGTCCTTGATCCTGCATATTTTATTTAGTAAAACGTGCATGAAGGAATGAGAAGATAGTCATAGGGTTACACAATTTGATAGATGTAGGGATAGGTAAAGGAAATGAAAATATCTGGTGTGAGAAATAATATATATGAACTTTGTAAGTAAAGCAGTATGAAATAAAAATTTTATTGACAAAACAACTTATGAAAACATCCTCAGTGTTCCTTAACAGATGAAAAAACAACTACAGTACATATGAAGGAGTATCTTTGCAGTATTAAAACATAATGAAGAATTCATGAAAAAAAATTCATGACATGAATGAATGTGAAGTATGATATGTTGAAATAACACAGACACAAAAGAATAAATATTGTATGAGTTCACTATTTTTTTTAAAAGTGTATGAACATCACAAAACATTTTTTGAGATTTATCAGGAATAGGAATGGCAGGAAAGAAAATTAAAATTAGTGATTAGTTAATGGACACATGTAGCTGTTATGTGTCATCAAATTGACTAAAATTCACAGACAACATATGAGCAATAGCTCTGATCCTTGCAATGTCCTGATTCAACCTCACTATCTCTGACACGCCAGGCCCATTGCCACAGTGACTGTATCATTCTGTCTCATCCATGGTCTTCCTCTCTTGTGCTGGCTCTCTGTCCTTCCAACCATGATATTCCTCTCCAAGGACTGACCCCTTCTGTCAACATTCCCAAAGTATGTGAGAAGGAGTTAAAATTTTTGCCTTCAAGGAGCAATTTGGTTTTACTGTCTCCAATACAGACCTGTTTGTTCTCTTGGCAGTCCATTCTATGTTCGTAAATAGCCAAACTCAAAACCTAGTACTGTCAAGTTCTTCATGATTCACAGGGGCTTTGAGGCTATACATTTTTATAGGAGAGGACTTCCTCTGTCAGAAAAGTTTATGGATTCAAACTGAAAACGTTTGGTTAACATTGTTGTTGGTGTTATGTGCTAGCCAGTTGGAACTGATTCATAGCTGACCCTCAAGCTGGTTTTCAGAGTCTGCAAATCACACAGGAGGAGATTGCCTATCCTTCTCCCATGAAAAACCTGGTAGATTTGAACTCTTTTCCTTTGGAATGACACACAATTCCTTAATCACTAGGTCACTAGAGTATAATTTGGTTGGTAGCTTAATAACTTTCACATTACACCAACAAGGCTTTTAATAGACACATAATAAAACAACAAAAAAAAAATCAACCCAATATGGTGTAGGTGCTGGGTGAAATATACCTAAGGGTGCAATGATTAAGCACTTGACTCCTAACTAAAAGGGTCAGTGGTTCAAATCTACCAGCTTCCCATTAGAAAGATGTGGCAGTCTGCTTCCATATGGATTATATTCTTGGAAACACTGTAGGGAAGTTATGCTCTATCCTATGCAATCAATAGTTGTTTATAATGTCAGTTATTGAAAATATCCCCCCAAATTCCCTTTAGTTCAAAGACACTAAATTATTCCCTCCAAAAGTCTCCCTTTTTTACCTAGGTGTTGGAGAATTTTAGGTTAATGAAAATCTTTGAGTACGACTAGGGAAATTTTCCTATGTCAAAGAGATCCAATTCATAAAAAGTTACCTCTATCCTTGGAGGACCTACATCTGTATGTCAATGGATACAGTAAAGATATCAAAAGTATAGTTATCTGGCCTCAGTGAGGGACAAGTCTGAAAAATCATTCCTTTGAGACCTGTGTTTTGTTCTTTCTGCTTGTACTCCATTTACTCCATTGCATTACAACTCTTCTAAATGTCCAAGCCTGCTATCTTCCCAAAGGCTTATCTATCTATAAGCATTCTATACAGACATCAAAGAGTCTGTATCCCAGAAAGCAAATCTGAGACAGTGAGCTCCCATAAGTTGATCCTCAAGATATGCATTAGATAGTAATTTTTCACAAAAGAATGATACATGATTATATTCTGAACACAACTGATTTGTGTTTTATCTGATCATAAAAATCATGTAAAGAACTTGTTAATATGCATCTCTCTGTCCCTGATGACTCATATTTTATGTTTAATATGAGGCCTGGGAATTTGAGGCTTAAACTCTGGGAGGTTCTGATTTAATATGTCTGGGATGGGTATTTTGTTTGTTGCTTTCACTTTTTAATATAGGCTATTTCATATATACATAGTTATAGTTATTATAAACTCCTCTGAACTCATCATCACTCACATTGAACAAGCATCGGTTCACAGGTTTCATTGATTCTGCAATATCCACTTTCATCTCCCTCCAGAAATTACATGGCATCTTACATAGCATCACTTTAACATATTTGAATGAGTTGCGTTTTTATCTGTAAATCACTGGAATTGTTTTCCTAAGCTGTAACTTCAAAGCCATTAACAACAATTTGAAAATTTGAAATTAATATGTGTGATTTTGGTAGAATACAAACCACATGAAAGTCATTCCAATGATTCAGGAATAGTACTGTTGTTATGTGCTGCCTAGTGAACAACGCCTCATAGTGACCCTATGTACAATAGCTCTAAACACTGCTCTAACCTGAGCCAATCTCACTGTCTCTGATACACCTACCCTCATTATCTCAGTTACTATGTGAATCCATCTTATCCAGAGTCATCTTCTCCTCTGCTATCCCTCCACCCTTTCAAGCATGATGTCCTTCTCCAAGGACTAGTTGCTCCTGATAACATGTCCAAAGTATATGAGACAGAATTTCAAAATCCTTGCCTCTAAGGAACAGCTTGGTTTCACTCTCTCCAAGACAGATTTGTTTGTTCTTTTGGCAGTCCACAGTATGTTCAATTTTCTTCTCCAGCACCAAAATTCGAAGGCATGTTTGGTCATTGTCCAGCTCTCTGATGCATAACAAGTAATTGTAAAGGCCATGGCCTAGATCTTAATCTCTAGATAGACATCACTGCACTATGGAAAGGTTTTCCTAATGTAATTCTTCTTTTGATTTCTTGACTGCTGTTGCCAAGAGTGTTTATTGTGGACCCAAGCAAGCTGAAGCTGTTAATAATCTCAATCTCTTTTCCATGTATCATGATGCTGTCAGTTGGCCCAGGCTTGAGGATCTTTTTTTCTTGATATTGAGTTTCAATCCATATTGAAGACAATGTCCTTGACCTTCTCCAGTAATTGCTTGAGGTCCTTCTTAGTTTCAGCAAGCAAGATTATCTTATCAGCATAACATGGGTTTTTTATGAGTCTTCCTCCAATTCTGATGCCACATCCCTCCTCAATTATTAGTTCTGCCTCCCAAATGATCTGTTTCACATATAGATTGAAAAGGTAAGGAGACAGAATGCATCCCTGACACTCCTTTCCTGATTTTGAACCATGCAGTGTTTCCTTGCTCTTTTTGGGAACTGCTTCCTGTCTAAGTTTCACATGAACACAAGCAAGTCTTCTGAGATTCCCATTCCCATTCTCCTTAAGGTCAGAAACAATTTGCTGTAATCCACACAGTCAAATGTCTTTGCATTATCAATGAAACACAGTACTCTGTGTTTGATACTCTGCTTTCTGCCAAGATCCATCTGGCATTGGTGATAATGTCTCTAGTACCACGACCTCTTCTCAACTCAGCTTGTATGTCTGGTAGTTCTCTGTTGATGCACTGTTCCAGTCGTTTTTGGATAATCTTCAGCAGGATTTTGCTTGTATGCTCACCATACATATAAACAAATATGGAGAAAGGTCATAGCCCTTACATACATCTGTCTTGATTTTAAATCATTCGGTTTTCTCTTCTCTGTTCTGACAACAGGTTTTTGGTCTATATACAGATTTCACATAAGCATAATTAAGTTTTCTGGAATTCCCATCCTTCTCAATTTTAGTCATAGAATATTTTATGATCCACAAAGCCAAATGCCTTTGCATAGTCAATAAAGCACAGATCGGCATTCCTTTGGTATACTCTGCATTCAGCCGGGATTTATCTGACATCAAGGCTGCTTTCTTGGTGCCATGGCCTCTTCTAAACCCAGCTGAAACTCTTGTAGTTCTCTAGCTGTTTGTAGATGATCTATAGCAGTATTTTGCTTGCAATATTTGCATGTGATATTAATGATATTGTTTACTAATTCTCACATCCTCATGGATCACTTTTCTTAGAAATGGGAACAAACTTGGAATTCTTCCAGTTGGTTAGACAGGTAGCCATCTTCCAAATTTCTTGGCACAGAATGTTAAGCATATCCAGGGCTGCATCTGTTAGTTGAAACATGTCAATTGGTATCTCATCAATTCCTAGGACCTTATTATTTGCCAGTCCTTCAATGCTGCTTGACCTTCTTCACTCATTACCATTGACTTTTTATTATGTTCTTCTTCCTGAAATTTCTATGTTGAGCAGTTCTCCTCCTGAAGTCCTCCACAGGGAGGAGCTAGCACCACCAGGCCAGTCCTGTGCCCCTCTGCTGCTCCTACAGGACTTTCCAGCCTCTCATTCTGAAGGCCCTAGAGAGAGAAACCAGCACCAGCATGCCTTATCCTGGGCCCTGACTGTCTTTTCTGCTAGAGTTAGCCTTCTCTGGCCAGAAAGCCTCACAGGAATGGGGCCATGAGGTATGGTGGCGATTCTTTATGATGTGCCCTCTTAGGCAGGGTCAGAGAGGGCTTAAAGCATCTGATCATTATTATTAGGTGTCATCAAGTCAACTAAGACTCATAGTAACACCATAAAAAAACAGATCTGAATCCTGTCCTATGATGTGCCGTCCTAATAATCTTTGGCACATTCAAACACATGGCATCCTTCTTTATGTCAGTCCGTCTGGTTGAGGATCTTAACTCTTTTGCTGACCCTCCACCTTTCAACCATGATGTCCCTTTCCAATAGCCTCTTCCAGCAACATGCCAAAAGTATGTGAGATGAAACTTTGTTATTTTTACCTCCAAGAAGCAATATAGCTGCACCGTCTCCAAGATATATCTGTTTGTTCTTTCAGCAGTTCAAGGGATAATCAGTACTTTTCTCCATCATCATAGTTCAAAGGTTTCAATAGGCTACATAGACAAATGGAGAAAAGATAGAAACTGTCAATTTCATATTTCTTGGATCCACAGTCAATACCCTTGGTACCAGTAGTAAGGATATCAGTGGGGAAATGCGCTCTCAGGGACCTCTCCAAATTATTGAGGAACAGTGATGTCAGTTTAAGAACTAAGTTGTGCCTGATTCAGGCCGTGATCTTATAAAAAACTTGCTGTGCATCTGAGAGCTGAACAATGAATAAGGATGACAGAAGGGTCTAATAGTTGTCTGCAAATATATGAAATTGTGTGCAGGCATAGACAAGAGTTACATTTAATTATAGAGTGTCTTCATTCTAAATTATTTAATAATCTTCCCCCCCCTTTTTATAGACAGTAGTACTATAATTACCCTTCCAGATATAGAGTTTTCCTGGCACCAACCAGGAAATATGTTACTAAGTAAATATGGTTTTAAAATGCTGTACTTGAGTTTATTATACTATAAAACTAAAGACCAAATTTTTAGCAAAGAACTATGCTCCTACTGTGCATCCTGAACATACTTGATAGTAACATGGGCAGTTATTGATTACATGAAATTTATCCTTAAAAATATTACAAAGAAGGAGAGCTCTGGTGGCCTAGTGGCAAGGAGCTGCAACTACAATCCCAGAGGCAAATGGTTCGAATCCACCAGATGCTCTGCCGGGGAAGGAGGGACAATCTCCTCCTGTACCAGTCAGATCTGATTTGATGGTACACGCACACAAAAATAATAAAAAATAAAAAAATATTACAAAGATGATTTGGCTTTAAAATTTTACTTCAAATTTTGGGGAAAGAGTATTAATAAGATCAATGTTTATTTTTTAATATAATTACACTTTACCCAAATTGAAGAGCATACTTACACTTTTGCTTTCAAATACCTATTATTCGTAATTCCATGTTGTGGTTGTAGTTATGTGCTATCAAGTTGGAACTAACTCGTAGTTAACCATCCAGTGGGCTTTGAGAGTAAATAACACAGGCATTAAATACCTATCTTTCTCCTCTGAAGCAACTGATGGATTTAAACAGTTTGCCTGTGTTCGACAGTGCAATTCATTACCACAAGAGCCAAGAGGTTCCTTTATTCAAAGTTGTTGTTATTGTTGTTGTTGTTGTTGTTGTTATTGTGTACCATTGAGTCAGAAACAATCCACTGCTGACCCTCAGGCAGGTTTTCAATTAGTTGTGTGGAAGGTGACTGTACAGTTCTTGATTGTGCATTTTTTAAAGTGTTTACATTTTTTTTGCACTGTAAAAAAATATGAAAGTAGATGTTCCTACGTATGTAAAAAGGTAACAACTCGTTGCTCAATCACCAAATTGGAAGGAGTTTAAGCAGACTAAGAAATTATTTACCTAATTGAAGAAAAACCTGTGTTCCTTAATCTAATTAGTCCCAGGTCAAGTTATGGGATGCATTATTGTTATTTGCCGTCAACTGTGACTCAGGTTGTAGTAACAATTTAAAAATATTTAATGAGATTTTCAGCTATTAAAAATATGTGAGCCAATAGTCTTCACCTTAAAATAGGCTACCTTTCTTTTTATTCTATCTTTAGTAGTTCTTTTGTAAGTTGAGTATATATATATATGTTTTTGTCATGCTAATTGACTTTCCAATATCTTTATAAATTTGATCTTTGTTTTGACATTTAGAAATAATACTAATAAATTTAGAGATCCAGTTTAGTACATTTTCAAAATTTATATCCTTTCACTTATCCAGGTCTCTTTTTGTTTGTTGTAGTAATGTTTTGTCATTTTCTTTGAATAGATCCTTTGTGCTTCTGGTTAAATTTACTCTCAAGTATTTAATCTTGTGATTAGCTATTGTGAATGGTATTTTTCTTAACTCTGGCTCTGTATTCTCTTTGTTACTGTAGAGAAATCCAACTGATTTTTGTATGTTGACCTTGTATCCTGATACTTTGCTGAATTGGTCTACTGTGTCCAATAGTTTTCTTGCTGAGTCATTAGGGTTTTCTAAGTATACTATCATATCATCTGCATAGAGAGATAATTTTACCTCCTCTTTGACAATTTGGATACCTTTTATTCCCTTCTCTTGTGTTATTGCTATCGCTAAGACTTCCAAACCAATACTGAATAAGAGAGGTGATAGTGCACATCCTTGCCTAGTTCCTGTTTTAAACGGAATGCCTTTTAATCTCCCTCCATTGAGAACAATGTGGGCTCTTGGGTTTACATAAATACTTTTTACTATGTTGAAGAAATTCCCCTCTAATCCTATTTTGTTGAATCAGGAACAGGTGTTGGATTTTGTCAAATGCCTTTTCTGCATCAATTGGTAGGATCATGTGGTTCTTGTTCTTTGTTAATGTGATAAATTACATTAATTGTCGAACCAAACTTAATGCTGTTGATTTAGACTGATAATGAACTAATGGGACAGAGTAAAACCGTTCCATTGGGCTTCCAAAGCTGTAATTTTACAGTATCAAATAGCCATTTCTTTTTCAGATACAGAGAAATGTGGAGTAGAACCATTGAACTTTTCTGTTAGAAACTAAGTGCTGATCCTTTTAGTGCATATCTATGTCAAAATACAAATCTTTGATAAAAAGTCTAAGAGAAAATCCTATGAGAAACAAAACTTGAATAGTATTGGAATTTTGTAAGGTGACTTAATAACTCGAATAGTAAAAGGTTCTGGATCATTTGGTTATCCCTAGGAATAAGGATAATTATTTCTGTATGAATATTAGTGAAAGTTATTCATATTATCCCTTTGGGTGTTGTTTTGGTTTGGGGTGTTTTTTTTTTCTTCTTCTTTATTTCTCAGTAATTTCTCATTGTTACCCTAATTTACCTATTGACTTTAGAAAAGTGATCTGCTTTTGGTTACGTGGTTTCAAGTGACAGAATCCCCTGATTCAATGGGATAAAAACTTCAGCCAATCCTTTATCTGTAAATCATAAAATTAAATGTGTATGAGTGATTATCTAAGAACAGATGTATTAACAAATCACATGTTTACTTCAACTGTATGACGCTAAGTATGAGATACTAAAAAAAAGTGGTTTTAAGTGAAGTTCTGAATAACGCTAATATGCTTTAAGTTAAGACCACTTGTATTTTAAAGAGTTTTGGGTGTTTTTTTTCAATTGGCATGTGTATAATTATTAATACACATTGTGTTTATTATCTATGTTTTATTGTGTGTTTCACACTTTAATTGACATTATGTTTCACACAATCATTCCCATACATTGTGTTTTATAAAAATCTCCATTATATTTTAAAAAAGACATGTTTGTAAAAGTTAATTTAAATTTGGAGTTTGTATGAAGAGTTATACTTTGTGCCTTTTGTATTTCAACTATTAATAGATGCTTGCAGCTCTTTCTCCAGATTTTTAGTCTTGCTACTTAAGCAGATAAAGGTCCTTTATTGGGTGAATTCGTTCCAACCACATCATTACCATAACTCTAAGCTTTAGGTTTTATACAGTGACATTGTGAGTGTCGTGTCAACCTGAGAGGCTCATCTTTCAGCACCATATCCAACCATGTGCTTTTGTTATCTATTGGACTTTTAATGGCTTACTATTTCATAGGTGAATAGCGAGTCCTGCTTCTTAATTTATTTTAATATGGAAGTGGTACTGAAACATGCTCACCTTGGGTGATCCTTCTGATATTTGACATATTGGTAACATAGCAATCAGCAACACAGCAAGATGCAAACTAGTACAGTATGCAAACTGACTAACTAGCGGGGGTACCAGGTACGAATCAGGGAAAATTAGAAGTTTTCAGATATGATATGAACTGCATAAATATTAACATTCTAGAGTGAGTGAGTCAAGATGAACTGAAACTGGCTATTTTTAATTAGACAGTGATGTGTTCTACTGTATTAGAAATGACAAATTCAAGCAGAATGGTACAGCATACATCATCAAATAGAGCATTTGAAGACATATCCTAGAGTCCAGTCCAATGCTGCAATAGAATACTGTCCAGATGTACAAGGAGGACTTGCTAATACAACTGCAATTCAAATATACATATCAACTACTAAAAATAGAAGATTTCTAGTAAATGCTGCAGTCGGAAATAGAATGAACATGCAATCAAACTGTGTTAATAATAATAATAATAATAGGAGACTGGAATACAAAAGTTGGAAAGAAAAAATGACAGTTGGGAAAATATGACCAATGACAAAAGTAAAGTTGGAGACTGATAAACAAAATTTTGTACAATCAATAATTTATTCATAATAAATATTTTTAAAATGTGAACAGTGATTATGGAAGTGGACTACACTTGGTGGACTCCACAGGATTCTGATTGACTACCTCTGTGGGAAGAGACATTGAAAAAGCTCAATCATAGCAGTAAAAAAAAAGTCAGATGTTTACATGCAATTTATTGATTATGCAAAGACATAACTGTGTGAGAAGAATGGGAATCCCAGAAAATTGGATTGTGACCATGCAAATCCTAAGCAAAGACGAGCAACATTTGTACAAATTGAACAAGAAGACCCTGTGTGATTTAAACTCAGAAAAGGCTTGCTTCATGTTAAATCCTTTTTCTTTATTGAGCAAATCATTCCAGAAACTGAACTATATGAAAATGAACCTGGTATCAGGATTGGGAGAAGACTCATAAACTACTTGAATTAGAGAAGAAAGACATAATTTCTTGCAGAAAATGTAGAAAATTTGAAGTACAAACTACAGATGATCAGAGACTAAATTCTTGCATATGAGTTAAATCTCAACATTAATAAAACAAAACCCCTCACTACCAGGCCAATAGGCAACATATGGTAGACGAAGTAAAGATTGAAGTTGTCAATAATTTTATTTTTCTTGGATCCACATTCACTCCCGTGATAGTAGAAGTGAAGATATAAAGATATGTTGCTTTGCCAAGGACTTCCCAAAGTACCTAAAAGCAATAATATCAGTTTAATAACAAAAGTGCATCCAATCCAGCCATGACATGTTTAACTTAACAGTATGCAACAACATATCTGAAAGTTAAATAATGAATAAACATCACTGAAAAAGAATTAATGTCTTTGAATTTTGTTGATGAAGAGTTCTGAATATCTTATGATTTGCCTAAAGAACTGTCTTGGAAAAAGTGCAACCAGGGTGCTCCTTAGAGGTATGTTGTTCTTGTTATGTGCCGTTGAGTCACTTGAGACTCATAGCTACCCTATGTACAAAATCCCTGAAACTTGATCTATTTTGTGCCAACTTTACTGTCTCTGACACATCTACCCTCATTACCATAGTCACTGAATCAGTCCATTTCATCGATGGTCTTCCTCTCTTTCTCTGTCCTTCCCCCTACCAACCATGACATCCCTCTCCAAGAACTTATCTCTCCTTGCAACATACTCAAAGTATGTCAGACAAAGCTTCAGAATCCTTGCCTCCAAGGAGCAGTCTCCTTCTCCAGCATGAACCTGTTTGTTCTCCTAGCAATCCATGGTATAGTCAATGCTCTTTTCCAGCACCACAGCTCAAAGACATCAATTCTCTTTCTATCATCTCTAGTCACTGTCCAGCTCTCTGACATATAACAAGCAATTGCAAAGAGTATGGTTTCAATCAGGTGCACCTTAGTCTCTAGACTGAAGTCATTGTTCTTCAGTACTCTGGAGAGGTCCCTGACAGCTGACTTACCCAATGCAATTCATCTTTTGATTTCCTGGCTTCCGGTACTAAAAGTGTTGATTGTGGAGCCAAGCAAACTAAAACTGTTAACAATCTCCATCTCTTCACCAGAGCCATGGAGAATGAAATTTAGCCTCACACAACTTGAATATGTTATCAAGGCCAGGGAAGGGGCAAGACATAGTACTGAGAAAAATGGAAGATAGGGAAAGTGAGCATGATCCTTAAAGAGATGGGTTGGCTCGGGGACTTGCAACAATAGCTTCAAGCATGTTTGAGATTGTGAGAATGATAAAGGATAGATTATTTCGGATCTGTGTTGATAGAGTCTCTATGAGTAGTAGTGAGCTTGATGGTGACTAACAACAACAACAACAACATCGTAAAGGTTATTTACTAAAATAATGTGATTTCATTGATGAAACATTTTCTTTACTTATCATGATTACTTTCATATATATCATGTCTGAAGAATGTCTATTGTTTTATAAACAGACATAGCATAACTCAAGATACAAGGAAATAATACTTCTTCTAGCTGGAGCTTGCTAAAAAAAGAAATAGGCCATGATGCCTTAATGTAGGGAGGAAAGAGGGAAACAGAGTTGAAGAGTTTAGCAATGACAAACACAGTAAACTGAAAACAAAAAATGGGAGGAAAGACCATTTACATACATAAAGGTAATATATTTCCACTCAGAGGAAAATTTCTAAACACAGTGTGTTGGTGGCTGAAGAGCAAGAAGTGAAAAGGAATAAAATATTTTACAGAAATACTCAATTTAAATACTTTGTAATGAAAGATATAACAAATCTAGTGTTAAAAAGTGAGAGGGAGAATGATGGGCAAACTTCTCCCATGCAATTAACTGCTTCTGAAAACATGCTGGAAGATCAGCTATGAGTTGGTTCCAAGTTAGCAGTAGAGAATAACAACAATGGTGTCAGAAATCAGGTATTCAGACCTGTGTATTAGGATTGGAGGAGGACATGGGAGGTGAAAAATTTATATATATCTTTTCATATAGAAATACCTGGTTGCAGTTAATAAAAATTAATAGTTTTTTTGCATCCCACTAACCTAGTGTTAGTGCTGTTGTTAGGTGTCATCAAATACAACTCACAGTGACCCTACGAACAACAAGTCTGAACCCTGTCCTCTCCTGTGTCATATTCACACTTCCTGACACACTAGAGCCTGTTGCAGCAGTTACTGGTCGAGGATCTTCCTTTTCTTTGCTGACACTGTACCTTCTGAGCATCATGGCCCTCTCCCAGGAACAGGATAGCAACATGCCCAAAGTATGTCACTTGAACCCTCATCATCCTTGCTTTCAAAGACCATTCCAGCTTCACCATCTCCAAAAGACATATATTTGTTCTTTGGACCATCCATGGAATTTTCAGTGCTCTTCTTCAACACCACAGGTCAAATGCATCAGTTCTTCTTCTGTCATCCTTACTCATTGTCCAACTCTCAGATGCATAGCAAATGTTTGGAAAGACCATGACTTGAATCAGATGCTCTTTAGTTCTCAAACTGACATCATTACTCCATAATAATTTGGAGATGTTCCCTAAATACAGATTTTTCCCAGTGCAATGTATCTCTTAATTTCCTGACTACTGGTACCAAGGGTGTTAATTGTAGATCCAAGTAAGGTGGAGTTATTGGTAGTTTCAATCTCTCCTGCATCCATCATGATGTTGCCTGTGAGTCTAGTGGTAAGAATCTTTGTTTTTTTGACATTGAGATGCAACCCATACTGAAGGCTGCATTCCTTGATCTTCTGCAGCAAGTGCTTTAAATCTTTCTCACTTTCAGCAAGCAAACACAACCTGCTGTAGAAGTGAGGAAGCACTAGAATCTTTATATGCTTAAAAAGATATAGTATACTCCTTATAAAACCCAAAAGACCGTTGCTCCTGAGTTTATTCTGACTACAGCAATCCTACTTGATACAATAGAAATTAAAGGGTTTCTAAGTTTACACATATTTGCAGGGACAGCCTGCCTCATTTTTTTCCCTGTGAAATGCCTGGTGAGTTCAAACCACAGACCTTTCAATTAGTAGCCCAATACTTAATCCACAGCACCACAACCAGACCTCCTTTATATCCATGACTATTTTTCTCTCTCAACTTTGTATTACTGTGGGCGTATTTTGTACTGTAATGCAACCAACCCATAACTGCCCCGCCAGTGTGTTTTCACAGAGGCAGTAAATCACAGGAAAGGAAAATGACCATGATTCCTTCACAGAGCAGCTGCTGGATTTGAACTGTGTATCTCTGAGTTGACAATGAAACTCCTTACCACTAAACCAGAAGACCACTTTCTTTCTCTGAATAAAGAATATTTATTCATCCCTCAAATGCCAAAATGTTTAGAAAAAAATCATATCTCAGGATTACATGGAATCTTTTGGGGCTTGTAAGTGACTTAAATTTATTATTGTGAATTAGCTGTGATAACTAATACCATTCTTTATCATAATTAAACGAGAAGTAAAGGGAAGCTTGAACACATTTTCTGCACAGCTAAACAATAGTTGATGTGATGACTTTGTGGCAACAGTGATCTTGAATTAATATTATCTTAATGGAAAATGTCTCAGCCATGTCAAAGCAAGATTTGATTAGCTATAGATTTCTAGGAAAACCTCAAAGCATCATAAAAGCTTCATGTTTTACATTTCTGTTTTGTTCCTTTTTTCTTATGAATTAGATAGCTACCACATGCAGTCATCTGATAAGTGTCTTCAATAAATGTCACTGTAAACAAGTGAAGCATAAAAAGGTTAAAATTATAAAGATATGAGTTCCAGGTAATTAATTTTTATATATCTGAAACTATTCTAAGAAGGGCAGGGATAATTAAAAGAAACTCCTACTAATTATAATGGAAATGTGACTGAGACTTGAGAGGGAAATCATCAGTATATTACACCCTTCTAAGAAATGAGTAATAAATTAAAATAGTTTTTTGTGTTTAGTGTTCCTTTTTTAGTAAGAGCTGTCTTCTACCATACTGGAATGGCAGATAAGTAAAGTGTTAATGTAAAGAAATATAGTTTTCTTATTGGTACAGTTCATACAATCTGTAGATCTTTTTCCAACTATATGGACTCTATAGAGATAACCAATTCATATCCGTCCTTCATATTATATTTCATTATAACATGCTGTTGTTATGTGCTGTCAAGTCAAGTACAACTCACAGTGACACTATAAGCCTACCCTGCCTCATCCTCATTCATATACTTGAGCCCATTGCTGCAGATACTGTGTCAAATCCATCTGGTTGAGGGACTTCCACTCTTTTGCCAGACCTTCACCTTTCCAAGCATGAAGTCCTCCTCCAAGGAATAGTTAGTTTCTCCTAGGAACATACCCAAAGAATTTGAGAGAGCGTTTTGATAATTTTGCCTCCATGTAGCATTCTGGCTGGATGCTTTCCAAGACTTAACAGTTATTGGGAGTTTATGAGATATTCAATACTCTTCTCCAATACCAGACCTGAAGCATAAGACAGCACTAGTAGTTGTGAAAAATGAGATGGTATGCATGAACGTTGATATTCTAGGAATTAGTGAGATGACATGTACTGGCTTTGGTGACTTTGAATCAGACAATCAATCACACAGTATACTATGATGGAAATGAAAAACAAAAAAAATGGTGTTCCATTCATACTTGTTAAGTTAGTAGACTTAAGGACGAAATTCGAAATTAGAGAGAATGAGAGAAAGCTTAATGTAGCTTTATTAAAGGGGGCTGATACGGGAGCTCCTGAGTGAAGTTTCTCATTCGGGGGATGCAGAATGGGAAAGTCACACTGTGAAGTTATTGGGGAGGGTTTTTATAACAGAGTCCTTAGGAGGGGACATTTCACTCTGATTCACAACCCACCTGCTAGCTCAGCCAGGCAGGCAAAGCCCTTTGCTCTTCTTATCAGCAGCAGGTAAGGCCATCAGCATTTGAATTCTGAACATTTCATTTTTTTCTTTGTCCTCCCTTTGTCCAAACTTAACAATACTTAAAAACACAATTTCAAGTTGTATCCTGATGTACACTTATAGGATATTATCCATAAGCATACAAGAAAGACATGTTAATATCACTATTATTCCAATATATACACCAACAACTAAAGCCAAACAGAAGAAAATGGAATAGTTTTACCAAATTTTGCAGTCAGAAACTGACCATACAATTAAGATGTAATAATGATGATACAATCAAGTTTGGTGTTTCCTCAAAATGTTTAACATAGAAACTCTGTATGACCCAGCTATTCCACTACTAGGAATTTACCCCAAAGAAATTAGAACTGAGACACAAATGGATATGTGTACTCCAATGTTCATAGCAGCATTATTCACCATCTCAAGATCATGGAAACAGCCCAAATGTCCAACTACAACTGAATGGATTGAGATATTGTACATTCACACAATAGAATACTATGCAGCATTCAAGAGTAATTATTTCAAAAAATACTACATAACCAGGAGACGCTGGAGAGCATTATGCTGAGTGAACTAACTCAGTCTTACAAGGACCAATACTGCATATGACCATTATTGTAAAAATAAAATTATAACTAGTAAAAGATGAATGAATATACAAAGGGAAGTGGTTGGAGCAGAGAGTTAATTATGGTTAGGGACTAAATCATAGTTCAGTGGAGGCATGGAGGAGGTAAAGAAAATAGGAAGGATCCAGCAAGGACCTGAAAAGATTGGGTAATGATGGGCAAAGTCCAATGGTGACTGATTTTGTAAAGCATTAATGCGTGAGAATGAGTGTATGAAACTTAATATAAATGAAGAATAGTATGAAACACAATGAGAGAAGGGTGGAAATATGCAACAATGAATGAATGGATTTAATTTTCTGAAAACTTTCATTAAAGTCACAATAAAACAATATTTTAATAAAAGATGTATTGGTGACTAGAATGCAAAAGTTAGAAACAATGAAAAAGGAATATTATTCAGCAAGTATGGACTTGATGACAAAAGTGAGGGTGGAAAGAGAATGATCAAATTTTTGCATTCAGTGTTTTATTCAGTGTATATGCCTTTAAAAAAACACAGTAACATTGTTAGAGAGTTTAATTGGTAGGAGGAGGGGGTGAAGGTATTAGGAAAGATCCAGTGGTGATCTGATGAGGTGGGGTGATAGTGGGCATGGATTAGTGGTGATTGATTTCCACTATGCATGGAAATGATTATAAGAACACAATGTATGTGGAAGAAAAACTACCAAAAATAATTTAAAAATCCCACGAATGACAACTTTAGACATGGACCTCACCAATTGGACTGCATATGAATCAGATTGACAACAACTTTTGAAAGAATCTTTGGAGAAGCTTAATATCAGCAGCCAAAACCAAGCCAGGCACTGACTACGAAGCAGACAATTACTCATGTGTAAGGTCAATTTGAGCTTGAAGAAAATAAGTCCACAGGAAACAAGATATTAACTTGAGTCTATCCCACTAAATCTAAAAATCATTCTAAGAATAGGTTAAAGAACTGAACACCGATGATTGAAGAACTGATGAGTTGTGGGATGACATCAAGGATATCAGGCGTGAAGAGAGTCAAAGGACACTACAAAGACAGAGAAAGAGAAAAAAACTGGATGTCAGAAGAGACTATGAAAATAGAATATAGAAAAACAAAACAAAAAGAAGAGATACTGAAGTAAAAGAGCTGGACAAAAGATTTCAAAAGCCAACTTGAAAAGTCAAAGCAAAAATTTTATAAGGGAGTGTGCAAAAAGCTGGAATTGTAGAACAAAAAGAGAAGGGATGGTTCTGCATCTCTCAAGCTTCTACATTTCAAGAGAGAAAGGAAAAACAAATTCAAGCCTCTAGTTGCAATACTGAGAGATATTATGGTTATGGCCAAAATCTAGAATGATCCAGGAAGCATCAAAAGAAAAGAGAGGTAATGCACAGAATGCCAGAAAGAATTGACTGACACTGAAAGTTGCAGGAAGTTTTATTTGATTAAGAGCCAGTGACAATGAAGAAAGAAGTTCAAACTATAATGAATGCAGTGGCAAAACATAAGGCCTCAAGAATTATGGGATACCAATTAACATAATTCAACAAAGAGATGCAGCCCTGGACATGCTCACCAAGTTGTGCCAGGAATTTGGAGGATAGCTGTTCGACTGACTTGACAGGAAGAGATAGATATTTGTTCCCATTTCATGAAAGATGACCTAACAGAATGTGGAAATTATCAAACAATATCATTAATATCACACACAAGCAAAATATTGCTGACATTGTTAAAAATAGCTACAATAGTACATAGAGAACTGCCAAAAGTTCAGGCTGGATTTAGAAAAAACTCACAACACCAAGGATATCATTGCTGATGTCTGATTGATCGTAGATGAGAGCAAAGAATACCAGAAGAATGTCTATTTGTGCTTAATTGACTGTGCAAAGGCATTTAACTGTGTGTAGCATAACAAATAATGGTTAACACAGAGAAAAATCAGAATCTCAGAACACTTAATTGTGCTCATGCAAAACCTACGCTTGTACCAAGAGGCTGTTATGCGAAGACAACTAGGGCTCATGTTTTAAAATTAAGAAAATGTATGTCAAGATTTTATCTTTCTGAGCAAATTATTCAAGAAGCCTGATGCTATGAATAAAATACAAGATCAGTTAATGGAAGAACACTCAATAACAAACCTATGTTATGCAGATAACATAACCTTGTTTGGTGAAAGTGAGAAGGATTTGAAGTCTTCCTGCGGAAGATCAAAGAATACAACCTTCAATATGAGTTTCATCTCAATATTAAGAAACCAAAAATTCTTACCACTAGATCATTAGGCAACATCATGATAGATGTGAAAAAGATTGAGACTGTAAAAGACTTTATTTTACTAGGATCCACAATGAATACCCTTTGTACAATAGTTAGGCAATTAGGAGACCTATTCCACGGGGAAAGTCTTTAGTCAAGGACCTCTCCAAATTATTAATGAGTAATGATGTCAGTTTGAGGACTAAGTTATGCTTGATTCAGATTATGGTTTTTTCAATCTCTTATAATGAATTATTTACACAGAAAGAATTATATAGATATAAGTATGTATGATCTAGTCACAAAGTGAGTAAAGAATTAAGCTGCCAACCTAGTCATGTGGTTCAAATCTACCAGCTACTCAGTGTTAGAAAGATGAGAAAGCCTCTACTGTGCAATTGACGGCCTCTGAAAATGTGCTTGTAGGTCAGCTATGAGTTGACTCCAATTCAGTGGTATGAAACAAGACCATATACCACACACACACACACACACACACACACACACACACACCCCTTGAATGGAAAGAAAAATAATTAAAAACATGTTCAGAAGTTTATTTCATATTAACTTTCAATATGCCTGTGTTAGAAAGTGAACTCAAGGAAGAATTTTAGCAATGAACATGTTCCAATGTATTTTATGATGTAATTTAAAGTTTAAATCATTAGATAATATCCATAAAACAATGTGAAAATTAGCATGCCTAGCTATTTGATTTAATTATTTATATTAATATTTATCTTTAGTTTTTGTAAATGCTGTCATCTGCTAGCATCATTAGCATTGAGATGCTGTTATAAAACAGACATTTTAAGCAAAAAAAATTACTGGAACAAATCTGGTATTAAATACCTTTAAGACATTTATCTAAGTGTCAACAATTCTTTTAGGGAAAAATGGTCACAAAAATGAATAGAGGCAATATTTTTGTTCAGCTGACAAAATAAAACCTGAAAAACATTCCATTTAAAAATAAATCTATAGCAGACCATCTTGTTTTGGGAGCTTAAAACACAGAAATCAAAGGAAGGTATACTTATATTTTTGTGTAGATATGTGTATAGGAAGATCATTTTAAAACAAGAAGATTTCTAAAAGCACCTTTTTTAAAACCTATACAGTTAAGAAAATATAACATGTGAAGGAAGGCAGTTTGGATGAAGCAGATTTACTGACAGTCTCAAACTAGAAAATACTAAAATGTATTTACAGAAATAGAGAGGAGATCGTAGAGCATTTCAAGTTAATAGAATGACATGAGCACATAAATGTACATAAATGAAAGTTCATTACAAAAAAATAAATGCATTGAACATGTTGCTTTCTCAAACTATCTTTCTAAATAAAATTCTTTTGATATGTAGACTGTACTTGGGGCCTGTATTGAGGCTGTAGAAGACAACCCAGTCAATGTATTTTGACTGATGTCATTGTCTTAACAATTTCAAGTCAATTCTGTTTCAGTAACTCTTTCAAGACCCCAAGGACAGTGATGACTAAAATATGCTCTTTTTTTTGGCAAGAACATTCTTTAACAGATAAATTAGTATTGAAACTTCTGATAGCTCCTTATTAACAAAAGTATCTCTAAAACATTTTAGCAAAGGTTTTCACAGGTATCATTTAAATTTTATCAATTTTAGCAAAACTTTGAGAAAGACAGTGTACCCATATTTGATAAAAAAGGGGCAAAGATTAAATTACTCTTCATTTCAGTGTTATTATTCCATATGTATATCTTTAATGTGTCACACATTGCATTTATATATACGTCAATCTCTAGTTTAACTAATTTTTAAACCACTAGCTATAAACCTCCCCCCAAATTTTTCTTTTCTTTTTTTATTGTGATTTTAAGAGATGTTTAGAGAAAGTTTGGGTTTTCATTCATTCATTATTGCATTGTTTCTCTTAGGCCCCCTCTCTCTTCTTCCACCAAGTCCTCTATTCCAGTCCATTTTGTAATGTACCTCTTGTTCCAGATTACTGTCATACATATCTAATCATACATTCCTTTCAGAACGTGCTCTTTAAGAAGAAGTGTAGGTCAAAATGTGCTCTTTGATGAAATGCAGGCCACTCAATCCTGCTTATATTATTTATGTTTCCTAAACTTTAGAGACTGTAATCATTTTATGTTATTATTGATTTGTTGTCAAATTACAGTGAAGTGTGAATTGATATGAGAAAATTTTCCATTTTCACACGTTATCCTTGGAGGAACATTTCTAATAGTACACTGAAATATCCACCCCCTGTGTCCTATTATAAGTAATAGGTCTGACTGCTAACTGAGAAGAGGTCAGCAATTCCATAGGAGAAAGATGGCCTCAGAAACCTGATGGAGATTTGCTATCAGTCAGATTCTACTCTATGTCAGTGTGTTTTGTATAGTACAGTCACTTAGAGTTTGAAATAGAATCGAAAGCACAGGACAATAACTATAACCTATATAAATCAATATTGTCCATTATTCAAGTTCTGATTTGAATGTCAAGACTGATGACACTTCATGAACATCTATGGTTTGTGATATGGTCATGAACATGTAGGATCTGTGATGGCCTAGAGGATAAAGCATTGGACTGCCAGCCCAAATATAGGCAGTTCAAATATGCCGACTACTACGTGGAACAATAGCCTTACAATTACCTTTCCACTTATCAAGACATATTCCTGTGAGAAATGACCATTTGATGATCATTTACTTGTGATAGCTGCTGATTTTTTAATTCCTCAGTTTTACTTTTCTTGTTTATTTTTTATAAAGTATATATTTCTATGTATTTAGAAATAGGTTATTTTTGTTGTTCTTCATTCAGAACCAACCCAGAGCTGACCCTCTCGTGGGATTTAAGGGGCAGTTAATTGCACAGGAAATTGCCAGTCTTTTCCTTGTGAAGCAGCTGGTGGATTTGAACTATATTCCTTTGGCTTGGCAGCACAGCTCCTTAGAAATAAGTTGTTGTTAAGTACTGTCAAGTCAAGTATGACTCATAGTAACTCAATGAAGAGCCAGCCTCCAACCTGCCCTATCCTTTGCCAGACCTTTTTAAAAATAGATTTTGTTGTTAGGTACTAAAGAGTCGCCTCTGTTTACATAGTTAACCTATGTAAAATT